>NC_091283.1:686388871-686689176 GCF_032444005.1 Ranitomeya imitator | reverse complement strand
TCTTCTCATGGGGGTATTCTCTGCCATCTCACCCCAGTCCTTAAAATAGTGGCCCACGCAAAAATCGGTCACATGGTGGATAACTTGCTCCCGTTCTGCTTAGCCTTCTTCTTCTAGCAACTGCAGTCCCACTAATACTGAACCGCTAGTAATGTTGCTGCTGTACTCTCTTCTGTGCTCTGGCCCCCTGTATGCTGGATTCTGAGCCCCACTCTTAATGGTGCATGGCTACTGCTGTGTCCTGGGCCTATAGCCCATGTGGACCCTTTGGGCGCTCCCGCCCTATTCCAGGAACTATTCCCTGGCTTACCAAGCAGCATCCCCTCCTACAATTAACTATGTACTGTACTACAATTCCCCCATCTAGTGACCCAGCTGAGGTAATGTTCTCTTTCCTCATCGAGTGCCCGACCCGGGGTACTCACTTTCCCCATCATGCAAATACTGTGCAAAGCATATAAACAAAAAAACATATGTGCGAACATTTCAGAGTAATACATTTTAGGTGTAGCAATACTCACATACATGGCTGGCAATAAACTTTAGGTGTACGTGTAGCAGTACCACTGTATATAAAACATATTTGTGACATTAAATATGTAAACAAGGATTGGGAGAGAAAAACGCATTATAAGGGTAAGTTCACACAGGGCATTTTTGCTGTGTTTTTTTGCTGATTTTTTATGCTAATTTTCAGCTGCTTTTTACAGCATCAGCAAAGCCAATGAGATTTTAGAAATCTCATGCACACACACATTGGTTTTTTGTGTCATCAGTATTTTGTGCTTTGCTGCGTTTTTTGGACATAGAACATGTCACTTCTTTCAGCGTTTTTCCAGCGTTTTCCACCCATTGACTTGAATTGATGGTGAAAAAAAATGCTGCAAATACACAGGTTGACTTTTCTTGCAGCATATTTGCAAGAAAACGGCATGGGTTCCCCCCTATTATTGTTAACCAGCCAGACAAAACCCACAGCTGGGGCTGCAACCCTCAGCTGTCAGCTTCAGCAAGGCTAGTTATCAAGAATAAATAATTTAAAAAAACAGCGTGGGGTTCCCCACATTTTTGACAACCAGCCTTGCTAAAGCTCACAGCTGGGGGCTGGTAATCTCAGGCTGGTAGGGGGACATTGATATAGGCCCCCCAGCCTAAAAGCAGCAGCCTGCAACTGCCCAGAAAAGGTGCATCTTCCCACTTGCCCTGTAGAGGTGGAAAGCAGTGTAATGAGGGTTTAATGTAACCTTTGTATTGAAAGGTGACAATAAGTCGGCTTAGTAATGGAGAGGCATCTATAAGATGCCTATCTATTACTAATCCTATAGTAGTTAAAGGGTTAAATAAACACACACATGCATTAAAAAGTATTTTAATGAAATAAAACACCACACAGTTTTGCCATCTTTATTAGTATGCCATTCCAAGCGAAGCCATCGATCTACTGAATTAAAAATAAAAATAATAAACCAACAATATACTCCCTGGTCCGACGCAGTCCAACATAATGAGTGTCCCATGCAGTAATCCATATCTGGAATGCGACTGCTCCTGGCTGTACTCAACTGATCACTGAGGAGATGCTTCCGGTGCTTACTTTAGTGACCGGGGGTGACGTCACTGAGCATGCGCTCCCTCACAGCCTGACCTGAGGTAACCTCTGGACAGTGGGAAAATACCAGTGAAGAGGTTATTGCAGGTAATCTATCTATTCTATCTGTTCATTCTATCTATTTAGTCTATCTATTCAGTCTATCTACAGGAAGTAGTGTGCACTCAACTTTATTGCCATGCACAGAGAAAAAAAATGCATGAAAGAACGCACAAAAAACGCACAAAAAATGCACCTAAACCTGCGTTTTTGGCACAACTTCTTTCCTGTCAAGAAGACTAGGTTTTGCTGCAGAAAAAAAAGCAGCAAAAACGCCCTGTGTGAATTTACCCCAGGCTACACCTGCGTGCTGACATTAAAGGAGCCCAAGGGCACACTCACAGAGTAAGGCTATGTGCACACGTTGCGCATTAGCCTCTGGAATTTTTTGTGCGGATTCTGCATCTCTTGGCAGAAAACGCTGGTGTGGATTTGATACGTTTTTTATGCGGATTTTGTGCGGATTTGCTGCGGATTTTGTGCGGATTTCTTGCCTTTTTACCCCTGCAGATTTCTATAATAGAGTGGGTACAAAAATGCTGCAGATCCGCACAAAAGAAGTGACATGCTACTTCTTTTAATAAGTAGCGTTTCCACACAGAATTTTCCACACCATTAGCACAGCATTTTTTTTTCAATGATTTACATTGTACTGTAAATCACTTGCGGATCTGTAGCGTTTCTGCACGGTAAAAAACGCTGCGGATCCACAGAAAATCCGCAACGTGTGCACATACCCTTAGGCTAGTTTCACATTTGCGTCTGTGTGCACAGCGTTTGATCTGTAGAGATCCACATGCGTCATGCGTACATATCTTTAACATGGTGTACGCATGGACATGCATTTGTACGCATTTGCATGCTTTTGCATATGCATGCTTTTTTTGCGGTGTGCGGCGTGGCGTGGCAAATGCAACATATTGCCTTTTTGGAAGCATAAAAAAATCAGTCAAATATGAGCAGGCATGCACATGTGGATGAGTGTTTTAAAAAAACGCATTACTGTCTATGGGAACACATGCGTATGGATCACCCCGTAGGGCAGTGGGGTACTCGGTACTGGGTCCTTCAGTTCTCAAGGGGGATGTCACGGTGGCTGACCCAGTCTGTGGCCCTCGGGAGGTCCGTTGTTAAAAAAGGAAAGGTCTTTAAAAGGATAATGTTCGTGACACCACCTGTGGTATTCGGTCAGGGTGACCGATGCTGGTTAGGGGTCCACTGGGGTGATGTTATGGCAGCTAGATGGTATACCTTCCCACAGGTGAAGTATGTCCCAGGGCTTCCCTGTGTGTAGATGGTGGATGGTGTGAGGAGCAGCGAAGAACTATGACACAAGGTTGCAGTCTCTTTACCTTTTTACTGTAGACTTCAGCATCCACAGTCCAGGGCACCAGATCACAGGACAGGCAGAGTCCGGCTGGTTTGGAGGCAACTCCAGAGTCCCCTTATCCAGGTGGAAATCAGTAACCTTCCTCTAGCGCCTGGATGTTGTAGTACCTTACTGCTGAGCTTCTCATAAGGTCCTCACAACTGTGGTAGATGTTCTAGATGTTGTGTCTCTCTCTGTCCCCCAGATGGATAGGAACAAACCCGTATGACTGATGGCCTGAGGCTTTTTACAGGGACTCTAGCATGCCCCAGCCCCCACAAGTTGCCACTGTGCCTCCTGGGTATAGGTCAGACAGGTAACGTGGAATTAGCTGTCCTGCTGGTCTCTGGAGCAATGCATAGAGACTGTTGCTCCCTCGGTGTTCCGGCTACAGGATCCTGTGCCTCAGAAGGAGGCAGCCTGTATAGGGCAGAACTCCTTCTGGCTTCCTCTCCTTTTGCTATGACTTCATTTCTCACCCTCTACAATACAATTTGCTGTTCGTGTCTCTTTCTTAGGATGCTGCCGCACGTTGGGCAGACGCAGCTCCGTGGCCTTCTGTCTAGGCCTCTGACAGGATCCCACCCCTGTCAGGGACCACCCTGTCGGCAACTGCTCGATGTTCCTCCTTCCTCGCTGTCTGCCTGACAGGAACTGACTAACTTCCTATCCAAACCACCAGTTTTACCTATATGTGAGGAGTAGTGTTGAGCATTCCGATACCGCAAGTATCCGGTATCGGCCGATACTTGCGGTATCGGAATTCCGATACCGAGATCCGATACTTTTGTGGTATCGGGTATCGGTATCGGATCCATAGGGATGTGTAAAATAAAGAATTAAAATAAAAAATATTGATATATTCATCTCTCCGGCGGCCCCTGGACATCACGCTGGTAACCGGCAGGCTTCTTTGTTTAAAATGAGCGCGTTTAGGACCTGCGAATGACGTCGCGGCTTCTGATTGGTCGCGTGCCGCTCATGTGACCGCCACGCGACCAATCAGAAGCCGCGAAGTCATTCTCATTCACTAAACTCCTAATTCTAGGAATTTAGGACCTGCGAATGACGTCACGGCTTCTGATTGGTCGCGTGGCGGTCACATGAGCGGCACGCGACCAATCAGAAGCTGCGACGTCATTCGCAGGTCCTAAACGCGCTCATTTTAAACAAAGAAGCCTGCCGGTTACCAGCGGTGATGTCCAGGGGCCGCCGGAGAGGTGAATATATCAATATTTTTTATTTTAATTCTTTATTTTACACATTAATATGGATCCCAGGGCCTGAAGGAGAGTTTCCTCTCCTTCAGACCCTGGGAACCATCAGGATACCTTCCGATACTTGGTGTCCCATTGACTTGTATTGGTATCGGATATCGGTATCGGCGATATCCGATATTTTTCGGGTATCGGCCGATACTATCCGATACCGATACTTTCAAGTATCGGACGGTATCGCTCAACTCTAGTGAGGAGTGCCCTAATAAATAGGAGCATAGCTCCCCCTGGTGGACTGGAGTGTGAATTGTGTTGTGTGGTTTGTGATACCTGGTAAAGTGATCTCCTTTATTGCCTTCAAACATAACATCACTCACCCTTTTGGAAGAATGATATTACTGCAATGACCAGGACCCTGGGACGCTGCACAAACGCAAGGACATGCATATGCATGTGTTTGATGCACTTGCGTACTTCGGACTGCGTATGTCCAGGAACTGTTTTGAGACACAACAATTGAGACATGCCCTCCTGGAAATATCATACACATGCAGATAGCAAGCGAAAACGCAAGCAAAAACGCATACACACGCTGCGTTTTTTGCCATCATGCATAAGCTGATGCGGATAAAAAAACGCTGCGTTAGCATGCGTTTGCGGATGATACGCAGTGCACATAGACGCAAATCTAAAACTAGCCTAAGCGCAGGCACGCACTCACTGTGGGTGCTGTGTGCTCTAATTTTTGGCTCCTTCCAGACTGTTTTAATAGGGGTTATGTCCCTTATACAAATGTTTGGGAAGATGATATTGCATTTTGGGAGTAACTGATTCCTTTTAAAGATTCTGTATGTGTGCCATAATTTAGTAGGCACACCTAGTGAGGTCAGAAGTGAGTATTCCATGGGCCTCTGCTGGTTGACTTTGATTTATCAAGCTCTGACTGATAGGGAACTTTTTACAGATCAGTTTCCCATAGAAAAGAAAAATGTTTGGGAACACCGTGTCTGCGAATTGAGATACTGATTTGGCCTTTATCCTAAGTCATATTGCACGACTCGTTAAAGGGTTGATTGCGACTTGTAGGATCGCTACTTCCAAAAGGTGGCGCTATAGAGTTTAACCCCTTTACCCCCAAGGGTGGTTTGCACGTTAATGACCGGGACAATTTTTACAATTCTGACCACTGTCCCTTTTTGAGGTTATAACTCTGGAACGCTTCAACGGATCCCAGTGATTCTGACACTGTTTTCTCGTGACATATTGTACTTCATGTTAGTGGTAAAAATTCTTTGATAGTACCTGCATTTATTTGTGAAAAAAACGGAAATTTGGCGAAAATTATGTAAATTTCGCAATTTTCCAACTTTGAATTTTTATGCAATTAAATCACAGAGATATGTCACACAAAATACTTAATAAGTAACATTTCACACATGTCTACTTTACATCAGCACAATTTTGGAACCAAAATTTTTTATTGTTAGGGAGTTATAAGGGTTAAAATTTGACCAGCAATTTCTCGTTTTTACAACACCATTTTTTTTTAGGGACCACATCTCATTTGAAGTCATTTTGAGGGGTCTATTTAATAGAAAATACCCAAGTGTGACACCATTCTAAAAATGTAGCAATATATAATCACTGCACTCGTACTATGAAACTTGCTTGATGCAGGTGAAAAGTTTATTGAGACAATTGTAGCAAAAGGTAAAATGGTGAAGCGATAGGCATAAACGTAGTTTCGGCCAGCTCGTGGCCTTGATCACGTTATTGCTGGAACAAATGACAGAAAAAGACAATAAATAACTATATACAAAGCAGTATGTTATAGCCTTTTTCTTTTTGCCCCCTACTATAAGATAAGATCATGGCTAGATGATAATAATCTGAATCATTGCTTTTGGTGTTCCATCATTTCCTTTAGGACTATTTAAACTCCTTTATCTTTGGCTGACACCCTCAGCAACACTGTAATACAGCAATACATAAGGAACCTCCCACTAGGGTATGCTACAGTCTTATCGTCTTGTTTTCTCACTCTAGCGCATGTATCTTCTTGTTTCCCTATGCCTCTATTTTTCGTCCTGACATCATATGCGCTTCATGTACGAGCACTGGCATCTTGTGTTTGACCTCTACCTTGGTTTTGACATGTTTTCCAGATCTGTATATATGTAAATAGTTTTGTACATAGTTACTTACTACTTTGTATATAGTTATTTATTGTCTTTTTCTGTCATTTGTTCCAGCGATAACGTGATCAAGGCCACGAGCTGGCCGAAATGTCGTTTATGTCTATCAATTCACCATTTTACCTTTTGCTACAATTGTCTCATTAAACTTTTTCACCTGCATCAAGCAAGTTTCATAGTACGAGTGCAGTGATTATATATTGCTACGTTTGATGGGACTATTGGTTCCGTTCACTCGCACCGTCACATCCCTACTACTCGAGTGCTAGCCTTCGAAATCTCACCATTCTAAAAACTGCACCCCTCAAGGTGCTCAAAACCATATTCAAGAAGTTTATTAACCCTTCTGGTGCTTCACATGAATTTTTGGAATGTTTAAATAAAAATGAACATTTAACTTTTTTTTCACAAAAAATTTACTTCAGCTCCAATTTGTTTTATTTTACCAAGGGTGACAGGAGAAAATGGACCCCAAAAGTTGTTTTACAATTTGTCCTGAGTACATCGATACCCCATATGTGGGGGTAAACCACTGTTTGGGCGCATGACAGAGCTCGGAAGAGAAGGAGCGCCATTTGACTTTTCAATGCAAAATTGACTGGAATCGAGATGGGACACCATGTTGCGTTTGGAGAGCCACTGATGTGCCTAAACATTGAAACCCATTGACACCATTTTGGAAAGTAGACCACCAAAGGAACTTATCCAGAGGTCTGGTGAGCACTTTGACCCACCAAGTGCTTCACAGAAGTTTATAATGCAGAACCGTAAAAATAAAAAATCATATTTTTTCACAAAAATTATATTTTATGTTTGGGCGCATGGGAGGGCTCGGAAGGGAAGGAGCTCCATTTGGAATACAGACTTAGATGGAATGGTCTGCAGGTGACACATTGCGTTTGCAGAGCCCCTAATGTACCTAAACAGTAGAAACCCCCACAAGTGACAACATTTTGGAAACTAGACCCCCTAATGAATTTATCTAGATGTGTTTTGAGAGCTTTGAACCCCCAAGTGTTTCACTACAGTTTGTAACGCAGAGCCGTGAAAAAAAAAAAAACTTTCCCCAAAAGATTATTTTTTAGCCCCCAGTTTTGTATTTTCCCGGGGGTAAGAGAGAAATTCGACCCCAAAAGTTGTTGTACAATTTGTCCTGAGTACGCTCATACCCCATATGTGGGGGGGAACCACCGTTTGGGCGCATGGGAGGGCTCGGAAGGGAAGGAGTGCCATTTGGAATGCAGACTTAGATGGAATGGTCTGCAGGCATCACATTGCGTTTGCAGAGCCCCTAATGTACCTAAACAGTAGAAACCCCCCACAAGTGACCCCTTATTGGAAACTAGACCCTCCAGGGAACTTATCTAGATGTGTTGTGAGAACTTTGAACCCCCAAGTGTTTCACTACAGTTTAGAACGCAGAGCCGTGAAAATAAAAAATCTTTTTTTTCCCACAAAAATTATTTTTTAGCCCCCAGTTTTGTATTTTCCCAAGGGTAACAGGAGAAATTGGACCGCAAAAGTTGTTGTCCTATTTGTCCTGAGTACGCTGATACCCCATATGTTGGGTAAACCCCTGTTTGGGTGCACGGGAGAGCTCGGAAGGGAAGAAGCACTGTTTTACTTTTTCAACGCAAAATTGGCTGGAATTGAGATCGGACGCCTTCGCGTTTGGAGAGCCCCTGATGTGCCTAAACAGTGGAAACCCCCCAATTATAACTGAAACCCTAACCCAAACACACCCCTAACTCTAATCCCAACAGTAACCCTAACCACACCCCTAACCCTAATCCCAACCCTATTCCCAACTGTAAATGTAATCTAAACCCTAACCGTAACTTTAGCCCCAACCCTAACCCTAATTTTAGCCCCAAACCTAACTGTAGCCCTAACCCTAACCCTAGCCCTAATCCTAACCCTAGCCCTAACCCTAGCCCTAACCCTAACCCTAGCCCTAACCCTAACTCTAGCCCTAACCCTAGCCCTAACCCAAACCCTAACCCTAGCCCTAGCCCTAATGGGAAAATGGAAATAAATACATTTTTTTAATTTTTCCCTAACTAAGTGGGTGATGAAGGGGGGTTTGATTTACTTTTATAGCAGGTTTTTTAGTGGATTTTTATGATTGGCAGCCGTCACACAATGAAAGACGCTTTTTATTGCAAAAAATATTTTTTGCATTACCACATTTTGAGAGCTATAATTTTTCCATATTTTGGTCCACAGAGTCATGTGAGGTCTTGTTTTTTGCGGGATGAGTTGACGTTTTTATTGGTAACATTTTTGGGCACATGACATTTTTTGATCGCTTTTTATTTATTTGTGAGGCAGAATGACCAAAAACCAGCTATTCATGAATTTCTTTTGGGGGAGGCGTTTATACCGTTTCGCGTTTGGTAAAATGGATAAAGCAGTTTTATTCTTTGGGTCAGTACGATTACAGTGACACCTCATTTATATCATTTTTTTATGTTTTGGCGCTTTTATACGATAAAAACTATTTTATTGAAAAAATAATTATTTTTGCATCGCTTTATTCTCAGGACTATAACTTTTTTATCTTTTTGCTGATGATGCTGTGTGGCAGCTCGTTTTTTGCAAGACAAGATGACACTTTCAGCGGTACCATGCTTATTTATATATGTCTTCTTGATCACGTGTTATTCCACTTTTTGTTCGGCGGTATGATAATAAAGCGTTGTTTTTTGACTCAGTTTTTTTTTTCTTACGGTGTTTACTGAAGGGGTTAACTAGTGGGCCAGTTTTATAAGTCGGGCCGTTACTAAACATGTGTACTTTTATTGTTTTTTTTTTATTTATTTAGATAAAGAAATGTATTTATGGGAATAATGTTTTTTTTCATTATTTAGGAATATTTTTTTTATTTTTTTTTTTACACATTTAGAAAAAAATTTTTAAAATTTTTTACTTTGTCCCGAGGGGGACATCACAGATCAGTGATCTGACAGTTTGCACAGCACTCTGTCAGATCACCGATCTGACTTAGAGCAGTGCAGGCTTCACAGTGCCTGCTCTGAGCAGGCTCTGTGAAGCCACCTCCCTCCCTGCAGGACCCGGATGCCGTGGCCATCTTGGATCTGGGTCTGGAGCACGGAGGAAGGTAGGAGACCCTTGCAGCAACGTGATCACATCGCGTTGCTGCGGGGGGCTCAGGGAAGCCCGCAGGGAGCCCCCTCCCTGCGCGATGCTTCCCTGTACCGCCAACACATCGCGATCATGTTTTATCGCGGTGTGCCGGGGGTTAATGTGCCGGGAGCGGTCCGTGACCACTCCTGGCACATAGTGCCGGATTTCAGCTGCGATAGACAGCTGACACCCGGCCAAGATCGGCCGCGTTCCCCCCTGTGAGCGCGGCCGATCGCGTATGATGTACTATCCCGTCGGTGGTTATAGGGGCCCACCCCACCTCGACGGGATAGTACGTCTAATGTCAGAAAGGGGTTAAGTCCTCTTTTTCTCTGAAGAGGCAATTTGCATATTAAATTTCCCAGAGGAGCATTGCACGGCGAATAAGCCTTGACAAGCCAGAGCTGGAACGTCACTCTCCAAAAGGAGAAACCTTACCCCTTAGACCCCAGTCCTGAGCCTTTTACCTAGCCAAATTAGTTCTCATGCTTCGCACTGACGAGGGCCAACAACCCAAAACACCGTGTCTGCGAATTGAGATACTAATTTGGCTTTTATCCTAAGTCATATTGCATGACAAGTTAAAGGGTTGATTGCAACTTGTAGGATCGCTACTTCCAAAAGGTGGCGCTATACAGTTTAAGCCCTCTTTTTCTCTGAAGATGCAATTTGCATGGGACCTCAGACTCTGATCTCTGGAGCTGTTACCCATCCAGACTGTTATCCTTTATTTGATGCATAAATTTGCCTGTGTTTATAGGAGTCAGAAGCTCACATATTTATGGCTCAAGCCAAATCTCAAAGGTGCTGGTGAGTTTCTGTGTGAGTGCTGATTTACAGCCAGACAGGTCCTGAGCAGGTAAATTCAATACAGCAGACACTAGTTCTGTAGTTTCACCCCACCCCCTCCAGTGCCTGCCATCATAAAAATACAACAAATGTACACAGATGTTTTACTGCTGAGACCCTGGAATTATGAGCATGCCACAGTATCAGTGATGGGATAAAAGTAAGGGAACCATCGCATGAATTGTGCGAGTTCACCCAAGGACAAAACTCGATTTTACGCTATGGAACCCAATAGTACTCCCCCAAGTACCTTACATATTTTATTATGCACAAATCTACTATCACTTCAATATTCAATAACCATTTAAATCCTTAGATTACCCCTAAAAAATTCTAATATCTACAGTAAGCAATAAGTACAGTTTAAGCTTAAATACCGTATTAGTATTCTATATTTGTCCAACTGTAACCCACAGCACTTCAAACTGTATGTCGATTTCTACAATGTCCATGAAAATTCAATGGATTAAAAGAAGAGATCTATCTAGTAATAAAACCTTGAAAAGTTTATTAAAGTATAACTTAAAAAATGAAAATAAATAATGTATTAACACAGGGAGTAACTTTAGGGACAAAAAACATACCGGATTTAAATCATAAATACATACTGTATAAAAAAAGGAACCAAAACCCACTTTTAATATATTTTAAACCCAGCATATATGAACAATAGCCCACAAACAGAGGAGCTTGTGAAATTGTATCTACAATATTACAGGCTATAAGATAGTCTATCGCAAAAAAAGGAGAAAATACATAGTATGATCTACCATCAATACCCAAAATCCCTGACACCTATATCCATCTGCAAAGTAGTTTTCAATATAGAGCATAAAAGACCACAATTAGTATTATAAAACACCTATTGAGTACAAACCATGTGGAGTTATGGAAACATTTATTTAATTACAATGCCAGTGCATATAAAAAATAAACATATACAACCACCAGATTAGTACACACTATTCTGTTGGACTGTACATTGCCAATTGTGCCCATCCATACAGTGGGACATAGTGCTTTAAAAATATTTTAACCTGAAAAATGTAATGCTGGGTATAGATTCAGCAGAGGTTACTGACCACACCCCCAGGAAGAAGCAGAAATGGGTAAAGTGCGCATTGAGGTTGCGGGACTCACTCATACCGGTGTTCAGTAACCTCTGCTGAATCTATACTCAGCATTTCATTTCTCAGGTACAAACAACCAGTACAAAAGTAACAAAATGGCATGGTACAGTTACAAAAACAGCAATACAAAGCCAGAAGACAAACACAACAGGTAGTAGTCAATAGGGTTGGGCGAAACGGGTCGTTCATTTTCAAAAGTCGCCGATAGAGTTGAGCGACCTTGACCTTTTTAGAGTCGAGCCGGGTTTCGCGAAACCCGATTATCTCAAAAGTCGGGTCGAGTGAAATCGCCCGATTATGACGTAAAGTCGGGATCGACCGAAACACGAAACCCAATGCAAGTCAATGGGGCAGCATAGTCGGCAGTGAGTGGGGGCCAGGAAAACACCTAGAGTGCCCATTTTAATGTCAAAACCATCCATTCTTCTTAATGAAGCTTGTCAAGCGTAATTTACCTTATAATAATTGGAAGGCATTTGAAATTGGGGGTCATTTGGCTAAAGTTGTGGTGGGTAGGGCTGGTTCAAGTAATTAGTGGGCCCAGGAAATCTGGACCACGTCACGGCAGTGGAGCAGGGAGAGGTAAGTATTTCAACTTTGCAAGTGCTGTGAACCTGAGCAAGCAGGGGGGGCCCACTCGTTGGCATTGGCACTGGCACAGGGCCCCTCAAAGTACAGCGGTGTGTTTGCACGGCGGGGGCGCCTCCCACCGGCAGCAACACTTTTGCGTACCATGAGAGGCCCTGTGCCAGTGACGTCGCCAACTAGTATTCCTCCCCCACCTGATGAAGGAACCTGCACTTTCATCTGCACCTTCCTGTTTGTCCCCGTGTAAGGTGGTATGGTATGCGGGAAGGGGGACCTGACTTTCAGCAGGGTCACAATCTTGCAGTGTAGAGTGCACGGGAAATGTTGCGTTATGGGTCAATGTACCAGCAGACTCATCTATCACTGGCTGGGCAATGGGCAGGATGAGGAGGAAACACAGATATAGGCCCAAAGAATAAAGTGGGCTAAATGCAGTTCAAAATTGGTAACACAGGACTAATCAGGGGGCATTGCAGTGGAGGACAACTGGAATGAGAGGCTGACACAGAGAGTAGGCCCAAATCAGTAAGTAGTCGAAATGCAGTTCAAAATTGGCAACAGTAGTAAACAGGCGGCACAGCTTTGTTCAGTGGAGGAGAACAGCAAGGAGTGGCAGACACCGATAGTAGGCCCCAACCCAACTAGTAGGCCAAATGCAGTCTAACATTAACAACTACTTAACGAGCGCCTGAAAACGGAATTTCAGGACAGGAAACCAGGAGAACAGCAAGGAGCGGCAGACACCGATAGTAGGCCCCAAACCAACTAGTACGCCAAATGCAGTTGTTCCGTTTAACCACAATTTAATGAGAGCCTGAAGATAGAAGTTCAGGAAAGGCAACCTGGAGAACACCTTGGAGTGGAACACACCATCTCTCTACACCCCATACCCAATTTGTAGGCCTAATGCAGCGTAGTTTCCAACAACTACTAAACGAGAGCATGATGATCGAAGCATTGGCGAGGAAACCTGGGGAACACCTTGGAGTGGAACACACCATCTCTCTACAGTGGAACACACCATCTCTCTACACCCCATACCCAATTTGTAGGCCTAATGCAGCGTAGTTTCCAACAACTACTAAACGAGAGCCGGAAGATCGAAGCAATGGAGAGGAAACCTGGGGAACACCTTGGAGTGTAACACACCATCTCTCTACACCCCATACCCAATTTGTAGGCCTAATGCAGCGTAGTTTCCAACAACTACTAAACGAGAGCCGGAAGATCGAAGCTCAGGAAAGGCAACCTGGAGAACACCTTGGAGTGGAACACACCATCTCTCTACACCCCATACCCAATTTGTAGGCCCAATGCAGCGTAGTTTCCAACAACTACTAAACGAGAGCCGGAAGATCGAAGAAATGGAGAGGAAACCTGGGGAACACCTTGGAGTGTAACACACCATCTCTCTACACCCCATACCCAATTTGTAGGCCTAATGCAGCGTAGTTTCCAACAACTACTAAACGAGAGCCGGAAGATCGAAGCAATGGAGAGGAAACCTGGGGAACACCTTGGAGTGTAACACACCATCTCTCTACACCCCATACCCAATTTGTAGGCCTAATGCAGCGTAGTTTCCAACAACTACTAAACGAGAGCCGGAAGATCGAAGCAATGGAGAGGAAACCTGGGGAACACCTTGGAGTGGAACACACCATCTCTCTACAGTGGAACACACCATCTCTCTACACCCCATACCCAATTTGTAGGCCTAATGCAGCGTAGTTTCCAACAACTACTAAACGAGAGCCGGAAGATCGAAGCTCAGGAAAGGCAACCTGGGGAACACCTTGGAGTGGAACACACCATCTCTCTACACCCCATACCCAATTTGTAGGCCCAATGCAGCGTAGTTTCCAACAACTACTAAACGAGAGCCGGAAGATCGAAGCTCAGGAAAGGCAACCTGGGGAACACCTTGGAGTGTAACAAACCCTCTCTCTACACCACGGAAGGGCTGATTCTTAGGAAGGAAGGCTGTCGGAAAGAAGCAGGGCGCGTCCGAGGGTGATTATATTCTTATTAGGTATATACTCACCCTCGGACGCGCCCTGCTTCTTTATTTGTAATGAATGTTTATTTGCAATGTGGTTTTGACTTACTCTATTTTTTTGGTAAATAATGATTTTATTATTTTCATTGTTTTGCATCTTCTTGGCAATAATATAAAGAAGACGCGACAGGACAACACTCGGTGGATGCCATATCTGTGTTTAAAATTGAAAAAACCTTTCAGTTAACTACTTGCAGGAGAAAGTTATTGTAGCTGGTGGCCATTTTTAGTACTGTACCAGATTTTTGTTGTATGTGTTTGTTTTTAATGTTAAAATGTCTGCATTTGATATCTCTCCAGTATTTTCTTTTTTATAAACAAAATACTTTTTTTTTATATTTTCTGATATTGGTTCCAGGGGTACATGGGCAGCAGTGGTGTGGTCAGTGGAGGCCTAGTGGAAGGAGTGACCGCAGACAGGCATCGAAGGCCTAAAATAATAACACATGGCTGTAGGCAATTTTAAATTGGTTACAGGGGTACACGGGCAGCAGTGGTGTGGTCAGTGGAGGCCTAGTGGAAGGAGTGACCGCAGACAGGCATCGAAGGCCTAAAATAATAACACATGGCTGTAGGCAATTTTAAATTGGTTACAGGGGTACACGGGCAGCAGTGGTGTGGTCAGTGGAGGCCTAGTGGAAGGAGTGACCGCAGACAGGCATCGAAGGCCTAAAATAATAACACATGGCTGTAGGCAATTTTAAATTGGTTCCAGGGGTACACGGGCAGCAGTGGTGTGGTCAGTGGAGGCCTAGTGGAAGGAGTGACCGCAGACAGGCATCGAAGGCCTAAAATAATAACACATGGCTGTAGGCAATTTTAAATTGGTTCCAGGGGTACACGGGCAGCAGTGGTGTGGTCAGTGGAGGCCTAGTGGAAGGAGTGACCGCAGACAGGCATCGAAGGCCTAAAATAATAACACATGGCTGTAGGCAATTTTAAATTGGTTACAGGGGTACACGGGCAGCAGTGGTGTGGTCAGTGGAGGCCTAGTGGAAGGAGTCACCGCAGACAGGCATCGAAGGCCTAAAATAATAACACATGGCTGTAGGCAATTTTAAATTGGTTACAGGAGTACACGGGCAGCAGTGGTGTGGTCAGTGGAGGCCTAGTGGAAGGAGTGACCGCAGACAGGCATCGAAGGCCTAAAATAATAACACATGGCTGTAGGCAATTTTAAATTGGTTCCAGGGGTACACGGGCAGCAGTGGTGTGGTCAGTGGAGGCCTAGTGGAAGGAGTCACCGCAGACAGGCATCGAAGGCCTAAAATAATAACACATGGCTGTAGGCAATTTTAAATTGGTTACAGGGGTACACGGGCAGCAGTGGTGTGGTCAGTGGAGGCCTAGTGGAAGGAGTGACCACAGACAGGCATCGAAGGCCTAACATAACAAAAATGTCAATACAATGGTATTGTCAGTGGCAGGCATTGAAGGATGTCAGCGCATAGACTAAACATTGGTGGAGCTGTGAGATAATTTTGCAAGTGGTAGAGCACTGTTTGAGCTGGGGTGGGGGGAAACTGTCTTGTGGCCGGCGGTACAGGCCCAGGGCCCCTCATATTACAACGGTGTGTCTGACGTTGGGTGCGCACCACCACCGCCAGAGACACTTTATTGTACTAGGAGGGACCCAGTGGCAGTGCCGTCGACCAAAAGCGGGCTCACCCACCTCTTCAGACAAACTGCACTCTCACGGGTGCTGTCGCCAAGTGTCGATACCACGGCCCCGTGTGGGGAGTTTGGCCATTTAGTGAGGTGTAAACATGTCGTATGCTGGACAATCAGGTGCAGAAAATTACGAGATTGGAAAAGGCATTCAGAATAGTCCACAGGCAAGACCTTTTCATAGGAAAGCTAGGTGTCAGCCGGGCAAGGTGGGGCAAAAGATTTCGAAATCCAGTTGTGGTTCATTTTAATGAAGGTTAGATCATCTACATTTTGGGTAGCCAGACGAGTCCTTTTTTCTGTTAGTATTGAACCTGCAGCACTGAATACTCTTTCTGATAGGACACTAGCTGCCGGGCAAGCAAGCTCCTGCAATGCATATTCTGCCAATTCTGGCCAGGTGTCTAATTTTGATGCCCAGTAATCAAATGGGAATGACGGTTGAGGGAGAACATCGATAAGGGATGAAAAATAGTTTGTAACCATACTGGACAAATGTTGTCTCCTGTCACTTTGAATTGATGCTGCAGTACCTGTCCTGTCTGCGGTCATAGCAAAATCACTCCACAACCTGGTCAGAAAACCCCTCTGGCCAACGCCACTTCTGATTTCTGCCCCTCTAACTCCTCTGGTCTGCTGGCCCCTGCAGCTCGTGTGAGAACGATCACGGGCGCTGTGTGCAGGGAATGCCAGAAGCAAACGGTCAACAAGAGTTGATTGTTTGGTTGCTAATATTAGTTCCAAGTTCTCATGTGGCATTATATTTTGCAATTTGCCTTTATAGCGAGGATCAAGGAGGCAGGCCAACCAGTAATCGTCATCATTCATCATTTTAGTTATGCGTGTGTCCCTTTTGAGGATACGTAAGGCATAATCCGCCATGTGGGCCAAATTTCCAGTTCTCAAATCTGCGGTTGTGCTTGGTTGAGGGGCAGTTTCAGGCAAATCCACGTCACTTGTGTCCCTCAAAAAACCAGAACCCGGCCTTGCCGCGCCACCAATTTCCAGTGGCCCCGGAAAAGCTTCCTCATTAAAAATATAATCATCCCCATCATCCTCCTCGTCCTCCTCCTCCTCTTCGCCCGCTACCTCGTCCTGTACACTGCCCTGACTGTCATCAAGGCTTTCCTCTTCCTCAGCTGCAGACGCCTGATCCTTTATGTGCGTCAAACTTTGCATCAGCAGACGCATTAGGGGGATGCTCATGCTTATTATGGCGTTGTCTGCACTAACGAGCCGTGTGCATTCCTCAAAACACTGAAGGACTTGACACATGTCTTGAATCTTCGACCACTGCACACCTGACAACTCCATGTCTGCCATCCTACTGCCTGCCCGTGTATGTGTATCCTCCCACAAAAACATAACAGCCCGCCTCTGTTCACACAGTCTCTGAAGCATGTGCAGTGTTGAGTTCCACCTTGTTGCAACGTCTATGATTAGGCAATGCTGGGGAAGGTTCAAAGAACGCTGATAGGTCTGCATACGGCTGGAGTGTACGGGCGAACGGCGGATATGTGAGCAAAGTCCACGCACTTTGAGGAGCAGGTCGGATAACCCCGGATAACTTTTCAGGAAGCACTGCACCACCAGGTTTAAGGTGTGAGCCAGGCAAGGAATGTGTTTCAGTTGGGAAAGGGAGATGGCAGCCATGAAATTCCTTCCGTTATCACTCACTACCTTGCCTGCCTCAAGATCTACAGTGCCCAGCCACGACTGCGTTTCTTTCTGCAAGAACTCGGACAGAACTTCCGCGGTGTGTCTGTTGTCGCCCAAACACTTCATAGCCAATACAGCCTGCTGACGTTTGCCAGTAGCTGCCCCATAATGGGAGACCTGGTGTGCAACAGTGGCAGCTGCGGATGGAGTGGTTGTGCGACTGCGGTCTGTGGACGAGCTCTCGCTTCTGCAGGAGGACGAAGAGGAGGAGGAGGGGGTGCGAACGGCTACAGCCAATTGTTTCCTAGACCGTGGGCTAGACAGAACTGTCCCAAACTTGCTGTCCCCTGTGGACCCTGCATCCACCACATTTACCGAGTGTGCCGTGATGGACACGTAACGTTCCTGGCCATGCCTACTGGTCCATGCATCTGTTGTCAGGTGCACCTTTGTGCTCACAGATTGCCTGAGTGCATGGACGATGCGCTCTTTAACATGCTGGTGGAGGGCTGGGATGGCTTTTCTGGAAAAAAAGTGTCGACTGGGTAGCTCGTAGCGTGGTACAGCGTAGTCCATCAGGGCTTTGAAAGCTTCGCTTTCAACTAACCGGTAGGGCATCATCTCTAACGAGATTAGTCTAGCTATGTGTGCGTTCAAACCCTGTGTACGCGGATGCGAGGCTAAGTACTTCCTTTTTCTAACCATAGTCTCATGTAGGGTGAGCTGGACTGGAGAGCTGGAGATCGTGGAACTAGCGGGGGTGCCAGTGGACATGGCAGACTGAGAGACGGTGGGAGATGGTATTGTTGCCACCGGTGCCCTAGATGCAGTGTTTCCTACTACGAAACTGGTGATTCCCTGACCCTGACGGCTTTGGCCTGGCAAAGAAACCTGCACAGATACTGCAGGTGGTGCGGAAAATGGTGGCCCTACACTGCCGGAAGGGATGTTGCGTTGCTGACTAGCTTCATTGGCCGAGGGTGCTACAACCTTAAGGGACGTTTGGTAGTTAGTCTAGGCTTGCAAATGCATGGTGGTTAAATGTCTATGCATGCAACTTGTATTGAGACTTTTCAGATTCTGTCCTCTGCTTAAGGTAGTTGAACATTTTTGACAGATGACTTTGCGCTGATCAATTGGATGTTGTTTAAAAAAATGCCAGACTGCACTCTTTCTAGCATCGGATACCTTTTCAGGCATTGCAGACTGAGCTTTAACCGGATGGCCACGCTGTCCTCCAACAGGTTTTAGCTTTGCCACGCGTTTTGGGCAAGATACGGGCCCGGCAGATGGAACCTGTTGCGATGTTGATGCCTGCTGCGGCCCCTCCTCCTCCGCTTCAGAACTGCTGCCGCCTGCACCCTGTTCCCCCAATGGCTGCCAATCGGGTTCAAGAACTGGGTCATCTATTACCTCTTCTTGTAGCTCGTGTGCAACTTCGTCTGTGTCACCGTGTCGGTCGGTGGTATAGCGTTCGTGATGGGGCAACATAGTCTCATCAGGGTCTGATTCTTGATCAGCACCCTGCGAGGGCAATGTTGTGGTCTGAGTCAAAGGACCAGCATAGTAGTCTGGCTGTGGCTGTGCATCAGTGCACTCCATGTCAGATTCAACTTGTAATGGGCATGGACTGTTAACTGCTTCACTTTCTAAGCCAGGGACGGTATGTGTAAAGAGCTCCATGGAGTAACCCGTTGTGTCGCCTGCTGCATTCTTCTCTGTTGTTGTTTTTGCTGAAGAGGACAAGGAAGCGACTTGTCCCTGACCGTGAACATCCACTAACGACGCGCTGCTTTGACATTTACCAGTTTCACGAGAGGAGGCAAAAGAGCTAGAGGCTGAGTCAGCAAGATAAGCCAAAACTTGCTCTTGCAGCTCCGGCTTTAAAAGCGGTTTTCCTACTCCCAGAAAAGGGAGCGTTCGAGGCCTTGTGTAGCCAGACGACGAACCTGGCTCCACAGCTCCAGACTTAGGTGCAATATTTTTTTTCCCACGACCAGCTGATGCTCCACCACTACCACTACCCTCATTACCAGCTGACAATGAACGCCCCCGGCCACGACCTCTTCCACCATACTTCCTCATTGTTTTAAAAACGTAAACAAACTAACGGTATTTGTTGCTGTCACACAAATTACACGGTGAGCTATAACTTCAGTATGATTTAGCTACCCCTTTACAGGTGAGTGAGACCACAACGAAAATCAGGCACAATGTTACACACTCTGTTGTTGGTGGCAACAAATGAGAGAGATGCCACACACGCAGGACTGTCACTGAAGCACAAATGTAAATATTAATCTCCCACTGATTTGATTTTTTTTTTTTTTTTCAGGGAGACTTTAGGAAAAAAAAAAAATATAATAAAATGATTTTTTCAGGAAGAATTTAGAAACCAAAGAAAATAAAATGATTTTTTCAGGGAGAATTTAGAAAACAAATAAAACAAAAAAAGGCTTTCTATGGCCCACTGAGTGAGAGATGACGCACACAGGAGTCAGGAGTGGCACACAAGCCCAGAGGCCAATATTTATCTCCCACTGATTGATGTAGTGATTTTTTCAGGTAGATTTTGGAACCCAAATCAAGCTAAAAAAAATAATAGGCTTTCTATGGCCCACAATTGGAGAGAGAGAGAGAGATGGCACACCCAGGAGTCAAGACTGGCACACAAGCAGAAAGGGCAATATTAATCTCCCACTGATTTGTTTTTTTTTTTTTGTTTTTTTCAGGGAGACTTTAGGAAAAAAAAAATAGAATAAAATGATTTTTTCAGGAAGAATTTAGAAACCAAATAAAATAAAATGATTTTTTCAGGGAGAATTTAGAAAACAAATAAAACAAAAAAAGGCTTTCTATGGCCCACTGAGTGAGAGATGACGCACACAGGAGTCAGGAGTGGCACACAAGCCCAGAGGCCAATATTTATCTCCCACTGATTGATGTAGTGATTTTTTCAGGTAGATTTTGGAACCCAAATCAAGCTAAAAAAAATAATAGGCTTTCTATGGCCCACAATTGGAGAGAGAGAGAGAGATGGCACACCCAGGAGTCAAGACTGGCACACAAGCAGAAAGGGCAATATTAATCTCACACTGATTTGTTGTTTTTTTTTTTTTTTCAGGGAGACTTTAGGAAAAAAAAATAGAATAAAATGATTTTTTCAGGAAGAATTTAGAAACCAAATAAAATAAAATGATTTTTTCAGGGAGAATTTAGAAAACAAATAAAACAAAAAAAGGCTTTCTATGGCCCACTGAGTAAGAGATGACGCACACAGGAGTCAGGAGTGGCACACAAGCCCAGAGGCCAATATTTATCTCCCACTTTTTTTTTTTTGTTCCAGGGAAAATTTATAAACCCAATAAAAAAAATAATAAATAGGCTTTCTATGGCCCACTATCTGAGAGACAGAGAGAGATGGCACGCTTAGGACTGGCACACAAGCCCAAAGGCCAATATTAATCTCCCTTTTTTTTTTAAGGGAGAATTTATAAAACCAAAAAAAATAAATAAATAGGCTTTCTATGGCCCACTATTTGTGAGAGAGATAGCACGCTTAGGACTGGCACACAAGCCCAAAGGCCAATATTAATCTCCCACTGATTGATTTATTGATTTTTTCAGGTAGAATTTAGAACCCAAATAAAGCAAAAAAAAAAAAAATGGCCTTTCTATGGCCCACTGAGTGAGTGATGATGCACACAGGAGTCAGGAGTGGCACACAAGCCCTGAGGCCAATATTTTTCTCCCACTGATTGATGTAGTGATTTTTTCAGGTAGATTTTAGAACCAAAATCAAGCAAAAAAATAAATAGGCTTTCTATGGCCCACTGAGTGAGTGATGATGCACACAGGAGTCAAGAGTGGCACACAAGCCCTGAGGCCAATATTTTTCTCCCACTGATTGATGTAGTGATTTTTTCAGGTAGATTTTATAACCCAAATCAAGCAAAAAAATAAATAGGCTTTCTATGGCCCACTGAGTGAGAGATGACACAGACAGGGATGGCACTCTAGCAGAAATGTCAATCTTAATGTCCCACAAAAAAAACAAAAAAACAGGGAGTGTCCTTCAATTACTATCTCCCTGCAGTAATCTCAGCCAGGTATGGCAGGCAGCAATAAGGAGTGGACTGATGCACAAATTAAATAAAAAGTGTGTACAAACCAAAAAGATAGCTGTGCAGAAAGGAAGGAACAAGAGGATTTGTGCTTTGAAAAAAGCAGTTGGTTTGCACAGCGGCGTACACACAGCAATGCAGCTATCAGGGAGCCTTCTAGGGCAGCCCAATGAGCTACAGCGCTGAGGGGGAAAAAAAAAAAATGTAGCTTCCACTGTCCCTGCACACCGAAGGTGGTGTTGGGCAGTGGAAATCGCTACAGCACAAGCGGTTTGGTGGTTAATGGACCCTGCCTAACGCTATCCCTGCTTCTGACGAAGCGGCAGCAACCTCTCCCTAAGCTCAGATCAGCAGCAGTAACATGGCGGTCGGCGGGAACTCCCCTTTATAGCCCCTGTGACGCCGCAGACAGCAAGCCAATCACTGCAATGCCCTTCTCTAAGATGGTGGGGACCAGGACCTATGTCATCACGCTGCCCACACTCTGCGTTTACCTTCATTGGCTGAGAAATGGCGCTTTTCGCGTCATTGAAACGCGACTTTGGCGCGAAAGTCGCGTACCGCATGGCCGACCCCGCACAGGGGTCGGATCGGCGACTTTTGAAAATGAACGA
Source organism: Ranitomeya imitator (assembly GCF_032444005.1). Taxonomy (NCBI): domain Eukaryota; kingdom Metazoa; phylum Chordata; class Amphibia; order Anura; family Dendrobatidae; genus Ranitomeya; species Ranitomeya imitator. The sequence goes on along the minus strand of NC_091283.1, from coordinate 686,666,909 downwards.
CCCGTTTCACTCAACCCTAGTCGCCGACTTTTGGCAAAGTCGGGTTTCATGAAACCCAATCCGACCCCTGTGCGGGGTCGGCCATGCGGTACGCGACTTTCGCGCCAAAGTCGCGTTTCAATGACGCGAAAAGCGCCATTTCTCAGCCAATGAAGGTAAACGCAGAGTGTGGGCAGCGTGATGACATAGGTCCTGATCCCCACCATCTTAGAGAAGGGCATTGCAGTGATTGGCTTGCTGTCTGCAGCGTCACAGGGGCTATAAAGGGACGTTCCCGCCGACCGGCATGTTACTGCTGCTGATCTGAGCTTAGGGAGAGGTTGCTGCCGCTTCGTCAGAAGCAGGGATAGCGTTAGGCAGGGTCCATTAACCACCAAACCGCTTGTGCTGTAGCGATTTGCACTGTCCAACACCACCTTCGGTGTGCAGGGACAGTGGAAGCTACATTTTTTTTTTTCCTCAGCGCTGTAGCTCATTGGGCTGCCCTAGAAGGCTCCCTGATAGCTGCATTGCTGTGTGTACGCCGCTGTGCAAACCAACTGCTTTTTTCAAAGCACAAATCCTCTTGTTCCTTCCTTTCTGCACAGCTATCTTGTTTGTTTGTCCACACTTTTTATTTAATTTGTGCATCAGTCCACTCCTTATTGCTGCCTGCCATACCTGGCTGAGATTACTGCAGGGAGATAGTAATTGAAGGACAGTTCCTTTTTTTTTTTTTTTTGTGGGAGATTAAGATTGGCATTTCTGCTAGAGTGCCATCCCTGTCTGTGCCATCTCTCACTCAGTGGGCCATAGAAAGCCTATTTATTTTTTTGCTTGATTTGGGTTCTAAAATCTACCTGAAAAAATCACTACATCAATCAGTGGGAGAAAAATATTGGCCTCAGGACTTGTGTGCCACTCCTGACTCCTGTGTGTGCCATCTCTCAGTCAGTGGGCCATAGAAAGCCTATTTATTTTTTTGCTTGATTTGGGTTCCAAAATCTACCTGAAAAAATCACTACATCAATCAGTGGGAGAAAAATATTGGCCTCAGGGCTTGTGTGCCACTCCTGACTCCTGTGTGCATCATCATTCACTCAGTGGGCCATAGAAAGCCTATTTTTTTTTTGCTTTATTTAGGTTCTAAATTCTACCTGAAAAAATCAATAAATCAATCAGTGGGAGATTAATATTGGCCTTTGGGCTTGTGTGCCAGTCCTAAGCGTGCCATCTCTCTCACAAATAGTGGGCCATAGAAAGCCTATTTATTTATTTTTTTTGGTTTTATAAATTCTCCCTGAAAAAAAAAAGGGAGATTAATATTGGCCTTCGGGCTTGTGTGCCAGTCCTAAGCGTGCCATCTCTCTCTCTCAGATAGTGGGCCATAGAAAGCCTATTTATTATTTTTTTTATTGGGTTTATAAATTTTCCCTGAAAAAAAAAAAAAAGTGGGAGATTAATATTGGCCTCTGGGCTTGTGTGCCAGTCCTGAGCGTGCCATCTCTCTCACAAATAGTGGGCCATAGAAAGCCTATTTATTTTTTTTTTTTTGGTTTTATAAATTCTCCCTGAAAAAAAAAGGGAGATTAATATTGGCCTTTGGGCTTGTGTGCCAGTCCTAAGCGTGCCATCTCTCTCTCTCAGATAGTGGGCCATAGAAAGCCTATTTATTATTTTTTTTATTGGGTTTATAAATTTTCCCTGAAAAAAACAAAAACAAAGTGGGAGATTAATATTGGCCTCTGGGCTTGTGTGCCAGTCCTGAGCGTGCCATCTCTCTCACAAATAGTGGGCCATAGAAAGCCTATTTATTTTTTTGGTTGATTTGGGTTCTAAATTCTACCTGAAAAAATCAATAAATCAATCAGTGGGAGATAAATATTGGCCTCTGGGCTTGTGTGCCACTCCTGACTCCTGTGTGCATCATCTCTCACTCAGTGGGCCATAGAAAGCCTATTTTTTGTTTTCTAAATTCTCCCTGAAAAAATCATTTTATTTTATTTGGTTTCTAAATTCTTCCTGAAAAAATCATTTTATTCTATTATTTTTTTTTTCTAAAGTCTCCCTGAAAAAAAAAAAAAAATCAGTGGGAGATTAATATTGCCCTTTCTGCTTGTGTGCCAGTCTTGACTCCTGGGTGTGCCATCTCTCTCTCTCTCTCCAATTGTGGGCCATAGAAAGCCTATTATTTTTTTTGCTTTATTTAGGTTCTAAATTCTACCTGAAAAAATCAATAAATCAATCAGTGGGAGATTAATATTGGCCTTTGGGCTTGTGTGCCAGTCCTAAGCGTGCCATCTCTCTCACAAATAGTGGGCCATAGAAAGCCTATTTATTTATTTTTTTTGGTTTTATAAATTCTCCCTGAAAAAAAAAAGGGAGATTAATATTGGCCTTTGGGCTTGTGTGCCAGTCCTAAGCGTGCCATCTCTCTCTCTCAGATAGTGGGCCATAGAAAGCCTATTTATTATTTTTTTTATTGGGTTTATAAATTTTCCCTGAAAAAAAAAAAAAAGTGGGAGATTAATATTGGCCTCTGGGCTTGTGTGCCAGTCCTGAGCGTGCCATCTCTCTCACAAATAGTGGGCCATAGAAAGCCTATTTATTTTTTTTTTTTTGGTTTTATAAATTCTCCCTGAAAAAAAAAGGGAGATTAATATTGGACTTTGGGCTTGTGTGCCAGTCCTAAGCGTGCCATCTCTCTCTCTCTCTCAGATAGTGGGCCATAGAAAGCCTATTTATTATTTTTTTTATTGGGTTTATAAATTTTCCCTGAAAAAAAAAAAAAACAAAGTGGGAGATTAATATTGGCCTCTGGGCTTGTGTGCCAGTCCTGAGCGTGCCATCTCTCTCACAAATAGTGGGCCATAGAAAGCCTATTTATTTTTTTGGTTGATTTGGGTTCTAAATTCTACCTGAAAAAATCAATAAATCAATCAGTGGGAGATAAATATTGGCCTCTGGGCTTGTGTGCCACTCCTGACTCCTGTGTGCGTCATCTCTCACTCAGTGGGCCATAGAAAGCCTATTTTTTGTTTTATTTGTTTTCTAAATTCTCCCTGAAAAAATCATTTTATTTTATTTGGTTTCTAAAGTCTTCCTGAAAAAAAATCATTTTTTTTTAATTATTTTTTTTTTCTAAAGTCTCCCTGAAAAAAAAAAAAAATCAAATCAGTGGGAGATTAATATTGATCTTTCTGCTTGTGTGCCAGTCTTGACTCCTGGGTGTGCCATCTCTCTCTCTCTCCAATTGTGGGCCATAGAAAGCCTATTATTTTTTTTGCTTGATTTGGGTTCCAAAATCTACCTGAAAAAATCACTAAATCAATCAGTGGGAGATAAATATTGGCCTCTGGGCTTGTGTGCCACTCCTGACTCCTGTGTGCGTCATCTCTCACTCAGTGGGCCATAGAAAGCCTATTTTTTGTTTTCTAAATTCTCCCTGAAAAAATCATTTTATTTTATTTGGTTTCTAAATTCTTCCTGAAAAAATCATTTTATTCTATTATTTTTTTTTTCTAAAGTCTCCCTGAAAAAAAAAAAAAAAATCAGTGGGAGATTAATATTGCCCTTTCTGCTTGTGTGCCAGTCTTGACTCCTGGGTGTGCCATCTCTCTCTCTCTCTCCAATTGTGGGCCATAGAAAGCCTATTATTTTTTTTGCTTGATTTGGGTTCCAAAATCTACCTGAAAAAATCACTACATCAATCATTGGGAGAACAATATTGGCCTCTGGGCTTGTGTGCCACTCCTGACTCCTGTGTGCGTCATCTCTCACTCAGTGGGCCATAGAAAGCCTATTTTTTGTTTTATTTGTTTTCTAAATTCTCCCTGAAGAAATCATTTTATTTTATTTGGTTTCTAAATTCTTCCTGAAAAAATCATTTTATTCTATTATTTTTTTTTTCTAAAGTCTCCCTAAAAAAAAAAAAAAAAAAATCAGTGGGAGATTAATATTGCCCTTTCTGCTTGTGTGCCAGTCTTGACTCCTGGGTGTGCCATCTCTCTCTCTCTCTCCAATTGTTGGCCATAGAAAGCCTATTATTTTTTTAGCTTGATTTGGGTTCCAAAATCTACCTGAAAAAATCACTACATCAATCATTGGGAGAACAATATTGGCCTCTGGGCTTGTGTGTCACTCCTGACTCCTGTGTGTGGCATCTCTCATTCAGTGGGGCATAGAAAGCCTTTTTTTTTTTTTTTTTTTTTATTTGGTTTCTAAATTGTCATTGGAAAAATCATTTTATGTTATTTGGTTTCTAAATTCTTCCTGAAAAAAAATCATTTTTTTTTAATTATTTTTTTTTTCTAAAGTCTCCCTGAAGAAAAAAAAAAATCAAATCTGTGGGAGATTAATATTGCCCTTTCTGCTTGTGTGCCAGTCTTGACTACTGGGTGTGCCATCTCTCTCTCTCTCCAATTGTGGGCCATAGAAAGCCTATTATTTTTTTTGCTTGATTTGGGTTCCAATATCTACCTGAAAAAATCACTAAATCAATCAGTGGGAGATAAATATTGGCCTCTGGGCTTGTGTGCCACTCCTGACTCCTGTGTGCGTCATCTCTCACTCAGTGGGCCATAGAAAGCCTATTTTTTGTTTTCTAAATTCTCCCTGAAAAAATCATTTTATTTTATTTGGTTTCTAAATTCTTCCTGAAAAAATCATTTTATTCTATTATTTTTTTTTTCTAAAGTCTCCCTGAAAAAAAAAAAAAAAATCAGTGGGAGATTAATATTGCCCTTTCTGCTTGTGTGCCAGTCTTGACTCCTGGGTGTGCCATCTCTCTCTCTCTCTCTCCAATTGTGGGCCATAGAAAGCCTATTATTTTTTTTGCTTTATTTAGGTTCTAAATTCTACCTGAAAAAATCAATAAATCAATCAGTGGGAGATTAATATTGGCCTTTGGGCTTGTGTGCCAGTCCTAAGCGTGCCATCTCTCTCACAAATAGTGGGCCATAGAAAGCCTATTTATTTATTTTTTTTGGTTTTATAAATTCTCCCTGAAAAAAAAAAGGGAGATTAATATTGGCCTTTGGGCTTGTGTGCCAGTCCTAAGCGTGCCATCTCTCTCTCTCAGATAGTGGGCCATAGAAAGCCTATTTATTATTTTTTTTATTGGGTTTATAAATTTTCCCTGAAAAAAAAAAAAAACAAAGTGGGAGATTAATATTGGCCTCTGGGCTTGTGTGCCAGTCCTGAGCGTGCCATCTCTCTCACAAATAGTGGGCCATAGAAAGCCTATTTATTTTTTTGGTTGATTTGGGTTCTAAATTCTACCTGAAAAAATCAATAAATCAATCAGTGGGAGATAAATATTGGCCTCTGGGCTTGTGTGCCACTCCTGACTCCTGTGTGCGTCATCTCTCACTCAGTGGGCCATAGAAAGCCTATTTTTTGTTTTATTTGTTTTCTAAATTCTCCCTGAAAAAATCATTTTATTTTATTTGGTTTCTAAATTCTTCCTGAAAAAAAATCATTTTTTTTTAATTATTTTTTTTTTCTAAAGTCTCCCTGAAAAAAAAAAAAAAAATCAGTGGGAGATTAATATTGCCCTTTCTGCTTGTGTGCCAGTCTTGACTCCTGGGTGTGCCATCTCTCTCTCTCTCTCCAATTGTGGGCCATAGAAAGCCTATTATTTTTTTTAGCTTGATTTGGGTTCCAAAATCTACCTGAAAAAATCACTACATCAATCATTGGGAGAACAATATTGGCCTCTGGGCTTGTGTGCCACTCCTGACTCCTGTGTGCGTCATCTCTCACTCAGTGGGCCATAGAAAGCCTATTTTTTGTTTTATTTGTTTTCTAAATTCTCCCTGAAAAAATCATTTTATTTTATTTGGTTTCTAAATTCTTCCTGAAAAAATCATTTTTTTTTATTATTTTTTTTTTTCTAAAGTCTCCCTGAAAAAAAAAAAAAAATCAGTGGGAGATTAATATTGCCCTTTCTGCTTGTGTGCCAGTCTTGACTCCTGGGTGTGCCATCTCTCTTTCTCTCTCCAATTGTGGGCCATAGAAAGCCTATTATTTTTTTTGCTTGATTTGGGTTCCAAAATCTACCTGAAAAAATCACTAAATCAATCAGTGGGAGATAAATATTGGCCTCTGGGCTTGTGTGCCACTCCTGACTCCTGTGTGCGTCATCTCTCACTCAGTGGGCCATAGAAAGCCTATTTTTTGTTTTATTTGTTTTCTAAATTCTCCCTGAAGAAATCATTTTATTTTATTTGGTTTCTAAATTCTTCCTGAAAAAATCATTTTATTCTATTATTTTTTTTTTCTAAAGTCTCCCTGAAAAAAAAAAAAAAAAATCTGTGGGAGAATAATATTGCCCTTTCTGCTTGTGTGCCAGTCTTGACTACTGGGTGTGCCATCTCTCTCTCTCTCTCCAATTGTTGGCCATAGAAAGCCTATTATTTTTTTAGCTTGATTTGGGTTCCAAAATCTACCTGAAAAAATCACTACATCAATCATTGGGAGAACAATATTGGCCTCTGGGCTTGTGTGCCACTCCTGACTCCTGTGTGCGTCATCTCTCTCAGTGGGCCATAGAAAGCCTATTTTTTGTTTTATTTGTTTTCTAAATTCTCCCTGAAAAAATCATTTTATTTTATTTGGTTTCTAAATTCTTCCTGAAAAAATCATTTTATTCTATTTTTTTTTTCTAAAGTCTCCCTGAAAAAAAAAAAAAAATCAGTGGGAGATTAATATTGCCCTTTCTGCTTGTGCGCCAGTCTTGACTCCTGGGTGTGCCATCTCTCTCTCTCTCTCCAATTGTGGGCCATAGAAAGCCTATTATTTTTTTTGCTTGATTTGGGTTCCAAAATCTACCTGAAAAAATCACTACATCAATCATTCGGAGAAAAATATTGGCCTCTGGGCTTGTGTGCCACTCCTGACTCCTGTGTGTGGCATCTCTCACTCAGTGGGGCATAGAAAGCCTTTTTTTTATTTTTTTTTTTATTTGGTTTCTAAATTGTCATTGGAAAAATCATTTTATGTTATTTGGTTTCTAAATTCTTCCTGAAAAAATCATTTTATTTTATTTTGTATCTAAAGTCTCACTGAAAAAAAAAAAAAAAAAAAAAACAGTGGGAGATTAATATTAACATTTGTGCTTCAGTGACAGTCCTGCGTGTGTGGCATCTCTCTCATTTGGTGCCACCAAAAACAGAGTGTGTAACATTGTGCCTGATTTTCGTTGTGGTCTCACCCACCTGTAAAGGGGTAGCTAAATCATACTGAAGTTATAGCTCACCGTGTAAGTTGTGTGACAGCAACAAATACCGTTAGTTTGGTTACGTTTTTAAAACAATGAGGAAGTCTGGTGGAAGAGGTCGTGGCCGGGGGCGTTCATTGTCAGCTGGTAATGAGGGCAGTGGTAGTGGTGGAGCATCAGGTGGTCGTGGGAAAAAAAATATTGCACCTAAGTCTGGAGCTGTGGAGCCAGGTTCGTCGTCTGGCTACACAAGGCCTCGAACGCTCCCTTTTCTGGGAGTAGGAAAACCGCTTTTAAAGCCGGAGCTGCAAGAGCAAGTTTTGGCTTATCTTGCTGACTCAGCCTCTAGCTCTTTTGCCTCCTCTCGTGAAACTGGTAAATGTAAAAGCAGCGCGTCGTTAGTGGATGTTCACGGTCAAGGACAAGTCGCTTCCTTGTCCTCTTCAGCAAAAACAACAACAGAGAAGAATGCAGCAGGCGACACAACGGGTTACTCCATGGAGCTCTTTACACATACCGTCCCTGGCTTAGAAAGTGAAGCAGTTAACAGTCCATGCCCATTATAAGTTGAATCTGACATGGAGTGCACTGATGCACAGCCACAGCCAGACTACTATGCTGGTCCTTTGACTCAGACCACAACATTGCCCTCGCAGGGTAATGATCAAGAATCAGACCCTGATGAGACTATGTTGCCCCATCACGAACGCTATACCACCGACCGACACGGTGACACAGACGAAGTTGCACACGAGCTACAAGAAGAGGTAATAGATGACCCAGTTCTTGACCCCGATTGGCAGCCATTGGGGGAACAGGGTGCAGGCGGCAGCAGTTCTGAAGCGGAGGAGGAGGGGCCGCAGCAAGCAGCAACATCGCAACAGGTTCCATCTGCCGGGCCCGTATCTTGCCCAAAATGCGTGGCAAAGCCAAAACCTGTTGGAGGACAGCGTGGCCATCCGGTTAAAGCTCAGTCTGCAATGCCTGAAAAGGTATCCGATGCTAGAAAGAGTGCAGTCTGGCATTTTTTTAAACAACATCCAATTGATCAGCGCAAAGTCATCTGTCAAAAATGTTCAACTACCTTAAGCAGAGGGCAGAATCTGAAAAGTCTCAATACAAGTTGCATGCATAGACATTTAACCACAATGCATTTGCAAGCTTGGACTAACTACCAAACGTCCCTTAAGGTTGTAGCACCCTCGGCCAATGAAGCTAGTCATCAACGTAACATCCCTTCCGGCAGTGTAGGGCCACCATTTTCCGCACCACCTGCAGTATCTGTGCAAGTTTCTTTGCCAGGCCAAAGCAGTCAGGGTCAGGGAATCACCAGTTTCGTAGTAGGAAACACTGCATCTTGGGCACCGGCGGCAACAATACCATCTCCCACCGTCTCTCAGTCTGCCATGTCCACCGGCACCCCCGCTAGTTCCACGATCTCCTGCTCTCCAGTCCAGCTCACCCTACATGAGACTATGGTTAGAAAAAGGAAGTACTTAGCCTCGCATCCGCGTACACAGGGTTTGAACGCCCACATAGCTAGACTAATCTCGTTAGAGATGATGCCCTACCGGTTAGTTGAAAGTGAAGCTTTCAAAGCCCTGATGGACTACGCTGTACCACGCTACGAGCTTCCCAGTCGACACTTTTTTTCCAGAAAAGCCATCCCAGCCCTCCACCAGCATGTTAAAGAGCGCATCGTCCATGCACTCAGGCAATCTGTGAGCACAAAGGTGCACCTGACAACAGATGCATGGACCAGTAGGCATGGCCAGGGACGTTACGTGTCCATCACGGCACACTGGGTGAATGTTGTGGATGCAGGGTCCACAGGGGACAGCAAGTTTGGGACAGTTCTGCCTAGCCCACGGTCTAGGAAACAGTTGGCTGTAGCCGTTCGCACCCCCTCCTCCTCCTCCTCGTCCTCCTGCAGAAGCGAGAGCTCGTCCACAGACCGCAGTCGCACAACCACTCCATCCGCAGCTGCCACTGTTGCACACCAGGTCTCCCATTATGGGGCAGCTACTGGCAAACGTCAGCAGGCTGTATTGGCTATGAAGTGTTTGGGCGACAACAGACACACCGCGGAAGTTCTGTCCGAGTTCTTGCAGAAAGAAACGCAGTCGTGGCTGGGCACTGTAGATCTTGAGGCAGGCAAGGTAGTGAGTGATAACGGAAGGAATTTCATGGCTGCCAGCTCCCTTTCCCAACTGAAACACATTCCTTGCCTGGCTCACACCTTAAACCTGGTGGTGCAGTGCTTCCTGAAAAGTTATCTGGGGTTATCCGACCTGCACCTCAAAGTGCGTGGACTTTGCTCACATATCCGCCGTTCGCCCGTACACTCCAGCCGTATGCAGACCTATCAGCGTTCTTTGAACCTTCCCCAGCATCGCCTAATCATAGACGTTGCAACAAGGTGGAACTCAACACTGCACATGCTTCAGAGACTGTGCGAACAGAGGCGGGCTGTTATGTTTTTGTGGGAGGATACACATACACGGGCAGGCAGTAGGATGGCAGACATGGAGTTGTCAGGTGTGCAGTGGTCGAAGATTCAAGACATGTGTCAAGTCCTTCAGTATTTTGAGGAATGCACACGGCTGGTTAGTGCAGACAACGCCATAAGAAGCATGAGCATCCCCCTAATGCGTCTGCTGATGCAAAGTTTGACGCACATAAAGGATCAGGCGTCTGCAGCTGAGGAAGAGGAAAGCCTTGATGACAGTCAGCCATTGTCTGGCCAGGGCAGTGTACAGGACGAGGTAGCGGGCGAAGAGGAGGAGGACGAGGAGGATGATGGGGATGATTATATTTTTAATGAGGAAGCTTTTCCGGGGCCACTGGAAATTGTTGGCGCGGCAAGGCCGGGTTCTGGTTTTTGGAGGGACACAAGTGACGTGGATTTGCCTGAAACTGCCCCTCAACCAAGCACAACCGCAGATTTGAGAACTGGAACTTTGGCCCACATGGCGGATTACTAAAATGATGAACGATGACGATTACTGGTTGGCCTGCCTCCTTGATCCTCGCTATAAAGGCAAATTGCAAAATATAATGCCACATGACAACTTGGAAATAATATTAGCAACCAAACAATCAACTCTTGTTGACCGTTTGCTTCTGGCATTCCCTGCACACAGCGCCCGTGATCGTTCTCACACGAGCTGCAGGAGCCAGCAGACCAGAGGTGTTAGAGGGGCAGAAATCAGAAGTGGCGTTGGCCAGAGGGGTTTTCTGACCAGGTTGTGGAGTGATTTTGCTATGACCGCAGACAGGACAGGTACTGCAGCATCAATTCAAAGTGACAGGAGACAAAATTTGTCCAGTATGGTTACAAACTATTTTTCATCCCTTATCGACGTTCTCCCTCAACCGTCATTCCCATTTGATTACTGGGCATCCAAATTAGACACCTGGCCAGAATTGGCAGAATATGCATTGCAGGAGCTTGCTTGCCCGGCAGCTAGTGTCCTATCAGAAAGATTATTCAGTGCTGCAGGTTCAATACTAACAGAAAAAAGGACTCGTCTGGCTACCCAAAATGTAGATGATCTAACCTTCATTAAAATGAACCACAACTGGATTTCGAAATCTTTTGCCCCACCTTGCCCGGCTGACACCTAGCTTTCCTATGAAAAGGTCTTGCCTGTGGACTATTCTGAATGACTTTTCCAATCTCGTAATTTTCTGCACCTGATTGTCCAGCATACGACATGTTTACACCTCACTAAATGGCCAAACTCCCCACACGGGGCCGTGGTATCGCCACTTGGCGCCAGCACCCGTGAGAGTGCTGTTTGTCTGAAGAGGTGGGTGTGCCCGCTTTTGGTCGACGGCACTGCCACTGGGTCCCTCATAGTACAATAAAGTGTCTCTGGCGGTGGTGCTGCGCACCCAACGTCAGACACACCGTTGTAATATGAGGGGCAAAATTATCTCTCACAGCTCCACCAATGTCAGTCTATGCGCTGACATCCTTCAATGCCTGGCACTGACAATACCATTGTATTGACATTTTTGTAATGTTAGGCCTTCGAAGCCTGTCTGCGGTCCCTCCTTCCACTAGGCCTCCACTGACCATTGTACTGCTGCCCGTGTACCCCTGGAACCAATTTTAAATTGCCAACAGCCCTATTTTTTTATATTAGGCCTTCGAAGCCTGTCTGCGGTCCCTCCTTCCACTAGGCCTCCACTGACCATTGTACTGCTGCCCTTGTACCACTGGAACCAATTTTAAATTGCCAACAGCCCTATTTTTTTATGTTAGGCCTTCGAAGCCTGTCTGCGGTCCCTCCTTCCACTAGGCCTCCACTGACCATTGTACTGCTGCCCGTGTACCCCTGGAACCAATTTTAAATTGCCAACAGCCCTATTTTGTTATGTTAGGCCTTCGAAGCCTGTCTGCGGTCCCTCCTTCCACTAAGCCTCCACTGACCACACCACTGCTGCCCGTGTACCCACGGAACCAATTTAAAATTGCCTACAGCCATGTGTTATTATGTTAGGCCTTCGATGCCTGTCTGCGGTCACTCCTTCCACTAGGCCTCCACTGACCACACCACTGCTGCCCGTGTACCCCTGGAACCAATTTAAAATTGCCTACAGCCATGTGTTATTATGTTAGGCCTTCGATGCCTGTCTGCGGTCACTCCTTCCACTAGGCCTCCACTGACCACACCACTGCTGCCCGTGTACCCACGGAACCAATTTAAAATTGCCTACAGCCATGTGTTATTATGTTAGGCCTTCGATGCCTGTCTGCGGTCACTCCTTCCACTAGGCCTCCACTGACCACACCACTGCTGCCCGTGTACCCCTGGAACCAATTTAAAATTGCCTACAGCCAGCCCAATTTTTTTATTGTAGGCCTTCGATGCCTGTCTGCGGTCCGTTCTTTCTACTACTACTACACTGACCAGGCCACTGCTGCCCGTGTTCCCCTGGAATCAATTTAAAATTGCCTACAGCCATGTGTTATTATGTTAGGCCTTCGATGCCTGTTTGCGGTCACTCCTTCCACTAGGCCTCCACTGACCACACCACTGCTGCCCGTGTACCCACAGAACCAATTTAAAATTGCCTACAGCCATCTGTTATTATGTTAGGCCTTCGAAGCGTGTCTGCGGTCCTTCCTTCCAATAGTTCTCCACTGACCAGACCAATGCTGGCCGTGTACCCCTGGAACCCAGCTGAAAGTGCATGTAGCCTCCTTTTTTTCTTTGTTTTATATTTAGAAAGCCCAGATGAACTACGCTGTGCAACGGTTCAAGCTACCCAGTCGACATTTCTTTTGCGAGAAAAGCCATCCCAGCCCTCCACCGGCATGAAAAAGTCTGCATTGTTATAGCACTCAGGCAATCAAACAGTAGAAAGGTGCACCTGACAAGAGACGCATGGACCAGTAGGCATGTCCACAAAAAGTTACGTGTCCATTACGGCGCACTGGGTTAATGTGTTGGATGCATGGTCCACAGGGGACAGCCTACAAAGTCTGTCTGCAGTCCCTAATTCCAATTTTCCTCCGCTGACCACACCACTGCTGCCCGTGTACCCCTGGAACCAATTTTACAGTGTCTACAGCCTAATTTTAATATGTTAGGCCTACTACGCCTGTCTGCGGTCCCTCCTTCCAATACTCGTCCACTGACCACACCACTGCTGCCCGTGGACCCCTGGAACCTATTTTTAATTGCATAGAGCATCCTTTTTTTAATAGTAGGCGTACAAAGTCTGTCTGCGGTCCACTATTGAAATTGTCCTCCACTGCCCAGAGCACTGCTGCTTGTGTACCCCTGTAACTTTTTTAAGCTGCAGTGAGCCACATTTTTGGTTTAAGTCCTACTACCTGTGTCTGTCTGCGCCACTCAATTCAGCTGTGTTCCTTTGAAAAAAGCTGAGCGTCAATAGTCTTGTTTTCAGCCTCTAGGAATTTTAAAACTGCATTGGGGGTACAACTTTGGTAGGGCCTACTAACGGTGTCTGCCTCCCCAAGGTGTGCCCCAGGTTTCCTCGCCATTGCTTCGATCTTAATGCTCTCGTTTAGTAGTTGTTGGAAACTACACTGCATTAGGCCTACAAATTGGGTATGGGGTGTAGAGAGATGGTGTGTTCCACTCCAAGGTGTTCTCCAGGTTGCCTTTCCTGAGCTTCGATCTTCCGGCTCTCGTTTAGTAGTTGTTGGAAACTACGCTGCATTAGGCCTACAAATTGGGTATGGGGTGTAGAGAGATGGTGTGTTCCACTCCAAGGTGTTCCCCAGGTTTCCTCGCCAATGCTTCGATCTTCATGCTCTCGTTTAGTAGTTGTTGGAAACTACGCTGCATTAGGCCTGCAAATTGGGTATGGGGTGTAGAGAGATGGTGTGTTCCACTCCAAGGTGTTCCCCAGGTTTCCTCTCCATTGCTTCGATCTTCATGCTCTCGTTTAGTAGTTGTTGGAAACTACACTGCATTAGGCCTACAAATTGGGTATGGGGTCTAGAGAGATGGTGTGTTCCACTCCAAGGTGTTCTCCAGGTTGCCTTTCCTGAGCTTCGATCATCTGGCTCTCGTTTACTAGTTGTTGGAAACTACGCTGCATTAGGCCTGCAAATTGGGTATGGGGTGTAGAGAGATGGTGTGTTCCACTCCAAGGTGTTCCCCAGGTTTCCTGTTCATTGCTTCGATCTTCATGCTCTCATTTAGTAGTTGTTGGAAACTACACTGCATTAGGCCTACAAATTGGGTATGGGGTGTAGAGAGATGGTGTGTTCCACTCCAAGGTGTTCCCCAGGTTTCGTCCATATTGCTTCGGTCTTCCGACTCTCGTTTAGTAGTTGTAGAAAACTACACTGCATTAGGCCTACAAATTGGGTATGGGGTGTAGAGAGATGGTGTGTTCCACTCCAAGGTGTAACCCAGGTTTTCTCTCCATTGCATCGATCTTCATGCTCTCGTTTAGTAGTTGTTGGAAACTACACTGCATTAGGCCTACAAATTGGGTATGGGGTGTAGAGAGATGGTGTGTTCCACTCCAAGGTGTTCTCCAGGTTGCCTTTCCTGAGCTTCGATCTTCCGGCTCTCATTTAGTAGTTGTTGGAAACTACACTGCATTAGGCCTACAAATTGGGTATGGGGTGTAGAGAGATGGTGTGTTCCACTCCAAGGTGTTCCCCAGGTTTCCTCTCCATTGCTTCGATCTTCATGCTCTCGTTTAGTAGTTGTTGGAAACTACGCTGCATTAGGCCTACAAATTGGGTATGGGGTGTAGAGAGATGGTGTGTTCCACTCCAATGTGTTCCCCAGGTTTCGTCCACATTGCTTCGGTCTTCCGACTCTCGTTTAGTAGTTGTAGAAAACTACACTGCATTAGGCCTACAAATTGGGTATGGGGTGTAGAGAGATGGTGTGTTCCACTCCAAGGTGTTCCCCAGGTTTCCTCTCCATTGCTTCGATCTTCATGCTCTCGTTTAGTAGTTGTTGGAAACTACACTGCATTAGGCCTACAAATTGGGTATGGGGTGTAGAGAGATGGTGTGTTCCACTCCAAGGTGTTCCCCAGGTTTCCTCTCCATTGCTTCGATCTTCATGCTCTCGTTTAGTAGTTGTTGGAAACTACACTGCATTAGGCCTACAAATTGGGTATGGGGTGTAGAGAGATGGTGTGTTCCACTCCAAGGTGTTCTCCAGGTTGCCTTTCCTGAGCTTCGATCTTCCGGCTCTCGTTTAGTAGTTGTTGGAAACTACGCTGCAATAGGCCTACAAATTGGGTATGGGGTGTAAAGAGATGGTTTGTTCCACTCCAAGGTGTTCCCCAGGTTTCCTCTCCATTGCTTCGATCTTCATGCTCTCGTTTAATAGTTGTTGGAAACTACGCTGCATTAGGCCTACAAATTGGGTATGGGGTGTAGAGAGATGGTGTGTTCCACTCCAAGGTGTTCTCCAGGTTGCCTTTCCTGAGCTTCGATCTTCTGGCTCTCGTTTAGTAGTTGTTGGAAACTACACTGCATTAGGCCTACAAATTGGGTATGGGGTGTAGAGAGATGGTGTGTTCCACTCCAAGGTGTTCCCCAGGTTTCCTCTCCATTGCTTCGATCTTCATGCTCTCCTTTAGTAGTTGTTGGAAACTACGCTGCATTAGGCCTACAAATTGGGTATGGGGTGTAGAGAGATGGTGTGTTCCACTCCAAGGTGTTCCCCAGGTTTCGTCCACATTGCTTCGGTCTTCCGACTCTCGGTTAGTAGTTGTAGAAAACTACACTGCATTAGGCCTACAAATTGGGTATGGGGTCTAGAGAGATGGTGTGTTCCACTCCAAGGTGTTCCCCAGGTATCCTCTCCATTGCTTCGATCTTCATGCTCTCGATTAGTAGTTGTTGGAAACTACACTGCATTAGGCCTACAAATTGGGTATGGGGTGTAGAGAGATGGTGTGTTCCACTCCAAGGTGTTCCCCAGGTATCCTCTCCATTGCTTCGATCTTCATGCTCTCGATTAGTAGTTGTTGGAAACTACGCTGCATTAGGCCTACAAATTGGGTATGGGGTGTAGAGAGATGGTGTGTTCCACTCCAAGGTGCTCTCCAGGTTGCCTTTCCTGAGCTTCGATCTTCTGGCTCTCGTTTAGTAGTTGTTGGAAACTACGCTGCATTAGGCCTACAAATTGGGTATGGGGTGTAGAGAGATGGTGTGTTCCACTCCAAGGTGCTCTCCAGGTTGCCTTTCCTGAGCTTCGATCTTCTGGCTCTCGTTTAGTAGTTGTTGGAAACTACGCTGCATTAGGCCTACAAATTGGGTATGGGGTGTAGAGAGATGGTGTGTTCCACTCCAAGGTGTTCCCCAGGTTTCCTGTCCATTGCTTCGATCTTCATGCTCTCGTTTAGTAGTTGTTGGAAACTACACTGCATTAGGCCTACAAATTGGGTATGGGGTGTAGAGAGATGGTGTGTTCCACTCCAATGTGTTCCCCAGGTTTCGTCCACATTGCTTCGGTCTTCCGACTCTCGTTTAGTAGTTGTAGAAAACTACACTGCATTAGGCCTACAAATTGGGTATGGGGTGTAGAGAGATGGTGTGTTCCACTCCAAGGTGTTCCCCAGGTTTCCTCTCCATTGCTTCGATCTTCATGCTCTCGTTTAGTAGTTGTTGGAAACTACACTGCATTAGGCCTACAAATTGGGTATGGGGTGTAGAGAGATGGTGTGTTCCACTCCAAGGTGTTCCCCAGGTTTCCTCTCCATTGCTTCGATCTTCATGCTCTCGTTTAGTAGTTGTTGGAAACTACACTGCATTAGGCCTACAAATTGGGTATGGGGTGTAGAGAGATGGTGTGTTCCACTCCAAGGTGTTCTCCAGGTTGCCTTTCCTGAGCTTCGATCTTCCGGCTCTCGTTTAGTAGTTGTTGGAAACTACGCTGCAATAGGCCTACAAATTGGGTATGGGGTGTAAAGAGATGGTGTGTTCCACTCCAAGGTGTTCCCCAGGTTTCCTCTCCGTTGCTTCGATCTTCATGCTCTCGTTTAATAGTTGTTGGAAACTACGCTGCATTAGGCCTACAAATTGGGTATGGGGTGTAGAGAGATGGTGTGTTCCACTCCAAGGTGTTCTCCAGGTTGCCTTTCCTGAGCTTCGATCTTCTGGCTCTCGTTTAGTAGTTGTTGGAAACTACACTGCATTAGGCCTACAAATTGGGTATGGGGTGTAGAGAGATGGTGTGTTCCACTCCAAGGTGTTCCCCAGGTTTCCTCTCCATTGCTTCGATCTTCATGCTCTCCTTTAGTAGTTGTTGGAAACTACGCTGCATTAGGCCTACAAATTGGGTATGGGGTGTAGAGAGATGGTGTGTTCCACTCCAAGGTGTTCCCCAGGTTTCGTCCACATTGCTTCGGTCTTCCGACTCTCGGTTAGTAGTTGTAGAAAACTACACTGCATTAGGCCTACAAATTGGGTATGGGGTCTAGAGAGATGGTGTGTTCCACTCCAAGGTGTTCCCCAGGTATCCTCTCCATTGCTTCGATCTTCATGCTCTCGATTAGTAGTTGTTGGAAACTACACTGCATTAGGCCTACAAATTGGGTATGGGGTGTAGAGAGATGGTGTGTTCCACTCCAAGGTGTTCCCCAGGTATCCTCTCCATTGCTTCGATCTTCATGCTCTCGATTAGTAGTTGTTGGAAACTACACTGCATTAGGCCTACAAATTGGGTATGGGGTGTAGAGAGATGGTGTGTTCCACTCCAAGGTGTTCTCCAGGTTGCCTTTCCTGAGCTTCGATCTTCCGGCTCTCGTTTAGTAGTTGTTGGAAACTACGCTGCATTAGGCCTACAAATTGGGTATGGGGTGTAGAGAGATGGTGTGTTCCACTCCAAGGTGTTCCCCAGGTTTCCTCTCCATTGCTTCGATCTTCATGCTCTCGTTTAGTAGTTGTTGGAAACTACGCTGCATTAGGCCTACAAATTGGGTATGGGGTGTAGAGAGATGGTGTGTTCCACTCCAAGGTGTTCTCCAGGTTGCCTTTCCTGAGCTTCGATCTTCTGGCTCTCGTTTAGTAGTTATTGGAAACTACACTGCATTAGGCCTACAAATTGGGTATGGGGTGTAGAGAGATGGTGTGTTCCACTCCAAGGTGTTCCCCAGGTTTCCTCTCCATTGCTTCGATCTTCATGCTCTCCTTTAGTAGTTGTTGGAAACTACGCTGCATTAGGCCTACAAATTGGGTATGGGGTGTAGAGAGATGGTGTGTTCCACTCCAAGGTGTTCTCCAGGTTGCCTTTCCTGAGCTTCGATCTTCTGGCTCTCGTTTAGTAGTTGTTGGAAACTACGCTGCATTAGGCCTACAAATTGGGTATGGGGTGTAGAGAGATGGTGTGTTCCACTCCAAGGTGTTCCCCAGGTATCCTGTCCATTGCTTCGATCTTCATGCTCTCGTTTAGTAGTTGTTGGAAACTACACTGCATTAGGCCTACAATTTGGGTATGGGGTGTAGAGAGATGGTGTGTTCCACTCCAAGGTGTTCCCCAGGTTTCGTCCACATTGCTTCGGTCTTCCGACTCTCGTTTAGTAGTTGTAGAAAACTACACTGCATTAGGCCTACAAATTGGGTATGGGGTGTAGAGAGATGGTGTGTTCCACTCCAAGGTGTTCCCCAGGTTTCCTCTCCATTGCTTCGATCTTCATGTTCGCTTTTAGTAGTTGTTGGAAACTACACTGCATTAGGCCTACAAATTGGGTATGGGGTGTAGAGAGATGGTGTGTTCCACTCCAAGGTGTTCTCCAGGTTGCCTTTCCTGAGCTTCCATCTTCCGGCTCTCGTTTAGTAGTTGTTGGAAACTACACTGCATTAGGCTTACAAATTGGGTATGGGGTGTAGAGAGATGGTGTGTTCCACTCCAAGGTGTTCCCCAGGTTTCCTCTCCATTGCTTCGATCTTCATGCTCTCGTTTAGTAGTTGTTGGAAACTACGCTGCATTAGGCCTACAAATTGGGTATGGGGTGTAGAGAGATGGTGTGTTCCACTCCAAGGTGCTCTCCAGGTTGCCTTTCCTGAGCTTCGATCTTCTGGCTCTCGTTTAGTAGTTGTTGGAAACTACGCTGCATTAGGCCTACAAATTGGGTATGGGGTGTAGAGAGATGGTGTGTTCCACTCCAAGGTGTTCCCCAGGTTTCCTGTCAATTGCTTCGATCTTCATATTCTCGTTTAGTAGTTGTTGGAAACTACACTGCATTAGGCCTACAAATTGGGTATGGGGTGTAGAGAGATGGTGTGTTCTACTCCAATGTGTTCCCCAGGTTTCGTCCACATTGCTTCGGTCTTCCGACTCTCGTTTAGTAGTTGTAGAAAACTACACTGCATTAGGCCTACAAATTGGGTATGGGGTGTAGAGAGATGGTGTGTTCCACTCCAAGGTGTTCCCCAGGTTTCCTCTCCATTGCTTCGATCTTCATGCTCTCGTTTAGTAGTTGTTGGAAACTACACTGCATTAGGCCTACAAATTGGGTATGGGGTGTAGAGAGATGGAGTGTTCCACTCCAAGGTGTTCCCCAGGTTTCCTCTCCATTGCTTCGATCTTCATGCTCTCGTTTAGTAGTTGTTGGAAACTACACTGCATTAGGCCTACAAATTGGGTATGGGGTGTAGAGAGATGGTGTGTTCCACTCCAAGGTGTTCCCCAGGTTTCGTCCACATTGCTTCGGTCTTCCGACTCTCGTTTAGTAGTTGTAGAAAACTACACTGCATTAGGCCTACAAATTGGGTATGGGGCGTAGGGAGATGGTGTGTTCCACTCCAAGGTGTTCCCCAGGTTTCCTCGCCAATGCTTCGATCTTCTTGCTCTCGTTTAGTAGTTGTTGGAAACTACACTGCATTAGGCCTACAAATTGGGTATGGGGTGTAGAGAGATGGTGTGTTCCACTCCAAGGTGTTCTCCAGGTTGCCTTTCCTGAGCTTCGATCTTCCGGCTCTCGTTTAGTAGTTGTTGGAAACTACACTGCATTAGGCCTACAAATTGGGTATGGGGTGTAGAGAGATGGTGTGTTCCACTCCAAGGTGTTCCCCAGGTTTCCTCTCCATTGCTTCGATCTTCATGCTCTCCTTTAGTAGTTGTTGGAAACTACGCTGCATTAGGCCTACAAATTGGGTATGGGGTGTAGAGAGATGGTGTGTTCCACTCCAAGGTGTTCTCCAGGTTGCCTTTCCTGAGCTTCGATCTTCTGGCTCTCGTTTAGTAGTTGTTGGAAACTACGCTGCATTAGGCCTACAAATTGGGTATGGGGTGTAGAGATATGGTGTGTTCCACTCCAAGGTGTTCCCCAGGTTTCCTGTCCATTGCTTCGATCTTCATGCTCTCGTTTAGTAGTTGTTGGAAACTACACTGCATTAGGCCTACAAATTGGATATGGGGTGTAGAGAGATGGTGTGTTCCACTCCAAGGTGTTCCCCAGGTTTCGTCCACATTGCTTCGGTCTTCCGACTCTCGTTTAGTAGTTGTAGAAAACTACACTGCATTAGGCCTACAAATTGGGTATGGGGTGTAGAGAGATGGTGTGTTCCACTCCAAGGTGTTCCCCAGGTTTCCTCTCCATTGCTTCGATCTTCATGTTCGCGTTTAGTAGTTGTTGGAAACTACACTGCATTAGGCCTACAAATTGGGTATGGGGTGTAGCGAGATTGTGTGTTCCGCTCCAAGGTGTTCTCCAGGTTGCCTTTCCTGAGCTTCGATCTTCCGGCTCTCGTTTAGTAGTTGTTGGAAACTACACTGCATTAGGCCTACAAATTGGGTATGGGGTGTAGAGAGATGGTGTGTTCCACTCCAAGGTGTTCCCCAGGTTTCCTCTCCATTGCTTCGATCTTCATGCTCTCGTTTAGTAGTTGTTGGAAACTACGCTGCATTAGGCCTACAAATTGGGTATGGGGTGTAGAGAGATGGTGTGTTCCACTCCAAGGTGCTCTCCAGGTTGCCTTTCCTGAGCTTCGATCTTCTGGCTCTCGTTTAGTAGTTGTTGGAAACTACGCTGCATTAGGCCTACAAATTGGGTATGGGGTGTAGAGAGATGGTGTGTTCCACTCCAAGGTGTTCCCCAGGTTTCCTGTCCATTGCTTCGATCTTCATGCTCTCGTTTAGTAGTTGTTGGAAACTACACTGCATTAGGCCTACAAATTGGGTATGGGGTGTAGAGAGATGGTGTGTTCCACTCCAATGTGTTCCCCAGGTTTCGTCCACATTGCTTCGGTCTTCCGACTCTCGTTTAGTAGTTGTAGAAAACTACACTGCATTAGGCCTACAAATTGGGTATGGGGTGTAGAGAGATGGTGTGTTCCACTCCAAGGTGTTCCCCAGGTTTCCTCTCCATTGCTTCGATCTTCATGCTCTCGTTTAGTAGTTGTTGGAAACTACACTGCATTAGGCCTACAAATTGGGTATGGGGTGTAGAGAGATGGTGTGTTCCACTCCAAGGTGTTCCCCAGGTTTCCTCTCCATTGCTTCGATCTTCATGCTCTCGTTTAGTAGTTGTTGGAAACTACACTGCATTAGGCCTACAAATTGGGTATGGGGTGTAGAGAGATGGTGTGTTCCACTCCAAGGTGTTCCCCAGGTTTCGTCCACATTGCTTCGGTCTTCCGACTCTCGTTTAGTAGTTGTAGAAAACTACACTGCATTAGGCCTACAAATTGGGTATGGGGTGTAGAGAGATGGTGTGTTCCTCTCCAAGGTGTTCTCCAGGTTGCCTTTCCTAAGCTTCGATCTTCCGGCTCTCGTTTAGTAGTTGTTGAAAACTACGCTGCATTAGGCCTACAAATTGGGTATGGGGTGTAGAGAGATGGTGTGTTCCACTCCAAGGTGTTCCCCAGGTTTCCTCGCCAATGCTTCGATCTTCTTGCTCTCGTTTAGTAGTTGTTGGAAACTACACTGCATTAGGCCTACAAATTGGGTATGGGGTGTAGAGAGATGGTGTGTTCCACTCCAAGGTGTTCTCCAGGTTGCCTTTCCTGAGCTTCGATCTTCCGGCTCTCGTTTAGTATTGTTGGAAACTACACTGCATTAGGCCTACAAATTGGGTATGGGGTGTAGAGAGATGGTGTGTTCCACTCCAAGGTGTTCCCCAGGTTTCCTCTCCATTGCTTCCATCTTCATGCTCTCGTTTAGTAGTTGTTGGAAACTACGCTGCATTAGGCCTACAAATTGGGTATGGGGTGTAGAGAGATGGTGTGTTCCACTCCAAGGTGTTCTCCAGGTTGCCTTTCCTGAGCTTCGATCTTCTGGGTCTCGTTTAGTAGTTGTTGGAAACTACACTGCATTAGGCCTACAAATTGGGTATGGGGTGTAGAGAGATGGTGTGTTCCACTCCAAGGTGTTCTCCAGGTTGCCTTTCCTGAGCTTCGATCTTCCGGCTCTCGTTTAGTATTGTTGGAAACTACACTGCATTAGGCCTACAAATTGGGTATGGGGTGTAGAGAGATGGTGTGTTCCACTCCAAGGTGTTCCCCAGGTTTCCTCTCCATTGCTTCCATCTTCATGCTCTCGTTTAGTAGTTGTTGGAAACTACGCTGCATTAGGCCTACAAATTGGGTATGGGGTGTAGAGAGATGGTGTGTTCCACTCCAAGGTGTTCTCCAGGTTGCCTTTCCTGAACTTCTATCTTCAGGCTCTCATTAAATTGTGGTTAAATGGAACAACTGCATTTGGCGTACTAGTTGGTTTGGGGCCTACTATCGGTGTCTGCCACTCCTTGCTGTTCTCCTGGTTTCCTGTCCTGAAATTCCATTTTCAGGCTCTCGTTAAGTAGTTGTTAATGTTAGACTGCATTTGGCCTACTAGTTGGGTTGGGGCCTACTATCGGTGTCTGCCACTCCTTGATGTTCTCCTCCACTGAACAAAGCTGTGCCGCCTGTTTACTACGGTTGCCAATTTTGAACTGCATTTCGACTACTTACTGATTTGGGCCTACTCTCTGTGTCAGCCTCTCATTCCAGTTGTCCTCCACTGCAATGCCCCCTGGTTAGTCCTGTGTTACCAATTTTGAACTGCATTTAGCCAATTTTATTCTTTGGGCCTATATCTGTGTTTCCTCCTCATCTTGCCCATTGCCCAGCCAGTGATAGATGAGTCTGCTGGTACATTGACCTATAACGCAAAATTCCCCGTGCACGCTACACAGCAAGATTGTGACCCTGCTGAAAGTCAGGTTCCTCTTCCCGCATACCATACCACCTTACACGGGGACAAAGAGGAAGGTGCAGATGAAAGTGCAGGTTCCTTCATCAGGTGGGGGGAGGAATACTAGTTGGCGACGTCACTGGCACAGGGCCTCTCATAGTACGCAAAAGTGTTGCTGCCGGTGGGAGGCGCCCCCGCCGTGCAAACACACCGCTGTACTTTGAGGGGCCCTGTGCCAGTGCCAATGCCGAGTAGGCCCCCCCTGCTTGCTCAGGATCACAGCACTTGCAAAGTTGAAATACTTACCTCTCCCTGCTCCACTGCCGTGACGTGGTCCAGATTTACTGAGCCCACTAATTACTTGAACCAGCCCTACCCCCCACAACTTTAGCCAAATGACCCCCAATTTCAAATGCCTTCCAATTATTATAAGGTAAATTACGATTGACAAGCTTCTGTAACAAGAATGGATGTTTTTGCCATTAAAATGGGCAGTGTAGGTGTTTTCCTGGCCTCCACTCACTGCCGACTATGCTCCCCCATTGACGTGCATTGGGTTTCGTGTTTCGGGCGATACCCGACTTTTCGCCATAATCGGCCGATTCCACTCGACTCGACTTCTAAGATAGTCGGGTTTCGCGAAACACGACTCGACTCTAAAAAGGTCAAGGTCGCTCAACCCTAGTAGTCAATAATTATGTTTTATCTTGAAGAAAATGACCAGAACATTAGACTAGGGTGTACTAAGGAGGGATGTAACACCCCAGGTAACAGGTTGTTACGGTGATGTTGCCTTCCTTTCGGGGAGGGTGATGTCATGCCTGGAGGCAAGGAGGATTCCCTTTAACAGGTAATACACCTACATGCAACACATTCTGAATTCAGGCCAGAAAGGGGAGCTCTGAACCCAGATTCAGGGGAGCTTCCCCAGATATATATATTCTGGTCTGGAGGAGGAGTTAGTGAGTTCAGTTGGAGAGAAACAGTGGAGGAGAGAGGAGTGTGTGGAGAGAGTGGGGTCATGCAGCCACATGTGGTGTTGCAGTTCCAGGAGAGAAGAGAACCAGAAGGGTTGAAGTGATAGCAAGTATCTTAGGGGAGAAGCAAAGGAGAAGAAAGGAGTTCGGAGGGGAACTGTTACCGGGCACCCTCTGAGCTGAAGCGCAGGAATGGGGCACTTGGTGCCCGAGGCTGTGTCGCACTCCCACAGCAGAACCGGAGGGCAGAAGACTTTATGCAGTCTGTTTGCACCCACACTTGAAGGTGCAGCAGTACACAGAGAGCCTGGGTCATGGTAAATAGTCTTGCATTGCCTACCATACAGGGTACTGTCTCAGGACAGGAGAGAGAGGACCTTGCAATAGGTCCAGCCGGACCTCCAGGCCAGCCGGACCACACCAACACCTGTTGCTGGTACCCTGGACTGAGACTGTCTACATCAGTAAACCAGGTCAAGAGATTGCAATCCTGTGTCCTCTGTTTATTTCCGGCACCACACCATCCTTGCCAAACACATTGGGAGCCCTTGGGACCCAGCATCACCTGTGGAAGGCAATACCATCTTTGCTGCAGTACTATCACCCCCAGAGGACCTCTTTAAGCTGCGTTGGTCACCCCTGACTGAGGACCACAGGTGGCGTCACGAGCATTTCCTATTTTTACAAACTTTATTCAAATGCCTTTAAGACCGTCCCTTTTACTTGGATACCCAGGGCCACAGACCGGGTCACCACCACCGTGACCACCCCTTTAATAGTGACCAAACCCGGTACCGATTACACCACGGCCTTGGCGGGCGTTCCATGGACCTGATTATTTGCAATGATAGGAGGTTGAGAAGGAGGAACAGAAATTGGGGAAAGGGTGAGTGTCACGAAAATAGGTACTGCTTAGGGTATTGATAGAGACAACAGATGGTATTGTGGATACAGAAAACAAAGAGGAATGAAAAATAGTGTTGTCTGCATAGAAGATGTCACTGTACAAACCTTTGTCCAAAAGCAGTGGTAGATGTGGTATATCATGCGGTCAGCTCTGCCAGAAGTTTTGTAGCATCATACTTGGCCACTTTAACCCTGTTATTCCTCAGAAATGCAACAGAGGCCTTGGGTGTGTGTTTTGGATCATTGTGATGTTGTAAAAGTGCTCACTATAGAGCTCTACATCTGTGAATTCATAATTCCATCAATGAAATGTAGATCCCCAACACAAGCAGCACTCATGAAGCCCGATATAAGGACACTGTCTCCACCAGGTTTCGCTGTAGGCACCATGCATTTTTCTTTGTAGTCCTCACCTTTGTGGCAACACACAGTTTTGAAATTTCAAAAACATTTATCTTGGTCTCATAATTTCCATACAAATTGTAGGCTGGCTTTTTGTGCATGGGCTTTCGGAGCACCTTCCTTTATGGTTGACATCCATGCATGCCATTCCTCTGCAATGGAGATACTGCGACAAGGAGGGGCCAGTGGATGTCGGTGTCTGATTACACATAACACTGCACTGATTAGAACTGCTTCATCTTCCTACCAGCAGTGCAGGTTTCCTTGGCTCTGATATTACAAGGGTTAAACATTGATGATGATCCGTGTCTCCCTGGCCAGCGGAGGAGTTTTGCACCAAGTTCCATATATTGTCCATGGACACTAGATTGAATGATCCCATTCTCCAGAGTCAATTTTGTCATGGCCTTTCTGAGAAGGTAAAAGATGCCTTTGTCCTGTATGAGACCTCTGTTTCCCTGGAGGCTGCCATGTCTTTAGTGAGTGATCCATGTAAACCGCCATTTCAGAGAGAGAGAAAAGGAGACACCTCAATTTCAAGGGGGTCTTGTGTCTAAAGAACATAGGCCTGAGTCCACTGAGGAATCCATGCAGATGGGGGAGACAACTCGATGCACGGTCCTCCTGTGGTTCGACGCAAAAGGAGAATGTTTTTTTGTGGGGGGGCGGGAGTTCAATTGTGTTGGTACCTGCCCATCCATATGTAAACACAAACAGTCGACAGAAACTAAGAAGCCATATTGTGTGGAGGATTCCAAAGTGTTTGATACCGTACCACACAAGAGGTTGGCACACAAAATGAGAATGCTGGGTATGGGGGAAAATGTGCGTAAATGGGTAAGTAACTGGCTAAGTGATAGAAAGCAGAGGGTGGTTATAAATGGTATATTCTCTAACTGGGTCACTGTAACCAGTGGGGTACCTCAGGGGTCGATGATTGGACCTATTCTCTTCAACATATTTATTAATGACATGGCAGAAGGTTTACACAGTAAAATATCAATATTTGCAGATGATACAAAACTATGTAAGGCCGGTTTCACATTTGCGTTTGTGTCCGCAGCGTTTCTACCGCATATATCCGCATGCGTTGTGTATTCCTATATTTAACATTAGGAACGCATGCGTTTGTGATTGTTCGCGTTTTACCGCATTTGACGACGCATGCGTCGTTTCGTCGTTTGCGGCTTGGCGCGGAAATGCAACATGTAGTAATTTTTAGAGGCGTCAATTTGCCGCCTGGTAACGCATGCGTTCACAAGCACATGCGTTTGGTTGCGTTCGTGGGCGCATGCGTCTCAATTGAAAACAACATGTATAGACACTGATAAGCCACCCCCCACATAGTAGGTTATAAAGGGAGGTAGTGGACATTTGCAGGTCACTACTCAGCAGACACTGAAGCAGAGCAGACAGACACAAGCACTTTGGAGGAAACCAGATTCTGAACAATGTGAGTATATCCTAGCCAATGCCTTTATTTTCAATTTTCTGTCTCTACATGTCCTAATTTCTGCCATTTCTTTCTTTCTACATGCATCAGAATGTCTTCTTCTTCGACTTCTTCTCATGAGGAGTTTATTCCTGGGCCGTCGGAAGTCGAGCATGTCAGTGAGGTGAGTACTTGCCTCGTCCGATTGGTAAGTATTCACTGTCACATCCACACATGGGACAATTTTTGTTTTTCATATTTTTAGAGCTCTTCTTCATCTGTGGCAGAGACTGGGCAGGAGCAGCGGAGTCAAGGTTGGGTTGAAAGACGGCAGCGGGTACGTATACAAGGCTGACTGCTACTGTATCCTCACTTTAGTATTCTTGAATCTTCCTTTCCATTCGTATTTCTTTACTTTTTTCTTCTGGAATCCTTTTGTATGTTGTCTTTCCTATTCATGCCATTTCTCAGCATCTTTTTTCTTTCTTTTCCTTATGTTAATTGACCAAACTTTAATGACTTTATTTAATTTTTAGGTTTCACAACGGGAGGATGATCTCATAGAGAATGAACTCCTCATCGCCTGGTCCAGGAGCGAGTCCCGTTGTGGGACCCCCGGGATCCACTGCACTCAAACAACGTCACATTGCGGCGCCTATGGAATGAGGTGGCCAAAGAGCTGTGGGATGGCTGGGACAACGGCCCGACTCGGGTCCGAAGTGCATTTGGTAAGTATTGCACTGCAGTGTGAAGCAGCAGAGACCTTGGCCGTGCTCACTCAACTGTGTGTGATGAAATAAACCCTCAGGAGTTTCTTTCATCACACACAGTTGTGTGAGCACAACCCAAAGTCCTTTTTCTGACCAAAATGTTGTTTTTTTAACAGTGGCCAAAGTCAAAACACGTTGGTGTTCAATTAAGGACCGCTTCAACAAGGACCTGCGTCAAGAGAGCCGTGTTCCCAGTGGTTCAGGAGCAAGGTTTCGAAAATACAAATACCATTGCATTTTTAAGACCAGTCCTTGCTCAGAGAACGTAAGTATTTCTCCTGTGCATTTGGATGTGTTGTATTGCCATACTATGTATGTTTCTATTCCACAGGATTTGGCGTCTGGTATATTTTTGGTATTAATTTTCTTTTTCCTTTTTTCACAGCACATGGAGCACTACTGTTGGCCCAGGTTCTGGAGCTGTCGTTCATCCGACAGCCGCGGACACGTCCCAGCCATCCAGCAGCGCAGCAGCAAGTGGGCCTTCCACACTAACTGGAGACCAGGGAGCTGGTCCATCAGGTCTTCCCCTTTCGCAGTCCTCTTCCACTGCCCCTTTTTTCTGGGCTCCTCTCAGCAGCGGCAGAGGGCTTCGGACAGGTCACTCATGCCTGAGTTTTTGCACTTGAGCTTGGTTTTACACGAAGCAATCAAGGCTTTGGGTGACCGAATGGATGTTTCACATAACCTCTTGAATGCATGTATCCAGGAGGTCACCAAAAGCCTTGATCAAGTGAAAGCCGACCTCCAGAGGCCAGCTGATCATTTTTTTAACCAAATTGAGCAGAGCATGTCGGAACACCTTACTCCTGATCTCCAGCTGAGTGTCATGCAGGCCTGCAATGCTGCTTACGTGCAAGCTATGCAGCAGAGTCGGTATTTTCTGCAGACAGTGGCGGCATATCCAACTGTGCCTTCACTGTCACGATTAACTTCAATGCCGACCTCTGCTGCATACCACTGCACGGCCACCTCAATTCCTTCCACAGGCGGACACTACTACAGCGCCAGCACCATGACGAGTGCAGTTGGACATCCCACCACCACCACCGTGACAACCGCTGCTCCTGCTGGACCTCCTCCACTGACACCACGATGCAGCAGGACCCTGGCATGGCTTTCTGTACCGCCACCACCACGATGCAGCAGGACCCTGGCATGACCTTCCGTACCGCCACCACCACGATGCAGCAGGACCCTGGCATGGCCTTCCGCTCCACAAGTGCTATGGACTCTGGCATGGCTGCACGCTCTACGAGCACTATGGACTCTGGCATGGCTGCATGCTCTACGAGCACTATGGACTCTGGCATGGCTGCATGCTCTACGAGCACTATGCACTCTGGCATGGCTGCACGCTCTACGAGCACTATGGACTCTGGCATGGCTGCACGCTCTATGAGCACTATGGACTCTGGCATGGCTGCACGCTCTACGAGTGCTATGGACTCTGACATGGTGCATCTGGACACTGACAGGTCACCCACTACCACACCATGCCATATCAGCCCACCAATACCTCTCAGAACCCGTCAAAATAAAAAAAAACACAAAAAAAAACAGAGAACTCTTAGAATTCCTCCCCCTTCACCTCCCAATGTGTCTGTAATGTTAGGTTTGTCTCACCCTTCAACTGCATCTTAAGCCTCTCATGTGTCAAGCCCCATCCCCGAACTACCAGACCCCACTAGTTTCATTGCCCCTTCTCCTGTCACTTCTGCGTCGTCCACGGTTAGCCAGGCCTCAGTGCTTCACACCCCCCGTTTACATCACTCTACCCCAAGCCGGCGCAGTTAAATACATATTTTTGGTTGTTAAAAAAATAAATACAATTTAATTTGCCACAATTATGTTTGCTTTGGTTTATTGTGTCTATCACCGCCGGCAACACACACCGCGCGCCAAGAAACTTCGTCACTCACTTAATTTTTGGGCCACATCATATCTCCAGTAGTTATTTAAAAAAAAATGCACCTTTGTGTGTCTTTAGTATAAAGATATGAGGTGGGCCCAAAAATAACAGATGTATTATCTCCATAATCTCTCCTTTCTGCTGTCACTTGAGTTGCAGTCTGAAGAGAAAATGGCGGAAATACAGTGCAGAACTCTGCTGAACTGGTCAGGTGTCAAAAAAAAAAATTAGTTCGGAAACCTGACCTGGTGAGTAGAGAACTGCCTTGTATAACCTCCATTTTCTCTTCTGTGTACATAATCTATTACACACAAATAGAAGGAACAATGGTGGTCACACGGCATAAATATGCTCACCTGCCCAGGTGACAGAAATAGTGAATTCATGAGGCTGTTTTATGTGCATCATGAATTCATTATTTCTGACACCTGACTTGATGAGTATAGATCTCTTGAATGTGACAGTCATTGTCTCTTCAGTCTGTGTCCAATGGATACTGCAGAACAGAATCAGGACGCAATGACGTCACCAAGCGTAAAGCAACATGGCTGCCATAACACAAGCAGTATGTGGCCAGTATTTTATATCAGTATTTGTAAGCCAAAACAAGGAGTGGAGCAATTAGAGGTAAATTATGTTATTAATAGTGTTGAGCATTCCGATACCGCAAGTATCGGGTATCGGCTGATATTTGCGGTATCGGAATTCCGATACCGAGTTCCGATATTTTTGTGATATCGGGAATCGGTATCGAGATTAAGATTCATGTGTAAAATAAAGAATAAAAATAAAAAATATTGATATACTTACCCTCGGACGCGCCCTGGTTGTCACCGCTGCAACCGCCATGATTCCCTTCCTAAGAATGAGCGCGTTAAGGACCTTCGATGACGTCGCGGCTTGTGATTGGTCGCGTGAGCGGTCACATGACGCTACCGCGATCAATCACAAGCCACGACATCATCAAAGGTCATTAACGCGCTCATTCTTAGGAAAGGAAGCATGGCGGTTGCAGCGGTGACAACCAGGGCGCGTCCGAGGGTAAGTATATCAATATTTTTTATTTTTATTCTTTATTTTACACATGAATATGGATCCCAGGGCCTGAAGGAGAGTTTCCTCTCCTTCAAACCCTGGGAACCATTACGGATACCTTCCGATGTTTGTGTCCCATTGACTTGTATTGGTATCGGATATCGGTATCGGCGATATCCAATATTTTTCAGATATCAGCCGATACCATCCGATACCGATACTTTCAAATATCGGACGGTATAGCTCAACACTAGTTATTAACATAACAACTAGCACCTCTGCCTTTAACACCAACTCCTGGTTTTGGATTACAAATACTGATATTAAATACAGACCAAATACTGCTAGTTTTAGGACAGCCTTGGTTTGTAGAGGAAAACATAGGAGACACAGTCAACACAACCAAAACTAAAGTTTATTAATGAGAAATATTATTATCATTTCAGATATTTAC
Source organism: Ranitomeya imitator (assembly GCF_032444005.1). Lineage (NCBI taxonomy): Eukaryota > Metazoa > Chordata > Amphibia > Anura > Dendrobatidae > Ranitomeya > Ranitomeya imitator. The sequence continues at coordinate 686,636,191 of NC_091283.1, read as the reverse complement.
TGTTACAGATGTAATAACAACAGGACATTTAAACAACATTGTCCTGCCATGACACTCGTCCAATATCTGAATAAAAAAATGCATCAAATTAGTCCCGCATGTGACCAACTGCTGCAGTTGACCGCAGCGGGTGATGCTGGAAATCGGGCAACTGGTTCATCTAGTTCAATGTTGGGTTGCTCCTTAGCCATTATATAATTGTGCAGAACCACACAGGCTTTGACCACCTCGTCGACTGTTTCCACTTTTAGATTTATGGTTGATGCAAGAATGCGCCATTTGGAGACCAGAATGCCAAAGGAACACTTTACTGTTCTTCGGCCCTGGTCAGTCTGTAGTTAAATATCCTTCTAGTGTGGTTCAAGTCCCGACTAGAATAGGGCTTCAGTAGGTTTTCACACATCTGGAAGGCCTCATCCCCAACCATAACAAATGGCATCGGTGGACCTTGAGTGTTGGGGAGAGGATGTGGCGGGGAAAAATTGAAATGTTTTCCATACACACGCCAGCCCATATCAGAGTTCTTGAAAGTCTGGGAATTGTTGCCACGGCCAAAAGCTCCAATGTCCACAGCGATGAAGTGACAGTACGCATCAGCTATTGCCATGAGCACAACAGAAAAATATTTTTTATAGTTAAAAAAGTCAGATCCTGTTCTAGCAGGTTTGATAATCCGGATGTGCTTTCCATCCACCGCTCCTAAACTGTTTGGGAAATCACACACACTCCAGAATTTTTCAGCTATTTCAAGCCACATGTCCGCGGTGGGTACAGGTTTAAACTCATCACGGAGTACATTCCACAAAGCATGACAGGTGTCCGCAACTATTCCGGACAGGGTGGATACTCCAAGCCGGTATTGGAAGTGGAGGGATAATAAACTCTCTCCGGTTGCCAGAAATCTGTAAGAAAAACAGAAGCAAAAAAAATTACAATCTATTGTATTTATGGTGTGTTTACGCTAAAGAAAGATAGGTAAATAGCCAAAACATACATGTCTGAAAACACAAAATTTGGACTGTCATTGGTTTAGATTTGTAACGTACCTTAATGTAACAAGCAGACGTTCCTCTACGGAGCTGGGTGTCCTGTTTCGGTATGGTTCCATGGACACGAGCAAGCAAATCCCAGAACGAGTCTTGCGACATCCTTGTATATTCATGGAATTTCTCAGGGTTGGCATTAAGCTTGCCATACAGCGTGTGATAGGCTCCTCCAGGTACGGACTGGGACAGAAATTCAGCCCTGGCATTTGAAATCACACAGGCCCATGGTGTCCCCGTTCCCAAGCACCAGATGGGATATATTACTAATATTACCCTGGATGGAGGAAATGAAGATTTACTACAAGACAAATATTTCTAATGACACCTACGGCCTGCTAGGGTAAGTAACAGAGTCAGCAACCTTGTGCTCCGTTACAACTTTTAACAATATGGGTGTCTTTAGACATGGATTATGTTAACAATATAGCAGACAAGGCAGCCCACAACCAGACAGACCCTTCTGGCATTTGCCAGAATTGCCAAATAGCCAGTCCAGCCCTGGGCTCCTCGGCTCTCACGCAGTTTGATTATGGGGTGTCTCTAAAAACGCCGATGTTGTCTCCTTCTCCATCTTTCGCGATTTCTGTCTTGCTCCCAAGCAAAAGCACAGGCAAGAAACAGCTTGATGCTTAAATCCAGGTTGAAATAAAAGCTCTCCATGCGAAGATCCATCATGACACAGGATACAGGAGCAAAATCTGAATATTACAGCTGTTCAGGGGTCTATATAAAGAAATACCATATTACACGCCCTCTGTAGTCCCATTGGTGGTGTCTGGTTATCTAGATTATTTTCTTGGGAAATTTCTCATCATGCGCACAAAAAACACAAACGCAAGAAAAAACGCATATGAACGCGTACAAACGCGGCGTTTTTTTAACCGCATGCGTTACTGCATGCATTACCGCATGCGTCTAAAAAATGCAGCGTTTGTACGCATTTATAAGCGTTTTTTCAACCACTTTCGGATGTGCATTAAACGCTGTGGATTTAAACGCAAATGTGAAACTAGCCTAAAGCAATCAATACAAGAGAAGATAGTATTCTGCTACAGATGGATCTGGATAAGTTGGAAACTTGGGCTGAGAGGTGGCAGATGCAGTTTAACAATGATAAATGTAAAGTTATACACATGGGAAGAAGGAATTAATATCACCATTACACACTGGGGAAACTACTGGGCAAATCTGACATGGAGAAGGACTTGGAGATCCTAGTAAATTATAAATTTACCTGGAGCAGCCAGTGCAAAGCAGCGGCTGCCAAGGCAAACAGAATCATGGGGTGCATTAAAAGAGGTCTGGATACACATGATGAGAGCATTATACTGCCTCTGTACAAATCTCTGGTTAGACCGCACATGGAGTACTGGGTACAGTTTTGGGCACCAGTGCCCAGGAAGGATATAATGGAACTAGAGTGATTACAAAGGAGGGCAAAAAAAATTATTAAAGGGGATGAGGGAACTACAATACCCAGAAAGATTAGCAAAATTAGGATTATTTAGTCTAGAAAAAAGACGACTGAGAGGCGATCTAATAACCATGTTTAAGTATATAAGGTGACGATACAAATGTCTCTCCGAGGATCTGTTTAAACCAAGGAAAGTGTCGGTCACAAGGGGGCATTCTCTGCATCTGAAGGAGTGAAGGTTTTTCCAACATAGATGAGGATTCTTTACTGTTAGGGCAGTGAGAATCTGGAATTCCTTGCCTTTGGAGGTGGTGATGGCGAACTCAGTTGAGGGGTTCAGAAAAGGCCTGGATATCTTCCTGGAGTGCAACAATATTGTATATTACAGTTATTAGGTTCCTTAGAAGTACGTAAATCTGGGGATTTATTCTGATGGAATAAAGGCTGAACTGGATGAACAAATGTCTTTTCAGCCTTGCTAACTATGTACTAAAGATTTTATTACAGAAAGCTTTTGTAAGGGACATATCAGACCCTCTTCATCTCCGGAGGCAGCAGGATTTTCCAAAACAGGTGAGTAATTTGTTACTCCCCTGTTTGGATCCATACCTTCTCCCTCTCATCCCAGATCTTTTTTAATCAGATCATCGGAGCAAAGTGGTTTTTCTAAACTTGACCTTAGCGGGGCCTATAAGCTCATCCGTATTAGAGAGGGGGATGAGTGGAAGATTGCTTTTAATACCCCAGAGGGGCACTATGAAGAGCTTGTCATGCCATTTGTGTTGACGAATGCTCCCACCATTTTCCAGCAATTTGTAAATTACATTTTTCACCATCTGGCAGGTAGATTTGTGTAAGTCTATTTGGATGACATTTTGATTTATTTGCAGGACCTTGAGTCACATCAGGTACATGTCAGGCAGCTCTTCCAAATACTCAGAGAAAATAAACTTTGTGTCATGTCGGATAAATGTATTTTTTCTGTTCAGGAGATTGCTTTTCTGGGATATCTATTATCTATATTATATTATCTATAATAATAAATAATAAGAATAATAAATAATAAGAATAATGATCTTCCGCTGGCTTTTGTATGGATCCTGCGAAAGTTCAGGCAGTATTGGATTGTGATTGTCTTGTAAATGTAAAAGTTTTACAGTGGTTTCTGGTTTTCAACAACTATCACCACAAAGTTCATCAAGGACCTTTCGGTAGTAGCCAAAGTATCCAGTTACGGATATGACCAAAAAAGGGACAGACTGTTCAAAATGGTCTAAACCTGCTTGAGAAGCATTTTCTACCTTGAAAAAATATTTTGCTTCCTCTCCGATTATCATACAGCCTGACGTTACTTTACTGTTCATTGTGGAGGTAGAGACGTCAAAGGTAAGGTTTGGGGCTGTATTGTTACAGGGTTCGTCTCCAAGTAAATGGCATCTGGTGCACATTTCTCAAAAAAATTGTTGTCCACCGAAAAGAATTAGGAAATATAATAAGGAACTCCTGTCAATAAAGTTGGCCTTCGAGGAATAGCTTTGTTGTTTGGAGTGGGCTGTTGGAATCGACTAAACGTCTTACACATAGACAGGGAAGATGGTAATTGTTTTTCCCCAGATTCAACTCTTTTGTGACCTATAGGCCAGGGGAAAAAACATTAAAACAGATGCATTGTTTCATTGTTTTCCGGGGAGAGCAATGATGAACAAACCCGTGGACGTTCGATTTTTATCAGTTTAGGTCGAACTTGAGTTAAAAGTTCCAGCAACGTGGAGAATCTCCACAAAAATTCTCTTGAAATGGATATCTAATGGTCACAGCATGACCTGTGGACCTGCAGCAGCTGTTAAGTATAAACTAAAAGCGAAAAAATACCTACACCAGGTGAGCACCTTCTGATACACCTCCCTGGATGCTTATGTACATAAAACCAGATTGTGCGCTATTCTTTCTCCTTAATATGTTTATCTCTGTCTTACAGGTAAACTGTTTGTCCCTGTGAACTTCCATCATAGAATTTTGAGTGAACATCACAATTAAGTCCTGCCTGGACATCATGGTAAGTAGAGCCACCATGGATCTACTCACTCGTCGCTTTTGGTGCTTAGGGTTGCGCCGGGATGTTCAGGATTATGTGTCTGCCTACAGTACTTATGCATGTTTTAAGACCCTATCATACTCATCCGTCTGGAGTAAGCCAACCTTTGGTTAATTTTGTGTGGACCATTGACTCATCTCTCTGTTGATTTCATCACTGACCTACTCATGTTGGCAAGTAACACTGTAATAGTGGAATTGGATAGATTTAGCAAGATGGCTCATTTCATTGTGATACCTGCTCTACCGAATGCCAAGACTTTGGCACAAGTTTTTTCTAAGGAGATCGTGAAATTGCATGGAATTGCCATATTGTTTCTGATCAGGGGTTTCAACTCATATCAAAGTTTTGGTAGACATTTTGTGCTCGTTAGGGTTCAGTTTTCATTTTCATCAGCCTTTCATCCACAATCTAATGGGCAAACTGAATGTGTAAACCAGAATCTTGAGACATATCTTAGGTACTTTGTGTTAGGAGTCGTCACGCAATACCCCTGGTGAGTGGTAAATGGGTCAACACAACCCTCACAGATTACCCACCAAACCATTCCTATCACGCTTTCTGTGTCTCCATCACATCAGGAGACTATGTCCCTATTAGTCATTCCTGAGGGAATTGATGAGGTCCTGTTGGGGATACTATGGCTACGCTATCATTCTCCTCATATAGAGTGGTCCTCTGGGAGAATTTTGGGATGGAGTAAATCCTGCGAGGGTAGATGTCAGAGGGTGTGCGTTCAGGTTGCTATAACACAGGTACCCGCAGATCTTTCCTCTCTCCCCAAGCACTATTGGCCATATGCAGACGTGTTCTCCAAAAGGGCTGCGGAGACCCTTCCGCCTCACTGCCCCTATGACTGTCCTATTGACCTCTTGCCTGGTGCTAAGCCTCCCCGGGGTCGAGTCTATTCGTTATCTCTCCCGGAGATGGAGGCAATGTCTCAGTACATCCAAGAGAATCTCGCAAGAGGATTCATTAGGAAGTCAGTGTCACCTGCAGGGGCTGGGTTCTTCTTTGTACAGAAGAAGACTGGAGACTTACGTCCAAGCATAGACTACAGGCCATCACCGTTAAGAACAAATACCCATTACCCCTGATATCTGAGCTTTTTGATAGGCTATGGAGAGCAAGGGTATTTACAAAATTAGATCTGTGGGGTGCTTACAACCTGATTCGCATCCGAATCATGGGGTTACTTTACCCCATGCCGGTGGCAGAAAGGCCCTGGGAGATGGTCGGGATGGACTTCGTGGTGGGCTTATCCAAGTCTCGTAGCTGCACCATTATCTGGGTAGTCACCGATCATTTTTCCAAGATGGTGCATTTGGTGCCAATTCCATGGTTACCTTCTGTACGGGCCTTGGCGGCGTTGTTCATAAAACATATTTTCCGCTTACATGGAATGCCTGATAAAATTGTCAGCGACCGGGGTCCCCAGTTTGCGTCTCGGTTTTGGAGAGAGCTCTGCCGTTTACTCAGCATAGAGCTGAATCTCTCCTCTGCATATCATCCCGAGACGAATGGGTTGGTAGAGAGAACCAACCAGACTCTGGTGACATACTTGCGACATTTTGTCTCTGCTAGGCAGGATGACTGGGCATCTTTGCTACCTTGGGCGGAATTTGCATTGAACAACGCCGTAGCTGATTCCACTGGTCAGACTCCTTTTCTTCTTAATTATGGCCAACATCCGCGTGTCCCTGTGCCCATGCCCGTGTCATCCACCGATTCTAGGGTGGCAGACTGGGCGGTGGAGGCACGTGACATCTGGGACCGCACACAGGATGCCATCCGGGCCTCCAAGGAGAGAATGAGGGTTTCGGCTGATACACACCGGTGCCCTGCTCCGACCTTTGCTCCTGGAGACTTAGTGTGGCTCTCCGCCCGTAACATCAGGCTGCGAGTTGAGTCCACTAAGTTTGCGTCTCGCTACATTGACCCGTTCAAGGTTCTGGAACAGGTCAATCCTGTGGTCTAACATTTGGCTATTCCTCCACGCCTTGGTATCACAGATACTTTTCACGTTTCCTGTTATGAAAGGTAATTCAGTACCACAATGGACATAGAGGTCAGCGCACATACAGTGACCTGGCAATAACCCAAAAAACAAGAACGAGCTCTGAGACGTGGGAACTCTGTTGACCGCAATCCCTAATCCTCTCCAACCACACTAAAGGCAGCCGTGGATTGCGCCTAACGCTCCCTATGCAACTCGGCACGGCCTGAGAAACTAGGTAGCCTGAAGATAGAAAATAAGCCTACCTTGCCTCAGAGAAATACCCCAAAGGAAAAGGCAGCCCCCACATATAATGACTGTGAGTTAAGATGAAAAGACAAACGTAGAGATGAAATAGATTTAGCAAAGTGAGGCCCAACTTTCTGAACAGAGCGAGGATAGGAAAGGTAACTTTGCGGTCAACACAAAACCCTATAAAAACCACGCAAAGGGGGCAAAAAGACCCTCCGTACCGAACTAACGGCACGGAGGTACACCCTCTGCATCCCAGAGCTTCCAGCAAGCAGAAAAAAACAAATTGACAAGCTGGACAGAAAAAAACAGCAAACAAATAGCAAAGAGGAACTTAGCTATGCAGAGCAGCAGGCCACAGGAACGATCCAGGAGGAAACAGGTCCAATACTAGAACATTGACTGGAGGCCAGGATCAAAGCACTAGGTGGAGTTAAATAGAGCAGCACCTAACGACTTCACCACATCACCTGAGGAAAGAAACTCAGAAGCCGCAGTACCACTTTCCTCCACCAACGGAAGCTCACAGAGAGAACCAGCCGAAGTACCACTTGTGACCACAGGAGGGAACTCTGCCACAGAATTCACAAGAGTACCCCCCCCTTGAGGAGGGGTCACCGAACCCTCACCAGAGCTCCCAGGACGACCAGGATGAGCCATATGAAAGGCACGAACAAGATCGGGAGCATGGACATCAGAGGCAAAGACCCAGGAATTATCTTCCTGAGCATAACCCTTCCACTTAACCAGATACTGGAGTTTCCGCCTTGAAACACGAGAATCCAAAATCTTCTCCACAATATACTCCAACACCCCCTCCACCAAAACCGGGGCAGGAGGATCAACAGATGGAACATTGGTGCCACGTATCTCCGCAACAATGACCTATGGAATACGTTATGTATGGAAAAAGAATCTGGAAGGGTCAGACGAAAAGACACAGGATTAAGAACCTCAGAAATCCTATATGGACCAATAAAACGAGGTTTAAACTTAGGAGAGGAAACCTTCATAGGAATATGACGAGAAGATAACCAAACCAAGTCCCCAACCCGAAGTCGGGGACCCACACAGCGTCTGCGATTAGCGAAACGTTGAGCCTTCTCCTGGGACAAAGTCAAATTGTCCACTACATGAGTCCAAATCTGCTGCAACCTATCCACCACAGTATCCACACCAGGACAGTCCGAAGACTCAACCTGCCCTGAAGAGAAACGAGGATGGAACCAAGAGTTGCAGAAAAACGGTGAAACCAAGGTAGCCGAGCTGGCCCGATTATTAAGGGCGAACTCAGCCAAAGGCAAAAAGGACACCCAGTCATCCTGATCAGCAGAAACAAAGCATCTCAGATATGTTTCCAAGGTCTGATTGGTTCGTTCGGTCTGGCCATTAGTCTGAGGATGGAAAGCCGAGGAAAAAGACAAGTCAATGCCCATCCTACCACAAAAGGCTCGCCAAAACCTCGAAACAAACTGGGAACCTCTGTCAGAAACGATATTCTCTGGAATGCCATGTAAACGAACCACATGCTGGAAAAACAATGGCACCAAATCAGAGGAGGAAGGCAATTTAGACAAGGGTACCAAATGGACCATCTTAGAGAAGCGATCACAGACCACCCAAATGACTGACATCTTTTGAGAGACAGGAAGATCTGAAATAAAATCCATAGAGATATGTGTCCAAGGCCTCTTCGGGATCGGCAAGGGCAAAAGCAACCCACTGGCACGAGAACAGCAGGGCTTAGCCCGAGCACAAATCCCACAGGACTGCACAAAAGTACGCACATCCCGCGACAGAGATGGCCACCAAAAGGATCTAGCCACTAACTCTCTGGTAAAAAAGATTCCAGGATGACCAGCCAACACCGAACAATGAACCTCAGAGACAACTTTATTCGTCCACCTATCAGGGACAAACAGTTTCTCCGCTGGGCAACGATCAGGTTTATTAGCCTGAAATTTTTGCAGCACCCGCCGCAAATCAGGGGAGATGGCAGACACAATTACTCCCTCTTTGAGGATACCCGCCGGCTCAGATACACCCGGAGAGTCGGGCACAAAACTCCTAGACAGAGCATCCGCCTTCACATTTTTAGAGCCCGGAAGGTATGAAATCACAAAGTCAAAACGGGCAAAAAACAATGACCAACGAGCTTGTCTAGGATTCAACCGCTTGGCGGACTCGAGATAAGTCAAGTTCTTATGATCAGTCAAGACCACCACGTGATGCTTAGCTCCTTCAAGCCAATGACGCCACTCCTTGAATGCCCACTTCATGGCCAGCAACTCTCGATTGCCCACATCATAATTTCGCTCAGCAGGCGAAAACTTCCTGGAAAAGAAGGCGCATGGTTTCATCACCGAGCAATCAGAACTTCTCTGCGACAAAACAGCCCCTGCTCCAATCTCAGAAGCATCAACTTCGACCTGGAACGGAAGCGAAACATCTGGTTGACACAACACAGGGGCAGAAGAAAAACGATGCTTCAACTCTTGAAAAGCTTCCACCGCAGCAGAAGACCAATTGACCAAATCAGCACTTTTCTTGGTCAAATCGGTCAATGGTTTAGCAATACTAGAAAAATTGCAGATGAAGCGACGATAAAAATTAGCAAAGCCCAGGAACTTTTGCAGACTTTTCAGAGATGTTGGCCGAGTCCAATTATGGATGGCTTGGACCTTAACAGGGTCCATCTCGATAGTAGAAGGAGAAAAGATGAACCCCAAAAATGAAACCTTCTGAACACCAAAGAGACACTTTGATCCATTCACAAACAAAGAATTAGCACGCAGGACGTGAAACACCGTTCTGACCTGCTTCACATGAGACTCCCAATCATCCGAGAAGATCAAAATGTCATCTAAGTACACAATCAGGAATTTATCCAGGTACTCTCGGAAGATGGCATGCATAAAGGACTGAAACACTGATGGAGCATTGGCAAGTCTGAATGGCATTACTAGATACTCAAAATGGCCCTCGGGCGTATTAAATGCAGTTTTCCACTCATCGCCTCGCTTAATACGCACAAGATTATACGCACCACGAAGATCTATCTTGGTGAGCCAACTAGCCCCCTTAATCCGAGCAAACAAATCAGATAACAATGGCAAGGTGTACTGAAATTTAACCATGATCTTATTTAGAAGGCGGTAATCTATACAAGATCTCAGTGAACCATCCTTCTTGGCTACAAAAAAGAACCCTGCTCCTAATGGCGACGATGACGGGCAAATATGCCCCTTCTCCAAAGACTCCTTCACATAACTCCGCATAGCGGCGTGCTCAGGCACAGATAAATTAAACAGTCGACCTTTTGGGAATTTACTACCAGCAATCAAATCGATAGCACAATCACAATCCCTATGCGGAGGTAGGGTATCGGACTTGGGCTCATCAAATAAATCCCGGTAATCAGACAAGAACTCAGGAACCTCAGAAGGGGTGGATGACGAAATAGTCAGAAATGGGACATCACCATGTACCCCCTGACAACCCCAGCTGGACACAGACATGGATTTCCAATCTAATACTGGATTATGGACTTGTAGGCATGGCAACCCCAACACGACCACATCATGCAGATTATGCAACACCAGAAAGCGAATAACCTCCTGATGTGCAGGAGCCATGCACATGGTCAGCTGGGTCCAGTACTGAGGCTTATTCTTGGCCAAAGGCGTAGCATCAATTCCTCTCAATGGAATAGGACACTGCAAGGGCTCCAAGAAAAACCCACAACGCCTAGCATACTCCAAGTCCATCAAATTCAGAGCAGCGCCTGAGTCCACAAATGCCATGACAGAATACGATGACAAAGAGCAGATCAAGGTAACAGACAGAAGAAATTTTGACTGTACCGTACCAATGGTGGCAGAACTAGCGAACCGCTTAGTGCGCTTAGGACAATCAGAGATAGCATGAGTGGAATCACCACAGTAGAAACACAGCCCATTCTGACGTCTGTGTTCTTGCCGTTCAACTCTGGTCAAAGTCCTATCGCACTGCATAGGCTCAGGTTTAAGCTCAGGTAATACCGCCAAATGGTGCACAGATTTACGCTCGCGCAAGCGTCGACCGATCTGAATGGCCAAAGACATAGACTCATTCAGACCAGCAGGCATAGGAAATCCCACCATGACATCCTTAAGGGCTTCAGAGAGACCTTTTCTGAAAATAGCTGCGAGCGCACCTTCATTCCACTGAGTGAGTACGGACCACTTTCTAAATTTCTGACAATATACCTCTATTTCATCCTGACCCTGACACAGAGCCAGCAAATTCTTCTCTGCCTGATCCACAGAATTAGGCTCATCGTACAGCAATCCGAGCGCCAGGAAAAATGCATCGATATTACTTAATGCAGGATCTCCTGACGCAAGAGAAAATGCCCAGTCCTGAGGGTCGCCACGCAAAAAAGAAATAACGATCCTAACTTGTTGAACTGGGTCACCAGAGGAGCGAGGTTTCAAAGCCAGAAATAGTTTACAATTATTTTTAAAACTCAGAAATTTAGTTCTATCTCCAAAAAACAAATCAGGAATAGGAATTCTCGGTTCTAACATAGAATTCTGAACCACAAAGTCTTGAATACTTTGTACTCTTGCCGTGAGCTGAACCACACATGAAGACAGACCTTTAATGTCCATTGCTACACCTGTGTCCTGAACCACCCAAATGTCTAGGGGAAAAAAAAGGCAAAACACAGTGCAAAGAAAAAAAATGGTCTCAGAACTTCTTTTTTCCCTCTATTGGGAATCATTAGTACTTTTGGCCTCCAGTACTGTTATGAAAGGTAATTCAGTACCACAATGGACATAGAGGTCAGCGCACATACAGTGACCTGGCAATAACCCAAAAAACAAGAACGAGCTCTGAGACGTGGGAACTCTGTTGACCGCAATCCCTAATCCTCTCCAACCACACTAAAGGCAGCCGTGGATTGCGCCTAACGCTCCCTATGCAACTCGGCACGGCCTGAGAAACTAGGTAGCCTGAAGATAGAAAATAAGCCTACCTTGCCTCAGAGAAATACCCCAAAGGAAAAGGCAGCCCCCACATATAATGACTGTGAGTTAAGATGAAAAGTCAAACGTAGAGATGAAATAGATTTAGCAAAGTGAGGCCCAACTTTCTGAACAGAGCGAGGATAGGAAAGGTAACTTTGCGGTCAACATAAAACCCTACAAAAACCACGCAAAGGGGGCAAAAAGACCCTCCGTACCGAACTAACGGCACGGAGGTACACCCTCTGCGTCCCAGAGCTTCCAGCAAGCAGAAAAAAACAAATTGACAAGCTGGACAGAAAAAACAGCAAACAAATAGCAAAGAGGAACTTAGCTATGCAGAGCAGCAGGCCACAGGAACGATCCAGGAGGAAACAGGTCCAATACTAGAACATTGACTGGAGGCCAGGATCAAAGCACTAGGTGGAGTTAAATAGAGCAGCACCTAACGACTTCACCACATCACCTGAGGAAGGAAACTCAGAAGCCGCAGTACCACTTTCCTCCACCAACGGAAGCTCACAGAGAGAACCAGCCGAAGTACCACTTGTGACCACAGGAGGGAGCTCTGCCACAGAATTCACAACAGTTTCCCTCTTAAAGCCCGTTCATTTGTCCCGGTTTTTTGAGTCATTTGCCGGGACATTGGGTTCATCCACAGATAACTTTGAGGTGAATGCTATCGTGGGGTGCAAGGTGGTATGTGGCAAGAAATTTTATCTGGTGGACTGGAAGGGCCACGGTCCAGAGGATAGAACCTGGGAGCCTGAGGAGCACATTCGGGCTCCGCTGCTCATTGCAGCTTTTGAGCGTAGCGAGGCTCAAGGAGGGGGGGGCCCTAGGATGGGGGGTAATGTTAGGAGTCGAGTTTCCTCTGCTGCACAGGGGGAATCTCGATCCGTGTCTGCTGTTGTATCCCATTCTGCATTGGCCGCAGTGCAGCCTGCTCAGCGGAGACGTCGCTCCCAGCGTCTCACTGAGACTGATACTGTGCAAAGGGTTACTACTGCCTCTCCAGGCTCTGCTATTGTACCCTGCACTGATCTGCGGCGAGCAGGCTTTTCTGGGACTAAGTCCTGCTTTGCACACGCTGAGCATGCCCAGGGCAAGATCTCTCAGTGGAGATCTAGGATCACATTCTCAGGTACTGCAGCAACTTCCATTGGTCCTTCTTGGAAGGTCCTTGTAGGTGCTAGGACTAAGTCCTGCTTTGCACTCTGAGCATGCCCAGGGCAAGATCTCTCAGTGGAGATTTAGGGTCACATGCTCAGGTACTGCAGCAACTCCATTGGTCTTTCTTTTAAGGCCCTGTACGTGCTGGAACTATTTAAGGCTCGCATGGCCGCACGGCCATGCGCTAGTATCAAATGTGTTTTGGCTTATGCCAGTGGATACTATACCACTCCGTTCTTATGTGGTGTGAAGCTGTAGCATTGGGACTGTACACTCAGGCAGGCAGCTAGCATCAGTGGGGGCAATTAGCTGTTGGCTTAGCATCTGGTTCCTTCATGTGTGCAGTTAGCACAGAAGAGTTCCAGAGCAAGCACAACCCTAGTTAGGGTTTTAGTTTTGTGTACAGCACGATTCTGCGAGGCAACAGAGTTCGCTATCAGTTCACATGGGGTGAAGCTTAACCCTCGTGTGAGCTCAGCGTCCATCCGCCTTTACTTAGCTGCAGATATCTCTGCACAGTGGATCCCGGGCTGCGAACGCACCTTGTAGCCATCTACCTATTACTCAGTGCGTTCCGCTAGCCCTAACACTTTGTTTCTGAAAATCAAGAGGATTGGGTTTCTTAGTTAGCTTTAGCTGAGTTTGCTGTGAATAACAATTCTCATGAATCTAGTGGCAAGTCCCCGTTTTATTGGGGCATATGGTTTTCATCCTTAATTCTGCACCTTCAATAGGAAGCGTCCTTCAGGAGTACCTGTGGAGGAACAATTTTCTTTGTCTTTTACTTCGGTGTGTGGCGAGATGTTCTTAATTTAAATAGGATGGGGTCCAAATATAAGCGTATGGTTAATCGGAAACACTTGGTGGGTCCGAACTTGTGTGTTGGTGAGTTAGTGGGGTTGTCCTAGAAGAACATTAAGTTGAAAGTGCCTTCTTGGAAATTGGGGCCCATCATTCCTTATAAGATAGTTGCTGTCGTTAATCAGTTTCACATTGCTTTGCCACCCACTTTCAAGATCCATAATGTGTTTAATCTATCATTTCTCAAAAAATATATTGCTCTCATCAGAAGTGTCTCCACCACCACCTTCTCCTTTCATAGTTAATGGGAATTTGGAATTCCAGATAGATTAGATTATCAATTCTCATTTTGTATGACAGTCTATTTAGTATTTAACTAGCATTTAATGTTCATGCAATCAGGTTGGTCTGGTCCTTTCATGCCTCATATCCAGATAAACATTGTTCTGTGAATCCAGAGTCCCCCCTTAGGAATGGAGGTACTGTGATGGGAATAACGTGACAGTGAGGGGCCAGTAGATTGCTGTGTCTGGTTACACATAAGCCTGCACTGATTAGAACTGCATCACCTTCCAACTAGCAGGGCAAATATGCTCACCTCTTGCACTTGGGGAGTTGCCAATGATAGCTTTACAACTACCTGGTTTGGAGTTGTATCAGGAGATACCTGCGTGAAGTTGGTTTGGATGTTTGTCTCCTTATCCTTATTCCCATTTAGTTTGCCTCCCCTTCTCCTTCCCTAATATGCACTGGTTTGTTTGTGAGCATTTTTACAGGATTGTAATTTTCTTTTAACCATCCATTTCCCCTCTGTGTCTTTACATTAAATCAGGACTAGCGATCCTGCTATCCCACTCACTAGCCAGGATGATACTCATGGTAAGACAGGAATAGGAAAGTGATCGCCGCACAGGGTGAAGTAACCCGTCTAAGGATGCCAGGGGAGCTCAGGATGGTGCAAGGCAAGAATCAGGGGTATTCCTTGTTTCCTTCCCTACTGGCATAGCTCCTTTCACCATCTGTCTCACCGTATGCCATTTAGCTTCCATCAGAAGCATGACAACTACTTTAGCTAACTGCAGTGAACTTGCATGTCAAATTTCTTCAACCCTTAGTATCAGAAGATGCTCCTGTTAGGTGTTAACTCCCGTGGTTGGCCTGAAAGTCTCTGTGAGATGGTTGCTCTTCCATCATTGTTATATGTTTGTATAACTTTTGTTGCCATATTCTTAGCTTGGCTGATTTTTTTAAATTACTTTATTTCTCATTTGTTGTTAGATTTCTCTTCCATGTGATGCTAGTTTTTACAGCATGAAATTAAGAGTTTATTTTTTGTTAAGTAACTTTATTGTCCCCGTATGCTGGACACCTAATAAATGCATAATTTGACTTGCCTGTGGTTGAATTTAAGCTAAACTTTAGCTTTGCTACTAAAGATATTCATAGGCGCGTACTCATTTTTGAAACATGGTCTTAAATGAATTTGTTATGAAATTAACTTTTTTGGGTGTACAAAATAACAAATGCTGTTTGAAATCAATGGTCCACATATATATGAGTATCTTGTAGTATGGTATCCCATAGAAAACGTTGTTTCTGGAAGGAAACTAAAGGTTTTCTGACAAAGCTGTAGGGATGTACTAATATATATATATATATATATATATATATATATATATATATATATATATATATATACACACACACACATGCTTTAACACTTGAATATGGCCATTTACTTGACAATTTCCTGTCCACTCTTCCTTTCAGAGCCAGCACTGGTGACTAGCAGAACAATAATGGTTATACAGTACATCAGGTCCCTGGAAGTCTGATCCTCTATATCTTTCCCTCCTGGAGCCTCGGAGACTCAATTACTTTATTGACATGCAATCTTCATAAGAGGAGAAATATTGTGCATGTATAGCCACTTGCTTATGAAGACGTATTATAATCTGATATTCATGAGGGCAGCAGAGTCTTGGCTTGACAGTGCTAATTATAATGGTACATGATAGAGGGCTCGCTGCACATTATGTGTCTGTCTGCATTAAAGGTGAGGGAAGCTCATGACATCAACTGACAAACTACGGCTTGCAGCATAAACAACTCCTTATGATTCCGTATCACATAAAAGGATTATCAATGTAAAGAATGACAAACCAATGACATAACAAAACCAATATAGTGGTAGTAAAAGAATTATGGTTTCAGGGATATGGCCATTACTTTATAAGCAAATATGAACCCCTAAAAAGTATTACTACAGCGCATGAGTTTTTCCAAATGTCAAATATTACCACACAGCAAAAAGCATGAGTTGTACCTATAGATACAAATAGAAAATGCATTGTAACTTATGGGAACATGAGAATAAAATAATCATTTTCTCTATGAACATTTCTGTTTATTCTAATATCAAATAATCAGCAATAAAAAATTCATCACAAACCGATCACTTTTGTGGTTGTCCAGGATAACACTCACTTTTCGTTAGAAGAGTTGTTTGGTCACAATAAGTCCTCCCAGAGGACTCGATATATAAATCAGTCATACCTACCCAGCTATATCCAGTGCAGGCCACACTGCAGTCTGTGCTGAGACAGGAAGTGGTGTTACTACACCCCAATAAGTTTGCTAAGTTGGCAGATGAGGGGGGTGCCAGTACAGGGATAGCACTGCTGCAGCCAGGCATGTCCTCTGAAAGCCGGAGGAGTGACTGCTCCAGTAAGGAGGGAAATAGGAGCGCAGGGCAGGCCAGACAGGTGCTGGTAGTGGGCAACTCAATTATTAAGGGAACAGATAGGGCAATCTGTCACAAAGACAGGGATCGTCGAACGGTGTGCTGCCTACCTGGTGCTCGAGTCCGACACATCGCTGATCGGGTGGACAGATTATTGGGAGGGGCTGGTGAGGACCCAGTGGTCATGGTGCACATTGGCACAAATGACAAAGTTAGAGGTAGGTGGAAGGTCCTTAAAGATGATTTCAGGGAATTAGGCCGCAAGCTGAAAGCAAGGACCTCCAACGTGGTATTTTCTGAAATACTGCCTGTACCACGTGCCACGCCAGAGAGGCAACGGGAGATTAGGGAGGTTAATAAGTGGCTCAAGAATTGGTGTAGGAAGGAGGGGTTTGGGTTCCTTCAGAACTGGGCCGACTTCTCAGTTGGCTACAGGCTCTACGCTAGGGACGGGCTGCATCTCAATGGGGAAGGTGCAGCTGTGCTGGGGGAGAAAATGGCTAGAAGATTGGAGGAGTGTTTAAACTAGGAATTGGGGGGAGGGTATTCATTTTATAGGAGGGGAAGATAGTGCAGATAGAGACCTGGGCACAAATAAGGAAGTTGGGGGTGGCGGTGGCATGAGGGGTGGGGTTAGAACAGTTAATAATTTAAGAAATAGAGGTACAGAGAGGAACATCAAGTGCATGTATACTAATGCCAGAAGCAAAATGGACGAATTAGAACTAATGTTGTTGGAGGATAATTATGATATGGTGGGGATATCTGAAACATGGCTGGATGAGAGCCATGACTGGGCTGTTAACTTGCAGGGCTATAGCCTGTTCAGAAATGACCGTGCAGATAAGCGAGGGGGAGGGATGTGTCTATATATAAAATCATCCTTAAAACCCATCCTGCGTGATAATATAGGTGAATTTAATGAAAATGTAGAATCCCTGTGGGTGGAGATAAGGGGAGGGGGAAAAATAATAAATTACTGATAGGGGTGTGTTATAAATCTCCAAAAATAATGGAAGCAATTGAGAATATCCTCGTAAAGCAAATAGATGAAGCTGCAACTCAAGGGGAAGTCATTATTATGGGGGACTTCAACTACCCTGAAATAGAATGGGGAACAGAAACCTGCAGTTCCAGCAAAGGTAATCAGTTTTTGACAACTATGAGAGACAACTACCTTTCACAACTGGTTCAGGACCCAACGAGAAGGGGGGCACTGCTAGACCTAATATTAACCAACAGGCCAGACCGCATAGCAAATATAAGGGTTGGGGATCACTTGGGAAATAGTGATCACAAAATAATAAGTTTTCATGTATCCTTTAAAAAGAAGTGTAATAGAGGGGTTACAAGGACACTAAACTTCAGGAGGGCAAATTTCCAACAGATGAGAGAGGATCTTGGTGCAATTAACTGGGACGATATCCTGAGACACAAAAATTCACAAAGAAAATGGGAGACATTTATTAGCATCCTGGATAGGACCTGTGCACAGTATATACCGTATGGGAATAAACATACTAGAAATAGGAGGAAACCAATATGGCTAAATAGATCTGTAAAGGGCGCAATAAGTGACAAAAAGAAAGCATTTAGAGAATTAAAGGAAGTAGGTAGTGAGGAGGCATTAAATAAATACAAAAAATTAAATAAATTCTGTAAAAAGTAAATCAAGGCAGCAAAGATTGAGACAGAGAGACTCATTGCCAGAGAGAGTAAAAATAATCCTAAAATATTCTTTAAATACATAAATAGTAAGAAACTAAAAAATGATAGTGTTGGCCCCCTTGAAAATAGTCTGGGTGAAATGGTGGATGAGGATGAGGAAAAAGCCAATATGCTAAATGACTTTTTTTCATCAGTATTTACACAAGAAAATCCCATGGCAGGCAAAATGACTAGTGATAAAAATTCCCAATTAAATGTCACCTGCTTAACCCAGCAGGACGTGCGGAGGCGTCTAAAAATTACTAAAATTGACAAATCTCCGGGCCCGGATGGGATACACCCTCGAGTACTACAGGAATTAAGTACAGTCATTGATAGACCATTATTTTTAATCTTTAAAGACTCCATAATAACAGGGTCTGTACCACAGGACTGGCGTATAGCAAATGTGGTGCCAATATTCAAAAAGGGGACAAAAACTGAACTCGGAAATTATAGGCCATTAAGCATAACCTCTACTGTGGGTAAAATCCTGGAGGGCATTCTAAGGGATACTATACTGGAGTATCTGAAGAGGAATAACCTCATGACCCAGTATCAACACGGGTTTACTAGGGACCGTTCATGTCAGACTAATTTGATCAGTTTCTATGAAGAGGTAAGTTCCGGATTGGACCAAGGGAACCCAAAGGATGTTGTGTGGGGCGGCACGGTGGCGTAGTGGTTAGCACAGCAGCCTTGCAGCGCTGGAGTCCTGGGTTCAAACCCCACCAAGGACAACATCTGCAAAGAGTTTGTATGTTCTCTCCGTGTTTGCGTGGGTTTCCTCCGGGCACTCCGGTTTCCTCCCACATTCCAAAGACATACTGATAGGGAATTTAGATTGTGAGCCCCATCTGGGACAGTGATGATAATGTGTGCTAAATGTAAAGCGCTGCGGAATATGTTAGCGCTATATAAAAATAAAGATTATTATTATTATTATTATTATATGGACTTTTCAAAAGCTTTTGATACGGTGCCACACAAAAGGTTGATACATAAAATGAGAATAATGGGGATAGGGGAAAATATGTGCAAGTGGGTTGAGAGCTGGCTCAGGTATAGGAAACAAAGGGTGGTTATTAATGGAGCACACTCGGACTGGGTAGCGGTTAGCAGTGGGGTACCACAGGGGTCAGTATTGGGCCCTCTTCTTTTTAACATATTTATTAATGACCTTGTAGGGGGCATTCAGAGTAGAATTTCAATATTTGCAGATGACACTAAACTCTGCAGGGTAATCAATACAGAGGAGGACAATTTTATATTACAGGATGATTTATGTAAACTAGAAGCTTGGGCTGATAAATGGCAATTGAGCTTTAATGGGAATAAATGTAAGGTCATGCACTTGGGTAGAAGTAATAAGATGTATAATTATGCGCTTAATTCTAAAACTCTGGGCAAAACCGTCAATGAAAAAGACCTGGGTGTATGGGTGGATGACAAACTCATATTCAGTGGCCAGTGTCAGGCAGCTGCTACAAAGGCAAATAAAATAATGGGATGCATTAAAATAGGCATAGATGCTCATGAGGAGAACATAATTTTACCTCTATACAAGTCACTAGTTCGACCACACTTAGAATACTGTGCACAGTTCTGGTCTCCGGTGTATAAAAAAGACATAGCTGAACTAGAGCGGGTGCAGAGAAGAGCGACCAAGGTTATTAGAGGACTGGGGGGTCTGCAATACCAAGATAGATTATTACACTTGGGGCTATTTAGTTTGGAAAAACGAAGACTAAGGGGTGATCTTATTTTAATGTATAAATATATGAGGGGACAGTACAAAGACCTTTCTGATTATCTTTTTAATCATAGACCTGAAAC
The DNA here is from genome assembly GCF_032444005.1 of Ranitomeya imitator. NCBI lineage: Eukaryota > Metazoa > Chordata > Amphibia > Anura > Dendrobatidae > Ranitomeya > Ranitomeya imitator. The sequence goes on along the minus strand of NC_091283.1, from coordinate 686,616,119 downwards.
AGAGACAAGGGGGCATCCTCTGCGTTTGGAGGAAAAAACGTTTAAGCATAATAACAGACGCGGATTCTTTACTGTAAGAGCAGTGAGACTATGGAACTCTCTGCTGTATGATGTTGTAATGAGTGATTCATTACTGAAATTTAAGAGGGGACTGGATACCTTTCTGGAAAAGTATAATGTTACAGGGTATATATACTAGATTCCTCGATAGGGCGTTGATCCAGGGAACTAGTCTGATTGCCGTATGTGGAGTCGGGAAGGAATTTTTTTCCTCAATGTGGAGCTTACACTTTGCCACATGGTTTTTTTTGCCTTCCTCTGGATCGACATGTTAGGGCATGTTAGGTTAAGCTATGGGTTGAACTAGATGGACTTATAGTCTTCCTTCAACCTTAATAACTAATAACTACTCTTCCACCAGTTGCCAGGTTACTTTAAACTAAGATTGGAAGCAGCAGTCAGGTGACTTCAGCAGCAGATCATTGGATGTTTTATGATGATGTGCTGTTCAATATCAACCACAAGCTGCAGAAATTCAGCGGCAGGCAGAATGATGACTAGAGATAAGCTAACTTGTTTGGAAAATGTTCACCAATCTCAAATTCGACACAAACTTTGCACATTCTTATTCTTGTTTAGATTCCTGAGCTTTTTTCTTAAATTCGGCAGAAGTTAGCCATAGTTCAGTAAGAAATCTTTCTGACATGAGTGTTTACAGTAGAAGCACGGGCCTCAAAACTTCCCATACACGTGACCTCTGATGACACAAGGATGACATCCCTTTGTCATTAGTGTGACTTGCATCTGGAAATCATCGGTACTGTTCGTGCTGTTCCTCTGCGCTGGGTGATAAAGAAATCTCACATCACTATCCCCTGCTCACACAGCGATCAACGCTAGCAGGGGGCGATGTTAAGAGTTGTATTCAACTATTAACCCCTTAAACCCTAAGGGAGGTTGGCACGTTAATGACCGGGCCAATTTTTACATTTCTGACCACTGTACCTTTATGAGGTTATAACTTTGGAACGCTTCAACGGATACTGATGATTCTGAAACTATTTGTCGAGACATATTGTACTTCATGATAGTGGTAATATTTATTTGATATTATCTGCATTTATTTGTGAAAAAATGGAAATTTGGTGAAAATTTTAAATTTTTTTACAATTTTCCAAATTTGAATTTTTATGCCCTTAAATCACAGAGATATGTCACACAAAATACTTAAAGGGACACTGTCACCTGAATTTGGAGGGAACAATCTTCAGTCTTGGAGGCGGGGTTTTGGTGTTTTTGATTCACCCTTCCCTTTCCCGCTGGCTGCACGCTGGCTGCAATATTGGATTGAAGTTCATTCTATGTCCTCCATAGTACACGCCTGCGCAAGGCAAGATTGCCTTGTGCAGGCATGTACTACGGAGGACAGAGAATGAACTTCAATCCAATATTGCAGCCGGCGTGCAGCCGGCGGGTAAGGAAAGGGTGAAACAACAACCCCAAAACCCTGCCTCCATGGCTGAAGATTGTTCCCTCCAAATTCAGGTGACAGTGTCCCTTTAATAAGTAACATTTCCCACATGTCTACTTTACATAAGCACAACTTTGGAGCCAATTTTTTTTTGTTAGGGAGTTATAAGGGTTAAATTTGACCAGCAATTTTTCATTTTTACAACATTATTTTTTTTTTAGAGACCACATCACATTTGAAGTTACTTTAAGGGGTCTATATGATAAAAAATACCAAAGTGTGACACCATTCCTAAAACTGCACCCTTCAAGGTGCTCAAAACCACATTCAAGAAGTTTATTAACCCTTCAGGTGTTTCACAGACATTTTTGGAATGTTTAAAAAAAATGAACATTTAACTATTTTTCACAAAAAATTAACTTCAGCTCCAATTTATTTTATTTTACCAAGGGTAACAGGAGACATTGGACCTCAACAGTTGTTGTAAAATTTGTCATGAGTACGCCGATACCCCATATGTGGGGATAAACCACTGTTTGGGCACAAGGCAGAGCTCGGAAGGGAAGGAGTGCCGTTTGACTTTTCAATGCAAAATTGACTGGAATTGAGATAGGACGCCATGTCGTATTTGGAGAGCCCTTGATGTGCCTAAACATTGAAACACATTTGACACCATTTTTGAAAGAATACCCCCTTGTCTAGATGTGTGGTGAGCACTTTCACCCACCTAGTGCTTCACAGAAGTTTATAATGTAGAACTGTAAAAATAAAAAAAATCATATTTTTTCTCAAAAATGATATTTTTGCCCCAAATTTTTATTTTCCCAAGGATAACAGAAGAAATTGGACTACAAAAGTTGTTGTGCAATTTTTCCTGAGTACTCTGATACCCCGTAAGTGGGGGTAAACCACTGTTTGGGCGCATGGCAGAGCTCGGAGGGGAAAGAGCGCCATTTGACTTTTCAATGCAAAATTGACTGGAATTTTTTTCACAAGGCTTTATTTTCACAAGGGTAGAAAGTGAAATTGGACCCCAAAAGTTGTTGTCCAATTTGTTCTGAGTACGCTGATACCCCATATGTTGGGGTAAACCCCTGTTTGGGCGCAAGGGAGAGCTCGGAAGGGAAGGAGCACTGTTTACTTTTTCAACACAGATTTGGCTGGAAATGAGATCGGACGCCATGTCGCATTTGGAGAACCCCTTTAGTGCCTAAACAGTGGAAACCCCCCAATTCTAACTGAAACCCTAACCCAAACACACCCCTAACCCTAATCCCAACACTAAACATAACCCTAACCACACCCCTAACCTGAACACACCCCTAACCCTAATCCCAACCACACCCCTAACCCCAACACACCCCTAACCCTAATCCCAACCCTAACTACACCCTAACTCAAACACACCCCTAACCCTAATCCCAACCGCAAATATAATCCAAACCCTAACCCTAACTTTAGCCCCAACCCTAACCCTAACCTTATTAGGAAAATTGAAATAAATACATTTTTTCTATTTTATTATTTTTCCCTATCTAAGGGGGTGATGAAGGGAAGTTTGATTTACTATTTATACTGGGCATTTTTAGCAGATTTTTATGACTGGCAGCTATCACACACTAAAAGACACTTTTTAATGCAAAAAACAGTTTTTGCGTCTCCACATTTTGAGTGCTATAATGTTTCCATATTTGGTCCACAGTGTCATGTGAGGTCTGTTTTTTTGCGGGACAAGTTGATGTTTTTATTGGTACCATTTTTGAGCACTTGACTTTTTTTGATCGCTTTTTATTCCGATTTTTGTGAGGCAGAATGACCAATAACAAGCTATTCATGAATTTCTTTTGGAGGGGGGGCAGTTATACCATTCCACGTGTGGTAAAATTGATAAAGCAGTTTTATTCTTCGGGTCAGTACGATTACAGTGATACCTCATTTACATCATTTTTTTATGTTTTGGCGCTTTATATGATAAAAACTATTTTATGTAAAAAATAATTATTTTTGCATCGCTTTATTCTGAGGACTATAACTTTTATTTTTTCGCTGATGACGCTGTATGGCAGCTCCTTTTTTGTGGGACAAGATGACATTTTTAACTGTACCATGTTTATTTATATCCCTCTTTTTGATAGCATGTTATTCCACTTTTTGTTCAGCGGTATGATAATAAAGGGTTGTTTTTTGCCTTTTTTTATGGTGTTCACTGAAGTGGAACAGTTTTATAGGTCATGTCGTTAAGGACGCGGCGATACTAAATATGTGGGGGTTTTTTACACATGTAAATATTTTTTACTTTTTTACTTTGCCCCAGGGTGGGACATGGTTGTATAGTGTCAGATCGCTGATTTGACACTTTGTAAAGCACTGTGTCAGATCAGCGATCTGACAGGCAGTGCTGCAGGCTTGCCGACGCCTGCTCTTAGCAAGACCCGGAAGGAGCCTTGTGGCCATTTTGGATTCGGGGCCTGCAGGGAGGAGACACTCGGAACAATGCGATCACATCGCATTGTTCCGAGGGTCTCAGGGAAGCACGCAGGGAGCCCCCTCCCTGCACGATGCTTCCCAATGCCGCCGCAACGCTGCAATCATGTTTGATCGCAGTGTTCCAGGAGTTAATGTGCCGGGAGTGGTCCATGATCACTCCTGGCACATAGTGCAGTATGTCAGCTGTAATAATCAACTGACCCCGGCGGCGATCGGCCGCTCTCCCCCCATGTGCATGGCTGATCGCCCATGACGTACTATACTGTCCCTGGGAGTTAAGTCCCAGGTCACCTCGATGGGATAGTACATCATATGGCAGAGAAGGGTTAATAGCGAGAGCAGGCGGCAACTCATGGGAGTATTTATCAGTCACCGCCTGCACTATAAATAAATATAAAAAAAATAATGTGTGGAACCCCTGGATTTTTGATAACCAGCCAGGCAAACCTGACAGCTGTGGGCTGCAACCCTCAGCTATCAGTTTTAGCAAGGTTGGTTATCAAGAATAGAGAGTGGTGAAAAGCCGTAATTTTTAATTATTTAAATAAGTAATTGAAAAAAAATGGCGTGGAGTCCTCCACATTTTTGATAACCAGCCAAGCTAAAGCAGACAGCTAGTGGCTGGTATTCTTAGGCTGGTAAGCGGCCATGGATATCGGCCCCTTCAGCCTAAAAATAGCAGTCTGCAGCCTCCCCAGATATGGCACATCCAATAGTTGCGCCAAACCTGGCATTTAGCATTGCGGGGACCAACACAAACTTTCATGACGTTACCGCTAGTCACTGATGCTGTGCTCGAAGCAGCTCATTTCTCAATGGTTCTCAGCCTGGATGGTCGCATCTTGGCACTATCCAGGTTGCAAAGTGTCTATCCCCAGACATGGATTAGAGCATGGGACAGAATGACAAACAGGTGAGGGATAGGGTTGGTTTTTATTTTTGTTGTATTACAATTTATTACAGGAGATCATAGTTTCAGTGGACTGGGTGATGTTGTAATTTATTAACCCCTTTACCCCCAAGGGTGGTTTGCACGTTAATGACCGGGCCAATTTTTACAATTCTGACCACTGTCCCTTTATGAAGTTATAACTCTGGAACGCTTCAACGGATCCCAGTGATTCTGACATTGATTTCTCGTAACATATTGTACTTCATGATAGTGGTAAAAATTCTTTGATAGTACCTGCGTTTATTTGTGAAAAAACGGAAATTTGGGGAAAATTATGAAAATTTCACAATTTTCCAACTTTGAATTTTTATGCAATTAAATCACAGAGATATGTCACACAAAATACTTACTAAGTAATATTTCCCACATGTCTACTTTACATCAGCACAATTGTGGAACCAACATTTTTTTTGTTAAGGAGTTATAAGGGTTAAAAGTTGACCAGCAATTTCTCATTTTTACAACAGCATTTTTTTTTAGGGACCACATCTCATTTGAAAACATTTTGAGGGGTCTATATGATAGAAAATTCCCAAGTGTGACACCATTCTAAAAACTGCACCCCTCAAGGTGCTCAAAACCATATTCAGGAAGTTTATTAACCCTTCTGGTGCTTCACAGGAATTTTTGGAATGTTTAAATAAAAATGAACATTTAACTTTTTTTCACAAAAAATTTACTTCAGCTCCAATTTGTTTTATTTTACCAAGGGTAACAGGAGAAAATGGACCCCAAAAGTTGTTGTACAATTTGTCCTGAGTACATCGATACCCCATATGTGGGGGTCAACCACTGTTTGGGCGCATGACAGAGCTCAGAAGTGAAGGAGCGCCATCTTACTTTTCAATGCAAAATTGACTGGAATCGAGATGGGACACCATGTTACGTTTGGAGAGCCCCTGATGTGCCTAAACATTGAAACCCCCCACAAGTGACACCATTTTGGAAAGTAGACCCCCTAAGGAACTTATCTAGAGGTGTGGTGGGCACTTTGATCCACCAAGTGCTTCACAGAAGTTTATAATGCAGAACCGTAAAAATAAAAAATCATATTTTTTCACAAAAATTATCTTTTTGCCCCCAAATTTTGTTTTCCCAAGGGTAAGAGAAGAAATTGGACCCCAAAAGTTGTTTTACAATTTGTCCTGAGTATGCTGATACCCCATATGTGGGGGTAAACCACTGTTTGGGCGCATGGAAGAGCTCGGAAGGGAAGGAGCGCCGTTTGACTTTTCAATGCAAAATTGACAGGAATTGAGATGGGACGCCATGTAGCGTTTGGAGAGCCACTGATGTGCCTAAACATTGAAACCCCCCACAAGTGACACCATTTTGGAAAGTAGACCCCCTAAGGAACTTTTCTAGAGGTGTGATGAGCACTTTGACCCACCAAGTGCTTTACAGAAGTTTATAATGCAGAGCCGTAAAAATAAAACAAAAATTTTTTCCCACAAAAATTATTTTTTAGCCCCCAGTTTTGTATTTTCCCGAGGGTAAGAGGAGAAATTTGACCCCAAAAGTTGTTGTCCAATTTGTCCTCAGTACGGTGATACCCCATATGTGGGGGGAACCACCGTTTGGGCGCATGGGAGGGCTCGGAAGTGAAGGAGTGCCATTTGGAATGCAGACTTAGATGGAATAGTCTGCAGGCATCACATTGCATTGTACCTAAACAGTAGAAACCCCCCACAATTGACCCCATATTGGAAACTAGACCCCACAGGGAACTCATCTAGATATGTTGTGAGAACTTTGAACCCCCAAGTGTTTCACTACAGTTTATAACGCAGAGCCGTGAAAATCTTTTTTTTTCCCACAAAAATTATTTTTTAGCCCCCAGTTTTGTATTTTCCCAAGGGTAACAAGAGAAATTAAACCCCAAAAGTTGTTGTCCTATTTGTCCTGAGTACGCTGATATCCCATATGTTGGGGTAAACCCCTGTTTGGGCGCACGGGAGAGCTCGGAAGGGAAGGAGCACTGTTTTACTTTTTCAATGCAGAATTGGCTGGAATTGAGATCGGACGCCATGTCGTGTTTGGAGAGCCCCTGATGTGCCTAAACAGTGGAAACCCCCAATTATAACTGAAACCCTAATCCAAACACACCCCTAACCCTAATTCCAACGGTAACCCTTACCACACCTCTAACCCTGACACACCCCTAACCCTAATCCCAACCCTATTCCCAACTGTACATGTAATCTAAACCCTAACCCTAACTTTAGCCCCAACCCTACCTGTAGCCCCAACCCTAACCCTAACCCTAGCCCTAACCCTAATGGGAAAATGGAAATCAATACATTTTTTTAATTTTTGCCTAACTAAGGGGGTGATGAAGGGGGGTTTGATTTACTTTTCTAGTGAGTTTTTTAGCGGATTTTTATGATTAGCAGCCGTCACACACTGAAAGACGCTTTTTATTGCAAAAAATATGTTTTGCGTTACCACATTTTGAGAGCTATAATTTTTCCATATTTTGGTCACCAGAGTTATGTGAGGTCTTGTTTTTTGCGGGACGAGTTGTCGTTTTTATAGGTAACATTTTCGGGCACGTGACATTTTTTGATCGCTTTTTATTCCGATTTTTGTGAGGCAGAATGACCAAAAACCAGCTATTCATGAATTTCTTTTGGGGGAGGCGTTTATACCGTTCCGCGTTTGGTAAAATTGATAAAGCAGTTTTATTCTTCGGGTCAGTATGATTACAGCGATACCTCATTTATATCTTTTTTTATGTTTTGGCGCTTTTATACGATAAAAACTATTTTACAGAAAAAATAATTATTTTTGCATCGTTTTATTCTCAGGACTATAACTTTTTTATTTTTTTGCTGATGATGCTGTATGGCGGCTCGTTTTTTGCGGGACAAGATGATGTTTTCATCGGTACCATGGTTATTTATATCTGTCTTTTTGATCGCATGTTATTCCACTTTTTGTTCGGCAATATGATAATAAAGCGTTGTTTTCTGCCTATTTTTTTTTTTTTTTCTTAGGTGTTTACTGATGGGATTAACTAGTGGGCCAGTTTTATAGGTCGGGTCGTTACGGACGCGGCGATACTAAATATGTGTACTTTTATTCTTTTTTTTTTTATTTAGATGAAGAAATGTATTTATGGGAATAATATATATATTTTTTTCATTATTTAGGAATATTTTTTTAATTTTTTTTTACACATTTGGAAATTGTTTTTTTTACTTTTTTATTTTGTCCCAGGGGGGTACATCACAGATCGATGATCTAACAGTTTGCACAGCACTCTGTCAGATCACCAATCTGACTTAGAGCACTGCAGGCTTCACAGTGCCTGCTCTGAGCAGGCTCTGTGAAGCCACCTCCCTCCCTGCAGGACCCGGATCCGCGGCCATCTAGGATCCGGCCCTGGAGCAGGGAGGGAGGTGAGCAGACCCTTGCAGCAACGCGATCACATCGCGTTGCTGCGGGGGGCTCAGGGAAGCCTGCAGGGAGCCCCCTCCCTGCGCGATGCTTCCCTGTACCGCCGGCACATCGCGATCATCTTTGATCGCGGTGTGCCGGGGGTTAATGTGCTGGGGGCGGTCCGTGACCGCTCCTGGCACATAGTGCCGGATGTCAGCTGCGATAGGCAGCTGACACCCGGCCGCGATCGGCGGCGCTCCCCCCGTGAGCGCTGCCGATCGCATATGACGTACTATCCTGTCGGTGGTCTTAGGGGCCCATCCCACCTCGACGGGATAGTACGTCTAATGTTAGAAAGGGGTTGAAGGAGTTTGTGACATTCTCTCAACTAAAGTATTTATTGTTGCTGTGTTTTTATTTACAACATAACTTTTCCTGGTGTCTGCTCCTAATTTTAGCTGTTTTGGCAGCTTTTAGGCCTCCCTGAAGGTGTTGTCTATGCGTTTGGTTTTGTCTCCCATTTAAGTAAATGGGGTTTGGGTATGTTCGTCGAGCCGTTCTGTGAACATGTTTGGCGAATATTCGGACGCTAATCCGAATCGTACTTTGAAAGGTTCCCTCATCTCTAATGATGACATCAGTGCAGCATGCGCTGGATCTCAATGAGTGTCAGTAAGTGAGTATAGTGGAGTTTGTTATTTTTTACCTACATATCTTATCCCTTGAGTAAGGTTTTATTTTGACTGAAAAGCTACTTTAAGATAAAATCTTATGACTTTCTGATAACCATTTCCATTTAGTTGCATGTAGTGAAATGCAAAAATTTATATCACTGTACATAAATGGACTTTCTGCAGCTAGATTCACACATTACAAAAAAATTGGCACAGAGTTTAAACTTCAAAAAAAATAAACAAAATTAGATTTAGAAATGTTTTCTCACATATTTCACAAGGAAAGAGTTGCGGATTAGCCCCATGGGATAACAGCCTAAGCCAAAGAAAGGTCAACTTGTTTAGTGCAGGGTCCCAACTAACGAGGTCGCCTTGTCCTGGCACATAGGCTCACACAATTAGATCAATATGTGTTAAGAACTTCATATTTCAAAGAATGGTGGATGAATATATAAAGCTTACATATTCCTCACACTTGTAGATGGCTGTTGCCTATTTTGTGTTTTACTTTGCTTGATATTCTTCAGTCAGTCATGTAATTGGAAGTTTCTATGCCTTTCACTTTTAATTTATTATCACAAATGAGAAAATATTTTCTGTAAATTTAAGGGGAATCTCTCGGTATTATACAGCCACCCCAAAACCGTTTCTTTGGCCATATTTCTTTCTGAAACATAACGTTATCCATACTTTTACTGATGTTATCTGTTGTTCCTTGACTGGAAAAAAATTGTGGTTTTAATCCATATGCAAATAAGGCTTAGTTGCTCTGAGTGACACCATTCCTCTGCCTCCCTGGTTCTATTTCCTGCCCATCCCTGTAAACCAATCAAGAGAATGAAGGTGGGGCTAGGCAACATGACCAAAAAAACAGTTTAGTGGGGCTGTATCGTGCTGACAATATCCCTTTAACTGACTGTTTTAATTTTTATATCATAAATCAATAGTTCACATGAAAATAAGAACCTATGTAATATATCTTAACAGTGCAATCTGCTTCTTTCTCTTCCTGGACAGATCATTCATTGTAAATTCAAGGGTAAAATCTGGAAAATCAGTGAATACAAGAGATGAGTGAGTCTTTTGAAATTAAAACTTGTTGACTTCTTCAAATTTTCCCGAAAATTTGATTTTTTTAGCAAATAAATATTAGCAAATCTCAATACTGGAAAACTTGTAATTGCTTTTTCTAAAAAACATATTAAAGCTGCCAAAAAGGAAACAGGGAATTACATTGCTAAGGAGAGTAAAACTAATCCCAAACTGTTCTTCAACTATATCAGTAGCAAAAGAATCATAAGTGAAAGTGTAGGCCCCGGAAACAATGGTTGTAAATGACAAGGAAAAAAGCTAATACAGTATATTAACCCCTTCATGACCTTGGGATTTTTCATTTTTCCGTGTTCGTTTTTCACTCCCCTCCTTCCCAGAGCGATAACTTTTTTATTTTTCCGTCAATTTGGCCATGTGAGGGCTTATTTTTTGTGGGACAAGTTGTACTTTTGAATGACATCATTGGTTTTAGCATGTCGTGAACTAGAAAACGGGAAAAAAATTCCAAGTGCGGTGAAATTACAAAAAAAGTGCAATCCCACACTTGTTTTTTGTTTGGCTTTTTTGCTAGGTTCACTAAATGCTAAAACTGACCTGCCATTATGATTCTCCAGGTCAGTACGAGATCATAGACACCTAACATGACTAGGTTATTTTTTATCTAAGTGATGAAAAAAAATTCAAAAAAAAAAAAAAAAATTGCGCCATTTTCCGATACCCGTAGCGTCTCCATTTTTCGTGATCTAGGGTCGGTTGAGGGCTTATTTTTTGCATGCCGAGATGACGTTTTTAATGATAGCATTTCGGTGCAGATACGTTCTTTTGATTGCCCGTTATTGCATTTTAATGCAATGTCGCGGCGACCAAAAAAACGTAATTCTGGCGTTTTGAATTTTTTTCCCGCTACGCTGTTTAGCGATCAGGTTAATGCTTTTTTTGAGTTGATAGATCGGGCGATTCTGAGCGCGGCGATACCAAATATGCGTAGATTTTATATTTTTTTTATTGATTTATTGTGATTGGGGCGAAAGGGTGGTGATTTAAACTTTTATATTTTTTTTATTTTTTTAACATTTTTTTCAACTTTTTTTTTTTTACTTTTGCCATGCTTCAATAGCCTCCATGGGAGGCTAGAAGCAGGCACAGCACGATCGCCTCTGCTACATAGCAGCGATCTGCTGATCGCTGCTATGTAGCAGAAATGGAGGTGTGCTGTGAGCGCCGACCACAGGGTGGCGCTCACAGCCACCGGCGATCAGTAACCATAGAGGTCTCAAGGACCTCTATGGTTACAATGGAGACGCATCGTCGACCCCCGATCATGTGACGGGGGTCGGCGATGACGTCATTTCCGGCCACCCGGCCGGATGCGGTAGTTAAATGCCGCTGTCTGCGTTTGACAGCGGCATTTAACTAGTTAATAGGTGCGGGCAGATCGCGATTCTGCCCGCGCCTATTACGGGTACATGTCAGCTGTTCAAAACAGCTGACATGTCACGGCTTTGGTGCGGGCTCACCGCGGAGCCCTGCATCAAAGCAGGGGATCTGACCTCGGACGTACTATCCCGTCTGAGGTCAGATAGGGGTTAAACGCCTTCTTCTCCACGGTATTCATGCTGGAAAATGAAATGCTAAGTGAAATGCCGAGAGACAAAGAAAACCCTATATTAACCCCTTTCTGACATATGATGTACTATCCCGTCGAGGTGGGGTGGGCCCGTATGACCACCGACGGGATAGTACGTCATACGCGATCGGCCACGCTCACGGGGGGAGCGCGGCCGATCGCAGCCGGGTGTCAGCTGCCTATCGCAGCTGACATCCGGCACTATGTGCCAGGAGCAGTCACGGACCGCCCCCGGCACATTAACCCCCGGCACACCGCGGTCAAACATGATCGCGGTGTGCCGGCGGTATAGGGAAGCATCGTGCAGGGAGGAGGCTCCCTGCAGGCTTCCCTGAGACCCCGCAGCAACGTGATGTGATCGCGTTGCTGCAAGGGTCTCCTACCTCCTTCCTCGCTGCAGGCCCCGGATCCAAGATGGCCACGGCATCCGGGTCCTGCAGGGAGGGAGGTGGCTTACCAAGTGCCTGCTCAGAGCAGGCGCTTGGTAAGCCTGCTGAGCAAACTGTCAGATCAGCGATCTGTGATGTCCCCCCCTCGGTACAAAGTAAAAAAGTTAAAAAAAAATGTTTCCACATGTGTAAAAAAAAAAAAAAATTCCTAAATAATGAAAAAAAGATATCTATATTATTCCCATAAATACATTTCTTTATCTAAATAAAAAAAAAAAAACAATAAAAGTACACATATTTAGTATCGCCGCATCCGTAACGACCCAACCTATAAAACTGTCCCACTAGTTAACCCCTTCAGTAAACACCATAAGAAAAAAAAAAACGAGGCAAAAACCAACGCTTTATTATCATACCGCCGAACAAAAAGTGGAATAACACGCGATCAAAAAGACAGATATAAATAACCATGGTACCGCTGAAAACGTCATCTTATGCCGCAAAAAACGAGCTGCAATACAGCATCATCAGCAAAAAAATAAAAAAATAATAGTCCTCAGAATAAAGCGATGCAAAAATAATTTTTTCTATAAAATAGTTTTTATCGTATAAAAGCGCCAAAACATAAAAAAATGATATAAATGAGGTATCGCTGTAATCGTACTGGCCCGAAGAATAAAACTGTTTTATCAATTTTACTAAACGCGGAACGGTATAAACGCCTCCCCCAAAAGAAATTCATGAATAGCTGGTTTTTGGTCATTCTGCCTCACAAAAATCGGAATAAAAAGCGATCAAAAAATGTTACCAATAAAAATGTCAACTCGTCAAGCAAAACACAAGACCTGACATTGAAGGATCACAATGGAGGGTGAAGCGCCATAGGAGAGGCACAAAGCCTGAAGGGAGTAACGGCGCTGGATCCTGAGCGCTAGTAGTGCAGAGCAGAGGAGAGCGCCGTTACTCCCTTCAGGCTTTGTGCCTCTCCTATGGCGCTTCACCCTCCATTGTGATCCTTCAGCATACTTCAGCTCTTATATACTCTGCTCTGGCTGAAGCTCATCCAGGCTTATTAGCTTCCTCATCCAGTCAATGTCAAAGAAACGCTCTGACGAAGGTCCGGTGTGGACCGAAAACGTTTAGCAGTTTTGTTTGTCTGGATGCATCAATAAACTAAGAAGCTTTTCTTCTCACATTGCGTGCCAAGTTTCATTCATCTTTAGTATACGGGGTGGACACCCTACTTGAGCACCGCCAATCCTCATATCTACTGAGTGCCGTGTTTTCTAATCGTAATATTTATCTTACACTTATTAGGTTATTTAGAAGGACGTAGATCTGGGGATTTATTCTGACAGAATATAGGCTGAACTAGATGGACAAATGTCTTTTTTTGGCCTTGCTAACTATGTTACTATGCTTGGAAAACATATGTAAGGCAAAGGAAAGAGAAGACCCGACAGGCCGTAAGAGCTAATACTCTGCATGAGAAAGAAAGAAAGAAAGAAAGAGAAAGAGAGTACTCTGCTGACCATAGCAGCTTACATTGTGCAGGAGAGAAAGAGGAAAAAAAGAGCTTACACGCCACAGAAGATATAGACTTGCCAGTGACTCTAGAGATGGAAAACAATTCTGCTGTGCATACTTTGCTACACTGGGAACCGCTAATCTGTAACCGCACAGGTACTGACCACCGCTGTACAAGTAATGATAATCTGCTAGATCTCATAGCTTTATGATTAATAAGATCAGAGCCACATCTACGTCCTATACTGGACAGAAAGAAACTCCCATAGATAATATGAACAATAAGAAAGAATGGAGTCAGAACGCTGCCAAATATATCAATACAATAACAAATATTTATTAAATAGTACTATAAGATATATAATCACATAAACATCTAAAAAAATCTACAGTACATGTAAGGTAACTTATGTGAAGGGTACAGGTAACAAAATCATGTACCACCCCAAAATGTAATACGACTTAAGGTCCAAGGTTCAGAGCACAAGGTAAGTATACAAAAGATGAAAGCACACTTGTGAAATCCCTCAATGAGCCTCTATGTGCTAGCTGTATCAAAGAATGTTAAGGACTGGACCTTACCCATGTTAGTCGTGGAGTGGACGTGACGATTGCCCCCCGAAGAAAACTACGCGAAACGCGCGTAGGGGCTGGCAATCGTCACGTCCACTCCACGACTAACATGGGTAAGGTCCAGTCCTTAACATTCTTTGATACAGCTAGCACATAGAGGCTCATTGAGGGATTTCACAAGTGTGCTTTCATCTTTTGTATACTTACCTTGTGCTCTGAACCTTGGACCTTAAGTCGTATTACATTTTGGGGTGGTACATGATTTTGTTACCTGTACCCTTCACATAAGTTACCTTACATGTACTGTAGATTTTTTTAGATGTTTATGTGATTATATATCTTATAGTACTATTTAATAAATATTTGTTATTGTATTGATATATTTGGCAGCGTTCTGACTCCATTCTTTCTTATTGTTCATAGATCTCATAGCTGCAGTGCATTATGGGGAAGCCGCTAAAAACATTTGTCTCCTCTTTGATGCTTTAGCAGTGTGGGAAATGGTGCCAGGCAAGTTTTTTCTTATTTTTTTGAGAATCGCAAATCTCAAAAGGTTTGAATTTACATTTAACAGCAAATTACAGGAAATTCGACACCAACAAGATCCTCCACAGGAGATTTGCTCATCTTTACTGAAGAAAGATTGTTACATTAATGATATAGGAGATGACAGTTGCTGCAGATAAGATTCTATAGAGGGAGAAGCTAGTGACAAACATAGACATTGTTCTACATGTCTTCTTGAAGTGACAGTTACAGTTTAACCCTTTAATCAGCTGCCATGTACGTTTTCATCACAGGTTGATGAGAACTACCATATTTTTCGGACTATAAGATGCACCGCACCATAAGACGCACCCCAAATTTTCAGAAGGAAAATAACAATGTAACAATTTGTTAAATGGGGGTCCGTCTTACAGTCCGAATTCATCTTAACAGGGGGTATCAGCAGAGCTAGTGGAGCGTGGTCACAAGGAGTGTTCGGTGGTCCGGCGATATGACTCCCATCTCAGATTCGATTGGCGGTACTCAGACAATAATGGATGTGTGAGGTGCTCCGGGCTTTCACAAAGTGCCGGCAGAGCTTCCTGCACCACAGAGCACTGTCAAACCTGCCACACCAGCCTAGGAAGGGAGTGTAATCATCACCCTATAGCGTCAAACCACCGCAGAATCACCCGACTCCTGCTGCCGCCAAACTACTTGCAAGTATATTCTGACTATAAGACGTACCCCCGTTTTCCCAAAAAATTTTGTGGTAAAAAGTGCCCCTTATAGTCCGAAAAATAGGGTATATGGAGCCAGCAACTGCTTGTAACACTAGCGGCCGTACTAAGTTCTGGTCGCTGATTTTAACCATTTAGAAACTTCTATCAATCACTGATAGCTGCATTGAAATGAGGCAATCTGAGTTAGCAGATGGGTTAGCATGGCAGGTGGCGTAGGCCTGCTGAAGGCCACTACAGCTGCCATCTTACTACTGTGACAGGGCTTCAAAAGATGACTGCTATTTTACTAACTACCGCATTACGTAAACAGTTTCTTCATATTTTAGATATATCCCAATTTTTTTATGAATAAGACTCACATAAAGTATTGTCTATGAAGCTGTTCACGTGTCTGTGTATTCTTTAGGACTTAGTGCTTGCAAGTTGACCAAACAATGATCAGAGACAGTGATGAAACGCAGATCGTTTTTTGCAAATGAAAAAAATCACCTGTCTGAATGAGCCCTTAGGTTTATAAGATATTACACTGTGGAGTTTGTCTGTTATCTGAGTGGTACTGCAGCACTTAAGAGTCAAAGTTGTAATCAATGATTTGGCTGTAATTATACTGACTTGAGTGATGTCCCCCTTGGCGTGTGATTGTGCCAAGTGGAACCAATCACAGGACAGTAGGAGTAATTAGAGCCATGATTATTCACAAATGCAGCATCACCCAAGAACAGACAGGTGGCATCGGTGATAAAGCTTCAGTGATTTTCACATTGCAAATGCAAATTTGTACATATACTTATTATGACTGGTACTGCATGGGCAATATGACAGACTTTATATGTGTAATATAGCCTTTACTAAACTGGCACCATTAAATCACAATATCACCTATAGAGAACAACAGAGTATGATGCCCCAAGAAAAAGAAATTTCTTATACATAATATAATAAAAAAATCCATAACTTTATTGAAAAATGCAATATACCATAAAAAGACAGTAACATGATAGATAATTTGGTGATGACACGAAAAACAAACACAAGTGGTACCATAAAAACGTTTTTAGCACCAAATAACACCATGGATCAAAGTCGACAGATCACTCCATAAGGAATCTAACTGCATCCTACATAAAGTGAAAGAGATATAGATAGCGATCTGCCCAGCGCTCATAGGAATCTCCGGTGTTGCCCCAAGTATATCTAAAGTGGCATCCCGCCTGGAGATCCATATGCCACCGCCATAAAGTAAAGTGCCAAGTGCTTAAAACCCATGTTGCAAAAAGTGATTACCCATGTGGGAGTGGTGACCGCCGAGTTTGTAGCCCCGACGTACATTTCGCAATCACTCTGCTTCCTGGGGAAGCTTGTGTTTGACAACATGGGTTTTAAGCACTTGGCACTTTACTTTTACTTATTATTATCTATCATGTTACTGTCTTTTTATGGTATATTGCATTTTTCAATAAAGTTATGGATTTTTTATTATATTATGTATAAGAAATGTATTTTTCTTCGGGCGTCATACTCCGTTGTTCTCTATAGGTGATATCGTATTTGGGAGTTGTCCTGCGGTCCAGAAAATATTTGGATATCTTACTTGCATTGACTATTTAGTCGATGTCCTAGATATGTCGGTTTATGTTACATTAAATCACAATGTATACTCAGTACAATTGTGTGTGTCCATTATTGCTGGTACTATATATATGCAAATGCACTGCTCAAAAAATAAATGGAACACTAAAATCCCAGATCCTAGATATCACTGAATTAAATATTCCAGTTGTAAATCTTTATTCATTACATAGCGGAATGTGTTGCGAACAATAAAAATGATCAACGTAAATCACAACTAATATCCTACGAAGGTCTGGAGTTGGAATGATGCTCAAAATCAAAGTGGAAAATAAAGTTACAGGCTGATCCAACTTCAGTGGAAATGCCTCAAGACAAGAAAATGATACTCAGTAGTGTTTGTGGCCTCCATGTGCCTGTATGACCTCCCTACTATGCCTGGACATGCTCCTGATGAGGCGGCGGATGGCCTCCTGAGAGATCTCCTCCCAAACCTTGACTAAAGCATCCGCCAACTCCTGGAAGTCTGTGGTGCAATGTGACGTTTGTGGATGGTGCGAGACATGAAGTCCCAGATGTGTTCAATCGGATTCCGGTCTGGGGAACGGGCAGGCCAGTCCATAACTTCATTGCCTTCATCAAGTAGGAACTGCTGACACACTCCAGGCACATAAGGTCTGGCATTGTCCTGCATTAGGAGGAACCCAGGGCTAACAGCACCAGCATATGGTCTCACAAGGGATCTGAGGATCTCATCTCGGTACCTAATGGCAGTCATGCTACCTCTCGCGAGCACATGGAGAGCTGTGTGGCCCTCTAAAGAAATGCCACCCCACACCATTACTGACCCACTGCCAAACCGGTCATGCTGAAGGATGTTGCAGGCGGCAGATCTCTCTCTACGGCGTCTCCAGGCTCTGTCACATGTGCTCAGTGTGAACCTGCTTTCATCTGTGAAGAGCACAGGGCGCCGGTGGCAAATTTGCGAATCCTGTTGTTCTGTGGCAATTGCCAAGCATCCTACATGGTGTTGGACTGTGAGCACAACCCCCATCTGTGGACGTCGGGCACTCAGACCATCCTCATGGAGTCTGTTTCAAACCGTTTGTGCAGACACATGAACATTTGTGGCCTGCTGGAGGTCATTTTGCAGGACTCTGGCAGTGCTCCTCCTGTTCCTCCTTGAACAAAGGCTGAAGTATCGGTCCTGCTGCTAGGTTGTTGCCCTCCTACGGCCCCCTCCATGTCTCCTGGTATACTGGCCTGTATCCTGATAGCGCCTCCAGCCTCTGGACAATACGCTGACACAGCAAACCTTCCTGCCACAGCTCGCATTGATGTGGCATCCTGGATGAGCTGCACTACCTGAGCCACTTGTGTGGGCTGTAGAGTCCGTCTCATGCTACCACGAGTATGAAAGCACAACCAACATTCAAAAGTGACCAAAACATGAGCCAGAAAGCATTGGTACTGAGATGTGGTCTGTGGTCCCCACCTGCAGAACCACTCCTTTATTGAGTGTGTCTTGATAATTGCCAATACTGTAATTTCCATCTGTTGTCTATGCCATTTGCATAACAGCATGTGAAATTGATTGTTAAACATTGTTGCTTCCTAAGTGGACAGTTTGATTTCACAGAAGTTTGATTTACTTGGAGTTATATTCTGTTGTTTAAGTGTTCCCTTTATTTTTTTGAGCAGTGTATAAAAAGCTAACACTACAACTACCACTAATATATAACCACCCTAGTTGACTATAATACATTTTGTCACACAAACAGGTGGCTCACGTAGTTTGTGGACCCACTTTGCCACAAGGCCGGGTTTACCTAGGAGGGGCATGGCTAAGCGCCTACCTGGTTTTCACTGGAGCTCCTAATGGTGGAGTCAGGCTTGAGCTAAAGGTAGCTGCCTGTCCCCGGCATTATGGCTGCTGACCCCAGGGGTCAAGATTGCAGACACAGATAAGGACTCAGAGTCACTGATAATTCAGACTCTTTTCAAACTACTCAGTTTCTGGGTGCTCTGACACATTGGATACTGATACAGAATCACAGACAGAGCTAGATTCGGATACTGGAATAGACTCCAACAGTAACCAGGACTGGTTCAATTACGGAGAGAATGGTTACAAGATGTTGCACATACACTACTCAGGGAACTATAGGGGTTGATCAGGCACCTCCCTACTGAGGAGGATGCCTTTTATGCAAGACACCTCCCAGCTATTGGCTTGGGGCATTTTCAAACTATGCACAGTCCATTTTAAGAAGAGGGGAGTGCATGTGCCGCCAGGAAGTATGTGTGGCATGTACTGGCAGAAGGAATATGTGCTGAGAGATGGGGAGATGACCTTGTGGCTGCAGCAGTGAGTATGTTGGCACCCCTGAATGGAGGGGGATGGAGAACCATACAGGGGCGCTAGTATTAGCGTTAGAGTAAACATCCTCTTTCTGAAGATGGTGACTTCTCCATATACAATGCTCCTATCTGGAACTCTACTAGCACAGCAATGACTTGACTGTTTTCTGATATGGCTTTTCCTTCATCAGATAACACCCTCACCGGATTGAGGAGACGTTGGCCAGGAACCTAGTACTGATCCGCCATGGTATACAGCAAGAAATATCCCGTCGACTGGAAGTCTCCACATGACATGGATATAGTCGAAGTAATAGGTAGTGAGAGAATACTCTCACCAAGGGTAGCCTCTCCCACTGACCCAAGGCCTTGGAGTTTTTCACACTTCCCAGGACAAAGACAGATGGGATGCTACTCACCACTTCCGTAATAGTACCACTCCTTATCATGACTAAGTTCAGGATGAGGAATAAACGGTCTCTGAAAGAACTGAACCAGATGTAACAGTTTCCTCTCATGTGCCACCTCTCTGTACTGCTTCTGGAAGCTGGCAAGGGAAGGTGCAGCAAAATATTAAAGACTTGGCTCATCAAAGACCTTTCAGAAGGCCACCAGGAAGGCCTGTAGGTCTGAGGTGACAGGATCCCCTTTCTCTCACAAGGGATTGAGCCATGCCAGGGAATTTCCTGCTACGTAATTACACCTTAACACGATTTGAGGGAAACTTATGGACCAGTAGCTCCTAGTGCTGCATGCACTGCTCTAGGAATCCACATCACAGCTTTGGATCCCCGCCATAACATAGTGGATCAGAAAGGATGGGTTCTACTTCAGGAGGGCAAGTTACAGGCTAAATAGACACAGCTGTAAGTACTGCAACTTGGACTGGTGCAGCCAACATCAGGGCTTCGAATTGGGCATCCACTGTCTAAAATGGAACCATTTTTTTTCCTGCTGATTTCACTGGTGAGACTACTGTTGATACAGCTCAGAGTACAAATAACCTTGGGGGTCAGCAGGGTCCATGGCCTGAGCAAACTGTTGCACACGTGGTTCTTTGACAAACTGTGCCATTGGCCCGGGCTTACCAAGGAGAGGCATAATTAACCGGCTACCTGGTTTTCACTGAAGTTCCTGATGGTGGAGTCAGGCTTGAGCTGCAGGTAGCCGATAGATACCATTCCTATGCAGTGTTTAATACTATGGCTGCTGTCGCTATGGGTCAGGATCACCAACAAAGATAAGGACTCGGTGTTACAGAATTCAGACTCTGTTCGGACTACAGAGTTGTAATTGAAGCACATGGGTGATAATTTGCATATTACTGGTACATTTTGGGAAGCATGTGACCAAAAGAGTCGCCACAAGTCTTCGGATCTTTGGGTCTTGCTGGATCTGGCTGCTTGGAGGAATCGTCAAACCGACTAACGGCGTGCAAATGTTTACCGTGATTCCATTGAAATTTGTTTTGCTCAATATGGAGAAAGAGATTACCAATATGGTGTGCTGAAATGTGTGCTATATGTTTACAGACTTGCCAGAGGAAAAGACAAACTTTGCATGCCAGAAATGCAATCTTGTGACTATCTTGGAGGAAAAAGTGCAAAGTCTTCAGGAGAGAATAGCTACACTGAAGCTGATCAAAGAAGATGAGGAATTCCTTGACAGAGCAGAAGAATCTCTTCAGAATGTTCCAAGAGGAAAACGTTTCAGTGTTCCTGCAGAAGCTAATGACAGAGTAGAAATAACTGTTCAGATTGCGTGAAGATAAGCACCTTTTAATGTACCTGCAGAAGAAGAATATTAGAAGCATTTGACCCAAAAAAGCAGGAGGATGAGGAGGCAGCTCAGCACCCATACTGCTAAAGAACTGCTACCAGGCTCTCATGCTGGACAAGTATGAAGATTTACATCAAAAAAGTGTTTTGCACACAAAGAACATCCCAGTAAGAATTCAGAAGCTTCATGAAGGGAAAGAAAAAGCGTTTGTGGTGAAGAAAAAAAAGAGTGGTGGTCGTGGGGGATTCCCTACTTAGAGGAACAGAAGCTGTAATCTGCTGACCATACATTACAAGAAGTGTGCTGTCTTCCAGGTGCCTAAATCAAAGATGTGTCCGATAGGATTTCAACACTCTTCAATGCTAAAGATGACTACCCATGTCCATTAATAAACATAGGAAAAAAGTGACACAGCAAGGAAGGACCTGGAAATTATAGGCAGAGACTTTGAGGACCTAGGCCGAAAAGTGAAGGAACTAGGAGCGCAGGTCATCTTCTCATCCATCTTCCCAGTGGATGGACATGGACCAAGGAGATTAAGTAGGATTCTACAGGTGAAAAACTGGCTATGTCGATGGTGTCGTGAGCATCGTTTTGGGTTTCTTGACCATGAATTACCCAGATGTCGCCTCTCTGCTGTCCAGAATCCCAGATTGTCTATAGGCCATATCCTTATTCTCCTCTTGCTTCCTCAAGCTCAATGTGGATAAATTTGAACAAATTATCTTTCCTTCATCTCACATATCTTCCCTACCTGATCTGTCTATCACAATAAATTACATCACACATTCCCCTGTTCCGGAAATCCACTGCCTGTCCTTCAAACCGCACATCCAAGCTCTCACCACCTCCTTTTGCCTCCAGCTCAAAAATATTTCCAGAATCTGTCCTTTACTCATTTTCTCAACCTTCACTCTACCAAAATGCTTGTGCATACTCTAATCATATCCTGACTCGACTACTGCAACATCCTCTTCTGTGGTCTACCTTCTAACACTCTCGCACCTCTCCAGTCCATCCTTAACTGTGCTGCCCGCTACACTCCTGCTTTACCTCTTTGCAAATCCCTTCACTGGATCCCAATTTCCCAGCGTTTCCAGTTCAAATTACTAACAGTGACCTACAAAGCCATCCATAACCTTTGTCCTCTGCATATCTCCAAACTAATCTACCGATATTTTCCCTCATATAATCTCCGTTCCTCTAAAGACCTCCTTCTCTCCTCCACATTTATTCGTTCCTCACCCAATCACCTCCAAGAATTTTCATGAATATGTCCCATCCTCTGGAATTCTGTGCCCCAATATGTCTGATTATTCACATTTGGATCATTCAGGTGGAACCTGAAACCCCATCTCTTCAAGAAAATTTACAACCTGCAATGACCACACTGCCACCTCAACACCATCAGAGCTACTGCAGCCCCCAACCTACTGTCTCCTTCCCCATAATCCTGCAGAATATAAGCCTGCAATGGTAGGATCCTCTTCCCTTTCTACTGGTCTGCCTTTGTTAGTTTGTCTACTGTAAGTGATATTTGTATTTGGATATAGCCCCTTCTCACGTACAGCACCCTGGAATCAATGGTGCTATATAAATAAATAATAATAATTACCTGGATAATGGGCTCGTTGCTAGAGATGGGTTGCATCTTACGAAAACAGGAAAACACACATTTGGTAGACACCTTGCAAAACTCATCAGGAGAGCTTTAAACTAGAGCAATATGGGATGGAAAATACATGGTCAGGAAGAAATATGCAGCTAATGAATTCTTTTGAGAACTATGCTATTAGAAGTGGAAAGGAAGAACAAAAACAACAAACTCTGAATGAAAATAGAGGAACAAGAGAAGCCTACAACAAACTAAAATGTGTCTATACAAATGCACAGAGCATGGGAAACAAACAAAGATAATTGGAGCTGCTAATGCAGGAAGAGAGATATGATATCTTAGGTGTGTAGACATGGCGGGCACCCCGATCCGCTAGCCAGAACCTCATGGACCAGGGATTGTCCCGCCGAACGCCTGCTCTCCCTTTAAAGTGTGCATAACGCTACTCAGACAACACAGGGTCATGGTAAAGCAGTGTGGCAATGCTTTATTGGACCACAAAACAGGCAGATAACACATAGAACAGTCCCAGCAAAATACCCCTAAGATAATGCACATTACTGGGTCTCACTAGAGATGAGTGAGTGTACTCGTTGCTCGGGTTCTCTCGAGCACACTCGGGTGACCTCCGAGTATTTATGACTGCTCAGAGATTTAGTTTTCATCGCGGCAGCTGAATGATTTACAGCTACTAGCCTGCTTGATTACATATGGGGATTCCCTAGCAACCAGGCAACCCCCACATGTACTTAGGCTGGCTAGTAGCTGTAAATCATTCAGGTGCATCGATGAAAACTAAATCTCTGAGCAGTCATAAATACTCGAAGGTCACCCGAGCATGCTTGGGAAAACCCTAGCAATGAGTACACTCGCTCATCACTAGGTCTCACCATTCTGCTGACTCGCTGAAATAATAGCAGCTGTTACTCTAGAGCTCCCAAGGTCGACTACCCCACCTGTGTCATGCACACATAGAGGAAGTAACTACAAGAGTAGGAAGATGACAGTCCATTGAGGTACAAAGCCGGTTGACTCAAGGGTCACAACCTGGCTTCTCCAAACATCTCCATGGAGCCAGGCACCCAGCGTGTCCCAATCCTGGCTTTCTCCAAATGTATCCATGGTTCAGCGATAGTCAATGGAGCTGATCTGTATTCTCCCAACTGGGGCCGAGGTCCCCTAGGCTGTTTCCTGGAGAATGACAGATCCTTGTCCCTCGTGATGGAGCCATGATGTATTGGCAGCAGTCCTGAAGGGCCCCTTGGATGTTTGGTTGTCTTGGCAAAATCGCTGGCTGTCTCTCTCTTTTTGTGTGTCTCTCTGTCTCTTAGAGGCAAATACCCTCTTTTTATGTTTAACAAGTGTCCTTCAATCCAGCATCACAGAAAAGGGAAAGAATGATGTCAACCAAGTTGCCTTGACAACTGGGGGTCTGTATGTAGGGGAGACAGGGCAAAAACTGAGGACAAGGATGCATAGATTTTACTCTTCTGTTTTAAAAATCAACAAACTATCTTGCCTAGACAATGCGTAATTAGCATATTAGTAATCATCACTAGTCATCAAGGATAAGAGCACAATATGTTACATCAAATGCCAACTTACAAGTCAATATTACAGACATAAGCAACAGTCTGTTTTCTTGACCAACACAAATTTAAATGTAAACATACAGATAACAGTCTATCCTTCTTGGCTTGCTATAGTCATCTGGATAATTTAGATACAATGTTGTGTCTCCACACTGTCATTTAGCCAATTACTTACTCATCTGTATATAGTTTCCTGCAGTCCTTGCTACTGTAGCTTCAGTATAAAGGTACCGTCACATTTAGCGATGCTGCAGCAATCCAGACAACGATCCCGATCGCTGCAGCGTCACTGTTTGGTCGCTGGAGAGCTGTCACACAGACAGCTCTCCAGCGACCAACGATGTCGGTCCCCTGGTAACCAGGGTAAACATCGGGTTACTAAGTGCAGGGCCGCGCTTAGTAACCCGATGTTTACCCTGGTTACCAGCGTAAAAGTAAAAAAAACAAACACTTCATACTTACCTTCCGCTGTCTGTCCTCTGGCGCTGTGCTTTCCTGCACTGACTGTGAGCGCCAGCCGGAAAGCACAGCGGTGACGTCATCGCTGTGCTTTCCGGTTGGCCGGCGCTCACAGTGCAGAGAAGCAGAGCGCCGGAGGACAGACAGCGGAAGGTAAGTATGAAGTGTTTTTTTTTTTTTACTTTTACGCTGGTAACCAGGGTATACAACGGGTTACTAAGCGCGGCCCTGCGCTTAGTAACCCGATGTTTACCCTGGTTACCAGTGAAGACATCGCTGAATCGGCGTCACACACGCCGATTCAGAGATGTCTGCAGGGAGTCCAGCGACGAAATAAAGTTCTGGACTTTCTGCACCGACCAACGATGGCACAGCAGGATCCTGATCGCTGCTGCCTGTCAAACTGAACGATATCGCTAGCCAGGACGCTGCAACGTCACGGATCGCTAGCGATATCGTTCAGTGTGACGGTACCTTAAGGCTGTTATGTGGTACAGTATCAAATGCTTTTGCAAAGTCCAGCTTCACATCAGCCACATTATCAACATCCAGATTTGCACTTAGATCTTCATAGAAACCCAATATGTTGGTTAGACAAATCCTACAAAATGACGGAAGCATGCGCTAAATATTCAGAAAAACGTCAACATATTTTATTAATCATCAAAAAACAACACACTTAAAATGAAGGGGATACAGGTACAAAAAGCTGCACACACAGACCTTGGTCACCTCAGAAAGACCATTTTGTATCAGGGCTACCATCCAAGAACAATTGAAAACCAGATTACAAGAGCCACCAGAATATCAAGGAATCACCTGCTACATTACAAAGCTAAAGAAGAAAATAACCGGGTACCTCTAGTAGTTACCTACAATCTAAATCTGGAAGTGCTAAGGGGAGCTGCACGGAAATTACAACCTTTACTACAAATAGATGCCATAAATCCATTTTCCCAGACCCCCACTACTGTGTTTTAGGCAGCCCCCAAATCTAAGAAGCATCATTGTCAAAAGCTCCATGTACTCTCCAACAGCTGAAGGTACCTTTCCTTCAAATCAGAAAAAATGTAAAACCTGTCCATTTATAATGACCACGGACAAGATAAAGATTCCCAATTCACATCAGGATTACAAGATACCAGGTACTTTCAGCTGCGTCACTTCTAATGTGGTGTTCCTTATTATTTGTACTAAATGTCCAACTGGGGGTCTGTATGTGGGGGAGACAGGGCAAAAACTAAGGACAGGGATGAATTCTTACAGCCATACAATAAGGGAAAAAAGAATGGATCTACCTGTGGCAATACATTTTTGTCTCCCCAATCATAACATTATGGACAGGAAATTACTTGTATTAAAAGGTAACTTCAAATCTCAAAGAGACAGAAGAATTGCAATACGCGAAAAAGAGCAAACTCCCCATAGTTCTCCTAGGAACTGATGCAGAAAAAGCCTTTGACAGGGTGGACTGGACCTACCTAGAAGAGACACTATACGGGTTTGGCAATCCTTAACAGCTAATCTCCACCATAATGACATTGTACAAATGCCCAACTGCCCGCATTGGAATCAATAACTCATTAACAGACACGTTCTCCATTAAAAACGGCACGCGACAGAGCTGCCCACTGTCGCCACTGTTGTTTGTGTTAGCAATGGAACCTCTACTAACCTCTATACAACAAAATCTAGAAATAGAGGGCATAAAAATTGGAAAGACTCACCACAAAACCACGGCTTTTGCCGATGACCTTTTGGTCATAATGACTAAACCTCTTAAAAGTTTCCCCGCGCTCTTAAAGGTCGTAGATGAGTATAGCAATCTATCAAACTTCAAAGTAAACATGTCCAAATCAGAAGCATTAGATCTAAACGTCCCCCAACACACTCTTAAAAATGTGAAGGACCTATACCCATTTTCATGGCCCAAACGCTGTATTAATTGTCTAGGGATCAAAATAAGTAGAACTGATAGAGAACTGCTCGAATTCAATTACTACCCATTACTGGAGCAAACTGCTGTAACAATTCGGTCCTGGAGAGATCCGTACCTCTCATGGATGTGAAGGAAAAATATGATTAAAAGTTTGATATTACCCAAATTTACTTACTTATTTCAAACTCTACCCATCCACATCCCAGACACCTTTCTCACTAAGGTAAACTCACTCTTTTCCAACTATATATGGAAAAGTACAAAACCCCGTATAGCTTTTCGTACACTGACACTACCTAGGACAAAAGGTGGAATGGGCGCCCCTGATATAAGGAAATACTATAATGCGGCAGTGTTATCCCGTACAATAAACATAATTCGAAACTCTCAAGATAAACAGTCAATAGAAATAGAAAAAAAAATATATCACCATCCCCTCTTAGATAACTTTTACTGGTCCATCCAAAAAGTAACTCATCCTCCCTACACCCTAACCCACTCACACGAGCTCTCCTAAATATTTGGACAAAAACTTGCCATTTCCTTTTCCCTCCTCAGTCACCATTGAAAACACTCTCTGATATTCTAGCTCACTCAATAAAAGACCAAGCCAAAAATATCTCACTAGACCAAATGATAGTGGACGGAGCGCTCCTCCCGCTAGCAGATCTATGTAAGATACCCGGCCTAGGGAACTTTAATTTCATGCATTATGCTACACTTAAAGATACACTAAAGAAAATACAATATTACACAGAAACGACACGTAAACCTACCAAATTTGAGACGCTATGTTCCATGTCATCTAGACCTACAAAAATACTATCTATAATATACCAAGCACTCTTATTAACAGAACTTAGCCCTAAGAGAGCCTACATATTAAAATGGGAAAAAGATCTTGGATACACGTTCTCAGAAGAACAAGTACAATACATTTATAACTCTTCCCATGGCCCCACAAGCTGCGTCAAAGCCCAGGAAAATGCCTTTAAAGTAGTGTCTAGATGGTATATCTCACAAACACAAATCCAATTTTGGCGGATGAACTCTAATGCCAAATTCTGGCGCTGCGAGTCCGAAGACGGTGACTACCTCCACATATGGTGGACATGCCCAATTATACGTAACTTCTGGTCACTGACGGAGAAAACCATACAAGACATCATAGGGAAAAAAGTGAAATTAACTCCAGAGACTGCACTCCTGAACTTTACTATTTGACCAGGGCAACCAAGAGCTAACACCCTAGCCCAAAATATATTGGCTGCCGCAAAACTATTAATCCCCACTTACTGGAAGTCCACGAACATACCAAACTCTCAACAATTACTAAAGAAAATAGACCAACTATACCACATGGCTGAGGTGGTGTCCTTATTAAACCATACACATACAAAATTCAAGGAGATATGGAACTCCTGGATTGCCTCCAGAGTGTGATGTCATTGACAGAAAAAAGAAATAAATCTTATTGACACCAAAACTAAAACATGATGCACTCCCCCTCCTACTCCCCCACCTCCATTCCCTAATGATCTCCCCCTCTGTCTTTGTCTATGAACCTCTCTTCTTTCTACCCCGTTTCTTTTATTATAGTTTTTATTTTAAAGCAGCCAAATTCAGTTCCTAGTAAGGAAGTTCTAGACATTACCTGTATTTACTCATTATTTACCTAGCTCAGGTCTAAGACTTGCCTATATTGATTAATAGACATTCTTGAAATCAAACTGTTTGTCATAATAGTTGCAATGATTACACTCATTTATTTGAACTGTTTGAATGTAAAAGTGTGATTATTTGCATGAAAATTCAATAAAAAGAACATTGAAAAGAAAAAGAGACAGAAGAATATGGGAATATAAATTGATGATAACCTTTGACAGTCTAAGTGCAGGAATGAATTTGTCGCATGGATTTATGTCTGTTTACATCAACTAAGGAACTAAAGAATTTGCCCCTCAGACCATGTGGGGTCATCACAACAGAACCAGACCCCAATCAGAGGACAATAAAACATTCCTTATCTAAGAACTGGTCCAATATTTATGGACATAACTGTTTATCACTCATGGTAATTCTGCTTCATGTCACCTGTCTTATCCATGTTTTTTTTTTCTTTTCTGTAATGTGTTGTGCATAAATATGTGATTCTTCAGAATTTCTTTTAGTCTATGCCTGATGAAGAGGCCTGAGTAGTCTCGAAAGCTTGCAATTTGTTACTATCTTTTCAGTTAGCCATTAAAAGGTATCAACCACTGAGGACTCTTAATTCTAAATATTTTTCTACTGGCTAACACGGTACCAAGATATATACCTTTCCAGCACACAGAGTCAAGCACTCCAATCAGAAAAAGTTTATATATAAATGAAATTAGAATCACACAATCAGTAATATATTCAGGGTATTCCTAAGGAAATATATTAGCTAATAGCCATATATCAAAATGATCAAACCCATAAAGGACCCTGGACATGTTTAAGCCAACGTAAATAAGCACAGCTATTCATCTAGTAGCAAACAAATTGTTCCATTTAGCTAAATAGTACATAGTGTCAAGGTGCATGAGGTAGATTAAATGCCATGGTTAGAAAAAAGTAGTAAAATAGCCAAGTGCAAATATGGGTTATTACCAATAGTGTTGAGCATTCCGATACTGCAAATATCGGGTATTGGCAGATATTCGCAGTATAGGAATTCCGATACTTTCACAATATCGGATACCGGAATCGGAAGTTCCCATAATTCAATGAGCCAGTTTGATTTAATTCAGCCAATAAGGAATCCTAAGTAGTGTGGGCACATTCTGTTATGCATGTTAGTCATGTAACTACTGGCATGGCTGTGATTGGCTGCTGAAATGATGTCATGATGCACTATAAAAGTCGCCGCCGCCATTTTGGGTTCACTCTGCTGTGAATTCAGTTAGGGACAGGATGCTGTAATCTGACTGAGGGCCAGTTTGAGATAGCGATTTGCTTCATTGTGCTTTACCCAGCCTAATTTAGCAACAGCTGTGTGAGAACCTTGTTTTTGCCTTGCAGCGCTGTTCACAGCTAGTCTGCAAGGTCTTTGTGTGAGTGCAGCTCACTCTGTAGTCTGTTCTGCAGCCACAGCTGGTTGTAGTCAGCTCAGTGTGCGTCACTGCCTCATACTGTTCCATTGTCCTTTTTTTAATTAGTGCTGCCTGCTGCACATTTTTCCAGATTTATCCTATTAGTGGGTTTCATCCGTATCCTGCTAGATTGTGGAAAAACACTATATAGGAGTACATACAGGAGCCTTTCTTCAGCCTTGTGCCCTGCAGCATTGTGCCCTGCAGCCCCAGCCAGATTAGTATTAGCCTATTTTTTGGAGCCTCATCTATTGCATTGTAGGTTACCTTCCTGCATTGTAATCGCTACAAAAAGTTTGTGATACTATCGGTTTTACATCTTTGGGCACATCCAGTGTCTTTTTGTGAAATAAACAAAAAGTTAATAAAGTTCACCAAACACTCCACTTTACAGTTGTGTAGGCCACATTAGCTCATAATAAAGTCTAGTCCAGCTAAATCTAATGGTCACTACTCCATGCTAATTCTCTTGAATCTCTCCGCAGCATTCGACACTGTGGATCATCAGCTCCTCCTCACTGTGCACCTCTCCATCGGCCTCAAGGACACCGTTCTCTCCTGGTTCTCCTCCTATCTTTCTGACCGCTCCTTCACTGTATCTTTTGCTGGTTCCTCCTCCTCTCACCTTCTCCTTACTGTTGGGGTTCTTCAAGGATCAGTCCTAGGCCCCCTCCTCTTCTCTTTGTATTCTGCCCCTATTGGACAAACAATCAGTAGATTTGGTTTCCAAGTACCATCTCTATGCTGACGACACCCAATTATACACTTCTTCTCCTGTTATCACGCCGAGCTTTTTAGAAAACACCAGTGATTGTCTTACCGCTGTCTCTAACATCATGTCCTCCCTCTATCTGAAACTGAACCTGTCAAAAACTGAACTCCTCGTGTTTTCTCCCTCTATTAACCTACCTTTGCCTGACATTGCCATCTCCGTGTGTGGTTCCACCATTACTCCAAAGCAACATGCCCGCCGCCTTGGGGTCATACTTGATTCCGAGCTTTCATTCACCCCCCACATCTGATCACTGGCTCGCTCTTCTTATCTGCATCACAAAAACATTTCTAGAATTCCCCCTTTCCTTACTTTCGACTCTGCAAAAACTCTTACTGTTTCACTTATTCATTCTTGTCTGGACTATTGTAACGCGCTACTAATCGGCCTCCCTCTTACCAAACTCTCCCCGCTCCAATCTGTCCTGAATGCTGCAGCCAGGATCATATTCCTCACCAACCGTTACACCAATGCCTCTACCTTGTGCCAGTCATTACACTGGTTACCCATCCACTCAAGAATCCAGTACAAACTACTACCCTCATCCACAAAGCACTCCATGGCTCAGAACCACCCTACATATCCTCTCTGGTCTCAGTCTACCACCCTACCCGTGCCCTCCGCTCCGCTAATGACCTCAGGTTAGCATCCTCAATAATCAGAACCTCCCACTCCCATCTCCAAGACTTTACAATGCCGATTCTTTGGAATGCACTACCTAGGTTAATACGATTAATCCCCAATCCCCACAGTTTTAAGCGTGCCCTAAAAACTCTTTTGTTCAGATTGGCCTACTGCCTCAACACATTAACCTAACTATCCCTGTGTGGCCCATTAAAAAAAAAAAACAACATAATTGGGTTCCTCGCATCATGTTCTCATACACTTTATGCAGTTAATAGCCCTCTGTGTCTATATTGCTACATACTTAGGCAGTTAACTGGTTCATGCAGCTTTACATGAACACCTGAGCCTTACACTATGGCTGGTCCGACTAACTAAAGCAATTGTTACCATCCACCTCTCGTGTCTCCCTTTTTCCTCATAGTTTGTAAGCTTGCGAGCAGGGCCCTCATTCCTCTTGGTATCTATTTTGAACTGTGATTTCTGTTATGCTGTAATGTCTATTGTCTGTAGTCCCCTCTATAATTTGTAAAGCGCTGCGGAATATGTTGGCGCTATATAAATAAAATTATTATTATTATTATTTTTATTATTAATCCACAAATTATAAAATTAGTGTTTCTTATACCTGTTAGCAGCTGTTCAGGAATAAGCACACTAAGCCCTTAGTACTTTTCTGCCTATCTTTATCAGTCTACCAAAATGAAGAAGGCACGTGGTCGTGGGCATGGAGTTTCTGCCGGGAGAGGACGTGGGGATTCTGTGCCTGCTGCGGGCACCGGTGACTCATCATCCCCCAGTTTTAGCAGGGAACAGTCCTTCATGCGCAGCTTTTTAGGAGCTCATCGTACCCCACTGCTGCAGGACAAACAAATTGAAACCGTTGTCAGATGGATGGCAGCTAATGCATCGACTTCAATTAGTGCCACATCCTCTCAGGCACAGAGCACTGAAGAGCACCCATCTGTCTCTTCACCACCTGCCAAATTGCCAGGCAGTCATAGAGCCCAGGACATGAGCCATTTCTACTTCTGTTCTCTGAATTTCTTGGCTTGGAAAGAGGGGGCCAGCCAAGCAGCATTTGAGAAATTGAAGAAGAGGCAGTATGCAGTGATGCGCAACTGCTTTGTCTCTCTGAATCTGAAGAGGCGGGTGGGCCACTGCCTACGGTCAGCTCACCTCAGTACGCATCTGATGATGAGACTCAGGTGACACTTTCTGGTGGGTACTGTGCTGCCGAGACTACCCAGGAGAAGCAGTTGTTGGGAGAGGGTAGTGTAGATGATGAGGTCCTTGACCCATCATGGCATGAGTTACAGGAAGGTGGTGGGAGCAGCTCTGAGGAAGAGATTTCCCGAATGGCCCAAAAAGGAGGGAGAGGGAGGGGGAAGACTGCGTTGCCTGTAGCCTCCACTTCGGCACCCATTAGGAGCATGCCTCTACCAAAAGCCAAAACAGGTGCTCCCAAGACTTGCAGTGCCTTGTCCTTTTTTGACACAGTTGCAGATGACATTTGCTTTGTCAAATGCAAGCTGTGTAATCAGAAAGTCAAAAGAGGGAAGAGTGTCAGCAACCTCAATACCACAAATATGTGGAAACATGTGCGGACCAAGCAGGTGGTGGAGTTACAAAAACACACTGAAGACAAAGGCCAACCTACTGCGGCACCTACCACCTCTTCAGCTCGTGCTGTAGCCTCTTCCGCCAGCTCACACACAGCTGGTTCGGCTTCCTCACAGGTTCGCCATGGAAGAAACTCTGGCACTATTGTACAGAGACCCAGTGTAATTCCACCCACAGCACCACGTTCCCTGTCATCCTCACACTCTTAGCCCAGTCCACAGCCATCGGTAGCACAGGCATGGGAGAAAAGGTGGCTATTCTCGGCAAACCACCCCCCGAGCACAGGCTCTGAATGCTGGCATTGCAAAACTACTGTCCCTTGAAATTCTCTCATTCAAGCTGGTGGAGACTGACACCTTCCGTAACGTCATGGCATTTCGAGACCCACAATACAACATGCCCAGCCGCTTTTATTTCAGCAGGCAAGTCGTCCCTGCCCTGCAAAAGCATGTGAAGGGAAACATTAAACATGCACTACTAAATGCCGTCAGTAGCAAGGTCCACCTCACCACTGATGTGTGGACCAGTCACCATGGACAGGGACGATACCTTTCCCTCACTGCCCATTGGGTAAATGTTGTGGAGCCGGGGACAGATCTTAACAGTGGTGCTGTATGTGTTCTGCCAACTCGAAGAATTGCAGGAATCCAGTCTGTACACATTGACTCCTCCTCATACTCCAGTTTCTCTGAATCAGCGCTGCAGGAGCCATCACAGTCTACCTCCGCATGGACTCGTGAACGCTTACCTGTTACGACCAATATGAGCACAGCCATGGCCAAACATCAACAGGCCATATTGAAATTAATTTCTTTGGGAACTCGAAGCCACACAGCGCAGTAGCTCTGGAATGCCATCAAGCAGGAGAGCGACGTGTGGTTTGTGCCAGCGAATCTCCAGCCAGGCATGGTAGTGTGTGACAATGGCCGAAATTTGATGGCAGCTCTGGGTCCAGGAAACTTCACTCACATCCCATGTGCTCAACTTGGTCATGCAGAGTTTTATGAGGGACTATCCGGATCTTGATGCACTGCTGCCCAGGGTCCGCCTAGAGTGTGCTCACTTGCGGCGTTCCAGCATGGCAAGATCACGCATTGCAGCTCTGCAGCGCCGATTACACCTTCCGGAACATCGCATCATATGTGACCTACCCACCAGGTGGAATTCAATGTTGCATATGTTGGAGCGGTTGTGTGAGCAGCAGGCAGCAGTAATGGAGTACGAGCTGCATCAGGTGCAAGAAAGTCACACTGCACGTCATTCAGACTTCACTGTTGTGAATTCTGTGGCAGAGCTCCCTCCTGTGGTCACAAGTGGTACTTCGGCTGGTTCTCTCTGTGAGCTTCCGTTGGTGGAGGAAAGTGGTACTGCGGCTTCTGAGTTTCTTTCCTCAGGTGATGTGGTGAAGTCATTAGGTGCTGCTCTATTTAACTCCACCTAGTGCTTTGATCCTGGCCTCCAGTTAATGTTCTAGTATTGGACCTGTTTCCTCCTGGATCGTTCCTGTGGCCTGCTGCTCTGCATAGCTAAGTTCCTCTTTGCTATTTGTATGCTATTTTTTTTCTGTCCAGCTTGTCAATTTGTTTTTTTTCTGCTTGCTGGAAGCTCTGGGACGCAGAGGGTGTACCTCCGTGCCGTTAGTTCGGTATGGAGGGTCTTTTTGCCCCCTTTGCGTGGTTTTTGTAGGGTTTTGTGTTGACCGCAAAGTTACCTTTCCTATCCTCGCTCTGTTCAGAAAGTTGGGCCTCACTTTGCTAAATCTATTTCATCTCTACGTTTGTCTTTTCATCTTAACTCACAGTCATTATATGTGGGGGCTGCCTTTTCCTTTGGGGTATTTCTCTGAGGCAAGGTAGGCTTATTTTCTATCTTCAGGCTAGCTAGTTTCTCAGGCTGTGCCGAGTTGCATAGGGAGCGTTAGGCGCAATCCACGGCTGCCTTTAGTGTGGTTGGAGAGGATTAGGGATTGCGGTCAACAGAGTTCCCACGTCTCAGAGCTCGTTCTTGTTTTTTGGGTTATTGCCAGGTCACTGTATGTGCGCTGACCTCTATGTCCATTGTGGTACTGAATTACCTTTCATAACAGTACTGGAGGCCAAAAGTACTAATGATTCCCAATAGAGGGAAAAAAGAAGTTCTGAGACCATTTTTTTTTCTTTGCACTGTGTTTTGCCTTTTTTTTCCCCTAGACATTTGGGTGGTTCAGGACACAGGTGTAGCAATGGACATTAAAGGTCTGTCTTCATGTGTGGATCAGCTCACGGCAAGAGTACAAAGTATTCAAGACTGTGTGGTTCAGAATTCTATGTTAGAACCGAGAATTCCTATTCCTGATTTGTTTTTTGGAGATAGAACTAAATTTCTGAGTTTCAAAAATAATTGTAAACTATTTCTGGCTTTGAAACCTCGCTCCTCTGGTGACCCAGTTCAACAAGTTAGGATCGTTATTTCTTTTTTGCGTGGCGACCCTCAGGACTGGGCATTTTCTCTTGCGTCAGGAGATCCTGCATTAAGTAATATCGATGCATTTTTCCTGGCGCTCGGATTACTGTACGATGAGCCTAATTCTGTGGATCAGGCAGAGAAGAATTTGCTGGCTCTGTGTCAGGGTCAGGATGAAATAGAGGTATATTGTCAAAAATTTAGAAAGTGGTCCGTACTCACTCAGTGGAATGAAGGTGCGCTCGCAGCTATTTTCAGAAAAGGTCTCTCTGAAGCCCTTAAGGATGTCATGGTGGGATTTCCTATGCCTGCTGGTTTGAATGAGTCTATGTCTTTGGCCATTCAGATCGGTCGACGCTTGCGCGAGCGTAAATCTGTGCACCATTTGGCGGTATTACCTGAGCTTAAACCTGAGCATATGCAGTGCGATAGGACTTTGACCAGAGTTGAACGGCAAGAACACAGACGTCTGAATGGGCTGTGTTTCTACTGTGGTGATTCCACTCATGCTATCTCTGATTGTCCTAAGCGCACTAAGCGGTTCGCTAGGTCTGCCACCTTTGGTACGGTACAGTCAAAATTTCTTCTGTCTGTTACCTTGATCTGCTCTTTGTCATCGTATTCTGTCATGGCATTTT
This sequence comes from Ranitomeya imitator, assembly GCF_032444005.1. NCBI lineage: Eukaryota > Metazoa > Chordata > Amphibia > Anura > Dendrobatidae > Ranitomeya > Ranitomeya imitator. The sequence goes on along the minus strand of NC_091283.1, from coordinate 686,580,227 downwards.
TGGACTCAGGCGCTGCTCTGAATTTGATGGACTTGGAGTATGCTAGGCGTTGTGGGTTTTTCTTGGAGCCCTTGCAGTGTCCTATTCCATTGAGAGGAATTGATGCTACGCCTTTGGCCAAGAATAATCCTCAGTACTGGACCCAGCTGACCATGTGCATGGCTCCTGCACATCAGGAGGTTATTCGCTTTCTGGTGTTGCATAATCTGCATGATGTGGTCGTGTTGGGGTTGCCATGGCTACAAGTCCATAATCCAGTATTAGATTGGAAATCCATGTCTGTGTCCAGCTGGGGTTGTCAGGGGGTACATGGTGATGTCCCATTTCTGACTATTTCATCATCCACCCCTTCTGAGGTTCCTGAGTTCTTGTCTGATTACCGGTGATTTATTTGATGAGCCCAAGTCCGATACCCTACCTCCGCATAGGGATTGTGATTGTGCTATCGATTTGATTCCTGGTAGTAAATTCCCAAAAGATCGACTGTTTAATTTATCTGTGCCTGAGCACGCCGCTATGCGGAGTTATGTGAAGGAGTCTTTGGAGAAGGGGCATATTTGCCCGTCATCGTCGCCATTAGGAGTAGGGTTCTTTTTTGTAGCCAAGAAGGATGGTTCACTGAGACCTTGTATAGATTACCGCCTTCTAAATAAGATCACGGTTAAATTTCAGTACCCCTTGCCATTGTTATCTGATTTGTTTGCTCGGAATAAGGGGGCTAGTTGGTTCACCAAGATAGATCTTCGTGGTGCGTATAATCTTGTGCGTATTAAGCGAGGCGATGAGTGGAAAACTGCATTTAATACGCCCGAGGGCCATTTTGAGTATCTAGTAATGCCATTCGGACTTGCCAATGCTCCATCAGTGTTTCAGTCCTTTATGCATGACATCTTCCGAGAGTACCTGGATAAATTCCTGATTGTGTACTTAGATGACATTTTGATCTTCTCGGATGATTGGGAGTCTCATGTGAAGCAGGTCACAACGGTGTTTCAGTTCCTGCGTGTTAATTCTTTGTTTGTGAAGGGATCAAAGTGTCTCTTTGGTGTTCAGAAGGTTTCATTTTTGGGGTTCATCTTTTCCCCTTCTACTATCGAGATGGACCCTGTTAAGGTCCAAGCCATCCATAATTGGACTCAGCCGACATCTCTGAAAAGTCTGCAAAAGTTCCTGGGCTTTGCTAATTTTTATCGTCGCTTCATCTGCAATTTTTCTAGTATTGCTAAACCATTGACCGATTTGACCAAGAAAGGTGCTGATTTGGTCAATTGGTCTTCTGCTGCGGTGGAAGCTTTTCAAGAGTTGAAGCGTCGTTTTTCTTCTGCCCCTGTGTTGTGTCAACCAGATGTTTCGCTTCCGTTCCAGGTCGAGGTTGATGCTTCTGAGATTGGAGCAGGGGCTGTTTTGTCGCAGAGAAGTTCTGATTGCTCGGTGATGAAACCATGCGCCTTCTTTTCCAGGAAGTTTTCGCCTGCTGAGCGAAATTATGATGTGGGCAATCGAGAGTTGCTGGCCATGAAGTGGGCATTCGAGGAGTGGCATCATTGGCTTGAAGGAGCTAAGCATCGTGTGGTGGTCTTGACTGATCATAAGAACTTGACTTATCTCGAGTCCGCCAAGCGGTTGAATCCTAGACAAGCTCGTTGGTCGTTGTTTTTTGCCCGTTTTGACTTTGTGATTTCATACCTTCCGGGCTCTAAAAATGTGAAGGCGGATGCTCTGTCTAGGAGTTTTGTGCCCGACTCTCCGGGTGTATCTGAGCCGGCGGGTATCCTCAAAGAGGGAGTAATTGTGTCTGCCATCTCCCCTGATTTGCGGCGGGTGCTGCAAAAATTTCAGGCTAATAAACCTGATCGTTGCCCAGCGGAGAAACTGTTTGTCCCTGATAGGTGGACGAATAAAGTTATCTCTGAGGTTCATTGTTCGGTGTTGGCTGGTCATCCTGGAATCTTTGGTACCAGAGAGTTAGTGGCTAGATCCTTTTGGTGGCCATCTCTGTCGCGGGATGTGCGTACTTTTGTGCAGTCCTGTGGGATTTGTGCTCGGGCTAAGCCCTGCTGTTCTCGTGCCAGTGGGTTGCTTTTGCCCTTGCCGGTCCCGAAGAGGCCTTGGACACATATCTCTATGGATTTTATTTCAGATCTTCCCGTCTCTCAAAAGATGTCAGTCATTTGGGTGGTCTGTGATCGCTTCTCTAAGATGGTCCATTTGGTACCCTTGTCTAAATTGCCTTCCTCCTCTGATTTGGTGCCATTGTTTTTCCAGCATGTGGTTCGTTTACATGGCATTCCAGAGAATATCGTTTCTGACAGAGGTTCCCAGTTTGTTTCGAGGTTTTGGCGAGCCTTTTGTGGTAGGATGGGCATTGACTTGTCTTTTTCCTCGGCTTTCCATCCTCAGACTAATGGCCAGACCGAACGAACCAATCAGACCTTGGAAACATATCTGAGATGCTTTGTTTCTGCTGATCAGGATGACTGGGTGTCCTTTTTGCCTTTGGCTGAGTTCGCCCTTAATAATCGGGCCAGCTCGGGTACCTTGGTTTCACCGTTTTTCTGCAACTCTGGGTTCCATCCTCGTTTCTCTTCAGGGCAGGTTGAGTCTTCGGACTGTCCTGGTGTGGATACTGTGGTGGACAGGTTGCAGCAGATTTGGACTCATGCAGTGGACAATTTGACTTTGTCCCAGGAGAAGGCTCAACGTTTCGTTAATCGCAGACGCTGTGTGGGTCCCCGACTTCGGGTTGGGGACTTGGTTTGGTTATCTTCTCGTCATATTCCTATGAAGGTTTCCTCTCCTAAGTTTAAACCTCGTTTTATTGGTCCGTATAGGATTTCTGAGGTTCTTAATCCTGTGTCTTTTCGTCTGACCCTTCCAGATTCTTTTTCCATACATAACGTATTCCATAGGTCATTGTGGCGGAGATACGTGGCACCTATGGTTCCATCTGTTGATCCTCCTGCCCCGGTTTTGGTGGAGGGGGAGTTAGAGTATATTGTGGAGAAGATTTTGGATTCTCGTGTTTCAAGGTGGAAACTCCAGTATCTGGTTAAGTGGAAGGGTTATGCTCAGGAAGATAATTCCTGGGTCTTTGCCTCTGATGTCCATGCTCCCGATCTTGTTCGTGCCTTTCATATGGCTCATCCTGGTCGTCCTGGGAGCTCTGGTGAGGGTTCGGTGACCCCTCCTCAAGGGGGGGTACTGTTGTGAATTCTGTGGCACAGCTCCCTCCTGTGGTCACAAGTGGTACTTCGGCTGGTTCTCTCTGTGAGCTTCCGTTGGTGGAGGAAAGTGGTACTGCGGCTTCTGAGTTTCTTTCCTCAGGTGATGTGGTGAAGTCATTAGGTGCTGCTCTATTTAACTCCACCTAGTGCTTTGATCCTGGCCTCCAGTCAATGTTCTAGTATTGGACCTGTTTCCTCCTGGATCGTTCCTGTGGCCTGCTGCTCTGCATAGCTAAGTTCCTCTTTGCTATTTGTTTGCTGTTTTTTTTCTGTCCAGCTTGTCTATTTGTTTTTTCCTGCTTGCTGGAAGCTCTGGGACGCAGAGGGTGTACCTCCGTGCCGTTAGTTCGGTACGGAGGGTCTTTTTGCCCCCTTTGCGTGGTTTTTGTAGGGTTTTGTGTTGACCGCAAAGTTACCTTTCCTATCCTCGCTCTGTTCAGAAAGTTGGGCCTCACTTTTCTAACTATTTCATCTCTACGTTTGTCTTTTCATCTTAACTCACAGTCATTATATGTGGGGGCTGCCTTTTCCTTTGGGGTATTTCTCTGAGGCAAGGTAGGCTTATTTTCTATCTTCAGGCTAGCTAGTTTCTCAGGCCGTGCCGAGTTGCATAGGGAGTGTTAGGCGCAATCCACGGCTGCCTTTAGTGTGGTTGGAGAGGATTAGGGATTGCGGTCAACAGAGTTCCCACGTCTCAGAGCTCGTTCTTGTTTTTTGGGTTATTGCCAGGTCACTGTATGTGCGCTGACCTCTATGTCCATTGTGGTACTGAATTACCTTTCATAACACTTCACAAACACTGAGTGGGCCACTATGAAAGACATCTGCCAGGTTTTGCATGCCTTCGATGATTCCACGCAGATGGCGAGTGCAGATGATGCACTAGTCAGCATGACTGTCCCCCTTATCTGCCTGCTTGAAAGAACACTGCAAGCGCTAAGGGATGAGGCGGTGGAAGAGGTTGAGGATGAGGAGTCAGAAATGCCATTGGCTTCTGGACAGTCTGCGCGACATGGTTCCTCTCCAAGGACTAGGCAGGGGACCTTTTCTGAGGAGGATGAGAAGGAGTCAATGGAGGAGGAAGACATCTGTCCAGAGGAGGGAGTTACACAATGCTCTAGTAGTCAGTATGTAGAGCGAGGGTGGGGTGATACAGAGCAGGCAGAGATCACGGCCTAAAGCAGGGGACAGCGTTTATTGGCCAGTTGGCAGTCTGCAGCACATGGTTGATTTCATGCTTCAGTGCCTGAGAAACGACCGCCGCATCGCCCACATTCTCAACACGGCTGATTATTGGGTGTACACCCTCCTAGATCCTCGCTATGGGACAACTTACAAAGCCTCATTACACCTTTGAACCGGGAGTGTAATATGCGGGAGTACCAAGACACACTGGTGCATTCCATCATGTTCTCCATTCCAACCAAGAGCAGTGCTGCTAGTGCTTTACAAAGCAGCTCAGTGCGTCGAGGCAGTGGAGGAAGCTCTGCACAAAGAGGGAGCAGAAGTAGTGCCTCAGCACAAGGCAAGACCAGTATGGCCCAACTGTGGAAAAGTTTTGTGTGCCCGCCACAAATGTCTACACCATCACAGATGGCTCCAGTCAGCAGGAGGCAACATTTCCGTCAGCTTGTGACAGACTACATGTCTTGCCCTCTCAGTGTACTCCCAGACGGCTCTTCCCCCTTCAAGTTTTGGGTCTGTAAGCTGGATACATGGCCAGAGCTTAGCCAGTGTGCATTGGAGGTGCTGGCTTGCCCTGCTGCTAGTGTATTATCGGAATGCGTCTTTAGTGCCGCAGGTGGTGTACTAACAGACCGTCGCATGTGACTATCCTTCGATAACGTTGACCGACTTACTTTTCTGAAAATGAACAAGGCCTGGATCTCACAGGAATTTGCCACTCCTCTTCCAGATTGAATAATTGGTTGGCAACAGTATCCAGGTCTCCTGTTGTGTTCATGTTTCTACCACCTGAACTGCAATCCCTGGGCTCCAACACCGCCAGTTGCTGCTCTGAAGTGCCGTCTGCACAGTCAACACTTGCTGCCATGTTATTGGGGTTTAGTAATGCCAGCTGACCCCTGCTGTGTATCCGGAAATTTCTCCTGCGTCATCCACTCTCACACTACAACAGATATTAAACTTGCTCCAATTAGGCCTCTGCCTATACTCTGTTTCTCCTGGATTCGCTGGGCTCCAACACTGCCGTTTGCTGCTCAGAAGTGTCGTCTGAACAGTCAACACTTGCTGCCGTGTTATTGGAGTTCAGTAACATCAGCTGTCCCCCTGCTGTGTATCCGGCAATTTCTCCAGCTCCGTCCACACTCACACTACAACAGATTTTAAACTTGCTCCAATTAAGCCTCAGCCTACACTCTGTTTCTCCTGTAATCCCTGGGCTCCAAAACCGCCAGTTGTTGCTCAGAAGTTTCTTTGGCACGGGTACTCCCTCCTGCCCAGCCTGGCTCCAGCACACCAGCTTTTTCCGGGTAGTGTCAAGGTCACTTTGCCTCCAATACGTTGTCCTGTCAGGTTGCGGTCGGGTTAGCCAACTCTATGGTGCCTGCAGTTTAGATGCTTCCTATGTGGGCTGCGGGAACTGGCAATCAAGGCTGGTTCCGTAGTGCCAATAGGACAAACTCCCCCTGTAGGACTGTGGGTTTTCGGTAACTCCGGCCGGCTCGTGGCATAGCAATTTTTTTTTCATGTGGACCTTCAGCTGCCTATCTGAGTTCCAGCACCATTAGCTGGTTCTTTGGAAGTCAATCTTGAATAGGTCCCCCTGCGTTCCAGTACTGTCAGCTGGTTCCAGGAAGAGCCTTTAGCTTAGGTGCCTCCTTCTCGGAATCCGAGTTCCACCAACGTCTGGTGGTCCTTTGTAGTGCTTTCTGGCACGGGTACCTCTTGCTTAGTAACCGGGTTCCAGTACCGTCAGCTGGTCCTCGGTAGTTCCATTGGCTCTTGTACCTTCTGTTACCCATCCGGGTTCCAGTACCGTCAGCTGGTTCAAGGCAGAGCCTTTGGCTTAGGTGTCTCCTTCTCGGTATCCGAGTTCCACCAATGTCTGGTGGTCCTTGGTAGTGCTTTCTGGCACGGGTACCTCCTGCTTAGTAACCGGGTTCCAGTACTGTCAGCTGGTCCTCGGTAGTTCCATTGGCTTTTGTACCTTCGGCTACCCATCCGGGTTCCAGTACCGTCAGCTGGTTATCGGCAGTGTCTTTTGGTCTTGTACGTTCTGCTATCTATCCTGGTTCCAGTACCGTCAGCTGGTTCCAGGCAGAGCCTTTGGCTTAGGTGCCTCTTTTTCGTATCCGAGTTCCACCAACGTCTGGTGGTCCTTGGTAGTACTTTCTGGCACGGGCACCTCCTGCTTAGTAACCTGGTTCCAGTACCGTCAGCTGGTCCTCGGTAGTTACATTGGCTTTTGTACCTTCTGCTACCCATTCAGGTTCCAGTACAGTCAGCTGGTTCTCAGCAGTGTCTTTGGCTCTTGTACCTTCTGCTACACATCCTGGTTCCAGTACCGTCAGCTGGCTCTAGGCAGAGCCTTTGGCTTAGGTGCCTTCTTCTCGGTATCCGAATTCCACCAACGTCTGGTGGTCCTTGGTAGTGCTTTCTGGCACAGGTTCCTCCTGATTAGTAACCAGGTTCCAGTACCGTCAGCTTGTCCTCGGTAGTTCCATTGGCTCTTGTACCTTCTGCTCCCCTTCCTGGTTCCAGTACCGTCAGCTGGTTCAAGGCAGAGCCTTTGGCTTAGGTGCCTCTTTTTTGTATCTGAGTTCCACCAACGTCTGGTGGTCCTTGGTAGTGCTTTCTGGCACAGGCACCTCCTGCTTACTAACCGGGTTCCAGTGCCGTCAGCTGCTCCTCGGTAGTTCCATTGGCTCTTGTACCTTCTGCTACATTTCCAAGTTCAAGCTTTTGGAAATGGTTTTTGGCAATCACTCTGGATCTCCCTGACGACAACCTTAAAGACGACGACCCTGAGGAACACCCCGAAGACTACGACGACCCCGGAGACGAGGACCCCGAAGACGAGGACCCTGGAGACAATGACCCTGAAGACCACCCCGAAGAAGACCAAAAAGCAGAAGAACAAGGAGCTGCAGAACAAAAAGCAGAAGTACATGAAGCATAAGACTTAAAATCAGAGCCAAAGCTAATATCAAAATTATAAGCAGAAGAAGACTAAGCAGTGTATGGGGGTGAGCCCGTTCCTCCTCGTGGTGCCCCTGGAAAAAACCTGCTGCTGCAGGCCAAACTGAACGCGGACAAATCCTGTTGTAAATCTTTTGTGACAGGCAGAACGGAAGGTGTAATCTTCAAACTTTTATAGATAACAACTACAGGAATGCCTGGCTGTCACAAATAAGAATATGATGAAGAAGAAGAATAAGACGATGATGAAGAAGTAGAATATGAAGAAGAATAATAGTTGAATACGAAGAATATGAAGAATGTAAAAAAAAAGAATCTAACTAGATATGCTGATGGTGCTACGTTAGGGTTAAAACCCTAGCCTGAGAGCAATAATAATAAATACTGCAAAATGCAGATAACGGTATACTCCAACTATACAGGTATGCAGGTGGTGCTATATTAGGTTTAAATGCCCGAGCCTGAGAACATAAAATAGCTACTGCTAAGTGCAGATAATCAGTATATACCAGCTTGATCAGAGTTACAGTACTAAAGTGCCAAGTGCTAATATAACAAGTAAATGTAAAAGCCAGTGGAACTGCACAGTGCTGAGGAAACAGATGTACAAGCAAGAAGGGATGCTTAATAGGTTAGGTAATACATTATTATTATTATTATTATTTATTGTTATAGCGACATTTATTCCATGGCGCTTTACATGTAAGGAGGGGTATACATAATAAAAACAAGTACAATAATCTTATTACAAGTCATCACTGGTACAGGAGGAGAGAGGACCCTGCCCGCGAAGGCTCACAATCTACAAGGGATGGGTGAGAATACAGTAGGCGAGGGTAGAGCTGATCATGCAGCGGTTTGGTCGATCGGTGGTTAATGCAGGCTATAGGCTTGCCGGAATAGGTAGGTCTTCAGGTTCTTTTTGAAGGTGTCGATGGTAGGTGAGAGTCTGATATGTTGGGGTAGAGGGTTCCAGAGTAGGGGTGATACACGAGAGAAATCTTGTATACGATTGTGGGAAGAGGGGATAAGAGGGGCGTAGAGAAGGAGGTCTTGTGAGGATCGGAGGTTGCGTGTAGGTAAGTATCGGGAGATGAGGTCACAGATGTATGGAGGAGACAGGTTGTGGATGGCTTTATACATCATGGTTATGGTTTTGTACTGGAGTCTCTGGGCAATGGGGAGCCAGTGAAGGGATTGACAGAGGGGAGAAGCTGGGGAATAGCGGGGGGACAGGTGGATTAGTCAAGCAGCAGAGTTTAGAATAGATTGGAGGGGTGCGAGAGTGTTAGAGGGGAGGCCACAGAGCAGGAGGTTGCAGTAGTCAAGGCGAGAGATGATGAGGGTATGGACTAGGGTTTTTGCAGATTCTTGGTTGAGGAATGAACGGATTCGTGAAATATTTGAGTTGAAGTCAGCAGGAAGTGGAAAGGGCTTGGATATGTGGTTTGAAGGAGAGATCAGCATCAAGGATTACCCCGAGGCAGCGAGTTTGTGGGACTGGGGAGAGTGGGCAGCCATTTACTGTAATGGATAGATTAGTTGGGGGGGGTCACGTGAGATGGGGGAAAGATGATGAATTCTGTTTTGTCCATTTTAAGTTTCTGAAATCTAGTCGAGAAGAAGGATGAAATAGTGGACAGACATTGAGGGATTCTGGTTAGTAGGAAGGTGATATCTAGTCCAGAGATGTAGATCTGTGTGTCATCAGCATAGAGATGATACTGAAAGCCATGAGATTCTATGAGCTGTCCCAGGCCAAAGGTGTAAATGGAGAAGAGCAGGGGCCCTAAGACTGAACCTTGTGGGACTCCGACAGATAGGGGGCGAGGTGAGGAGGTGGTGTGTGAGTGGGAGACACTGAATGTCCGGTTTGTTAGGTATGATGAGATTCAGGATAGGGCCAAGTCTGTGATGCCAAGGGATGAGAGGGTCTGTAATAATAGGGAATGGTCCACTGTGTCAAAGGCAGCTGACAGGTCCAGGAGGAGGAGGAGAGAGTAGTGTCGCTTGCTCTTGGCGGTTAAGAGGTCATTGGCGACCTTAGTTAGGGCAGTTTCAGTGGAGTGGTGTGACCGGAAGCCAGATTGTAAGCGGTCAAAGAGGGAGCAAGAAGAGAGATGGGAGGACAGTTCAAGGTAGATATGTTGTTCCAGTAGCTTGGAGGCATAGGGGATGAGTGATATAGGGCGATAGCTAGATACAGAGGATGAGTCAAGAGAGGGCTTTTTGAGGATAGGTGTGATGGAGGCATGTTTAAAGCTTGAGGGGAAAACACCAGTTGTTAGTGATAGGTTGAAAAGATGGGTTAGGGTTGGGATAAAGACTGTGGTGAGGTTTGGGATGAAGTGGGATGGGAGCGAGTCAAGTCCACAGGTGGTGAGATGTGATCTTGAGAGTAGAGTGGAGAGTTGATCTTCTGTAATGGTGGAGAAGTTGGTTTTGGAGGTGGAAGGCTGGGAAGTCAGGAGGAAGGGCTCTGGGGGTTGTTGACCAAAACTGTCTCTGATGTTATCAATATTCTGCTTGAAAAATGAGGCAAAGTCTTCAGCTGAGATGAGTGGGGAGGGAGGAGGTGCTGGGGAACGGAGGAGAGAATTGAAGATGTTGAATAACTGTTTAGGGTTGTGAGACAGGGAGGATATGAGAGTTGAGAAGTAGGTTTGTTTAGCTGTGGCGAGTGTGGTCTTGAAAGTAGTGAGGGACTGTTTGAATGCGATGAAGTGCTCGTTAGAGTGGGATCTTTTCCATCTGCGCTCAGCAGCCCTGGAAGCTCGCCTCAGTTCGTTGGTCAGGCTGGTGTGCCAGGGCTGTCTGTTAATTTTGCAAGCTTTGGTATGTGTAAGTGGGGCAGGAGATTCCAAAGCTACAGCTATTGTGGTGTTATATAGAGTGGCAGCGTCATCCGCATTGTGTAAGGAACTTATATCTGTGAGAGGGAGGAGGGATTCAGAGAATGAGTGTAGGTCAAGGTGTTTAAGATTTCTGCTAGGGTGTGAAAGTTTGTGAGGTGGGGATTGTAGACATGGAGTGGAGAGGGAAGAGAATGTGAGAAGGTTGTGGTCAGAGAGAGGAAGAGGTGAGTTAGAGAGGTTAGATAGAGAGCAGAGGCGGGTGAAGATGAAGTCCAGTGTGTGGCCATCTTTGTGAGTGGCTGTAGAAGACCATTGAGTGAGGCCGGAGGAGGAAGTGAGGGATAGAAGTTTAGTGGCAGCTGAGAGGGAATACATGACCTGTGTGGTGCAGCACGGAGCCTCAATGCGCATTTCATGTAAGCTTCTTCCTGAGGGGGGGCTTCATTTATGGGTTTGATCATTTTGATAAATGGCTATTAGCTGATATATTTCCCTAGGAATACTCTGAATGTATTACGGATTGTGAGATACTGATTTCATTTATGTATGAACTTTTTCTGATTGGAGTGCTTGACTCTGTGTGTGCAGCTTTTTGCACTTGTATCTCCTTTATTTTAAGCGTATTGTTTTTTGATGTTTAATAAAATATGTTGAAGTTTTTCTGAATATTTGGCGCACGCTTCCATCATTTTATGGGATTTATCTAATTGGAAGTGCCAGCAATCTAGGCCGGGTTATTGGTTATGTTGATTTGACAAGACCTATCTTTTATGAATCCTTGTCGGTTGTCAGTTATTATATTATTCTAAGCAATAAATAGCTGCAGGTCATCTCTTATGATGCCCTCAAAGACTTTACACACTTTTAATGTCAGACTTACTGGATGGTAATTGCCTGGATCCACCTTTTTACCTTTCTTAAATATTGGTGCCACATCAACCATCCTAGAAGAGAGTCTAAGAATATGAGATACAGTGATCTATCAATTACTGAGCTCAATTCCCTCAGTATCCGTGGATGAATGCCATTTGGGCAGGGGGATTTGTCAATGTTAATTTGCTCATAGGCAGGCATATTTTTTTTTGTGTTATATCAAGTGGTGAACTTTGATTTTTGCTTTGATGAAAGATCACTGGAACAGACGGAACATTGGTGAACATGGATGAAAAGTGCTTGTTTAATATCTCCGCCTTGTTTGTCCTCTATAATGTATTTATAAAAATATGGGGGATTTATTTTAATGTCGCTGGTGAGTTTTTTCTCTGTAAATAACTTTGCAGCTTGATTTCTTTTTTACGTTTCTTATTAACCCCTTAATGACCAACGATGCACCTTTTAATGGTGGTAGTTAAGGGTACTTAAACCACAGCGCCAATAATTATTGGTGCGGTGGAAAAAGTGTATAGCTCCCCCTGAACATGATTTGGGTTGGTTTTTACCAGCCTCTGTGTTGCGATCACCGTTATTATTGGTATAACGTCGACCGCAAAAAAATAGAAGTCCAATTTTCCATTGAATTCCTCTCTCCTCTGATGTTATCGCTAGTGTTGAGCATTCCGATACCGCAAGTATCGGGTATCGGCCGATACTTGCGGTATCCGAGTTCCGATATTTTTGTGATATCGGGAATCGGTATCGGATGCATATTAATGTGTAAAATAAAGAATTAAAATAAAAAATATTGATATACTTACCTCTCCACAGGCCCCTGGACATCACTGCTGGTAACCGGCAGCCTTCTTTGTTTAAAATGAGCGCGTTTAGGGACTTCCATGACGTCACGGCTTCTGATTGGTCGCGTGCCGCTCATGTGACCGCCACGCGACCAATCAGAAGCCGCGACATCATTCTCAGGCCCTAAACTCCTCATTCTAGGAATTTAGGACCTGAGAATGACGTCGCGGCTTCTGATTGGTCGCGTGGCGGTCACATGAGCGGCACGCGACCAATCAGAAGCCGCGACGTCATTCTCAGGTCCTAAACGCGCTCATTTTAAGCAAAGAAGGCTGCCGGTTACCAGCGGTGATGTCCAGGGGCCTCAGGAGAGGTAATTATATCAATATTTTTTATTTTAATTCTTTATTTTACACATTAATATGGATCCCAGGGCCTGAAGGAGAGTTTCCTCTCCTTCAGACCCTGGGAACCATCAGGATACCTTCCGATACTTGGTGTCCCATTGACTTGTATTGGTATCGGATATCGGTATCGGCGATATCCGATACTTTTCAGGTATCGGCCGATACTATCCGATACCAATACTTTCAAGTATCGGACGGTATCGCTCAACACTAGTTATCGCACATCAGAGGAAAGAGAAATTGGGTCCACCAATTGCCCCCCCCTCCCCCCCCCCTGGTTCCTCTGTTGTCCCTGCATGATCCCGTGAAGTCCCCCAGACCACCGGCATCTTCTTCTGGGAGAAAATGGTGGGCACATGCGCAGTGCGCCCCCCGAGATCTGCCAGCCGGCACCCAGCAACAATAAGAAATTTTTCCTATTGATTTATTTGATCACTGTGATAGACTATCAGAGTGATCAAAATAAAAAATAGTGAAAATAGTGTATAAAACTCACTTTTATCACCCCCTTAGTTAAGGAAAAATAATAAAATAAAAAAATGTATTTATTTCCATTTTTCCATTAGGGTTAGAGTTGGGCTAAAGTGAGTTGGTCTAAAGTTAGGGTTTGGCTAAAGTGAGTTGGGATAACGTTAGTGTTAGGGCTATGGCTAGGGTTAGGGTTAGGGTAGGGCTAGAGTTAGGGTTATCGCTAGGGTTAGGGCTAGGGTTAGGGTTAAGGCTAGGGTTAGGGTTAAGGCTAGGGTTAGTGTTAAAGATAGGGTTAGGGCTGGGATTGGGATTACAGTTAGGGTTGGGATTAGGGTTAGAGTTGTGTTAGGGTTAGGTTTGTGGTTAGCATTATGGTTAGGGTTGTGATTAGAGTTAGGGGTGTGTTGGGGTTAGGGTTGTGGTTAGGGTTATGGCTAGGATTGGGATTAGGGTTAGGGGTATGTTGGGATTAGGGTTGTGGTTAGGGTTGGGATTAGGGTTAGGGGTGTGTTGGGGTTAGATATGTGGTTAGGGTTAGGGTTAAGGTTGGGATTAGGGTTAGAGGTGTGTTGGGGTTAGGTTTGGGGTTAGGGTTATAGTTAGGGTTGAGATTAGAGTTAAGGGTTGTGGTTAGGGTTATGGCTAGGATTGGGATTAGGGTTAGGGGTGTGTTGGGATTAGGGTTGTGGTTAGGGTTGGGATTAGGGTTAGGGGTGTGCTGTGTTTAGGGTTGTGGTTAGGGTTACAGTTATGGTTGGGATTAGGGTTAGGGGTGTGTTGGGATTAGAGTTGGAGTTAGAATTGGGCGTTTCCACTGTTTAGGTACATCAGGTGGTCTCCAAATTCAAAATAGGACCACCATTGACTCCAGCCAATTTTGCGTTCAAAAAGTCAAACGTGCTCCCTCCCTTCTGGGCCCTGCCATGCACACAAACAGTGGCTTTTTCCCAAATATGGGGTATCGGCGTACTCAGGAAAATTTTCACAACAACCTTTGTGGTCCACTTTCACTTGATACCCTTGAGAAAATAAAATAAATTGGTTCTAAAGTAAATTTTTTGTGAAAAAAGTAAAATGTTAATTTTTTCCTTAGTCATAGCTTTAGTTCTCGTGAAGCACCTGAAGGGTTAATACACTTCTTGAATGTGGATTTGTGTACCTTGAGAGGTGCAGTTTTTAGAATGGTGTCACTTTGGGGTATTTTCTGTTACATCGACCCCCAATGTCACTTCAAATGTCCCTAAAAAATGATGTTTTGTAAATTTTGTTGGCAAAAGGAGAAATCGCTAGACAGCTTTTAACCATTAGAACTTACTAACAAAAAAAATGTTGTTTCCAAAATTGTGCTGAAGTAAAGTAGACATGTGTAAATGTTATTTACTAAGCATTTTTTTGTGACAACACTCTCTGATTTAACCCCTTTACCCCCAAGGGTGGTTTGCATGGTAATGACCAGGCCAATTTTTACAATTCTGACCACTATCCCTTTATGAGGTTATAACTCTGGAACGCTTCAACGGATCCTGGTGATTCTGACATTGTTTCTTGTGACATATTGTACTTCATGATAGTGGTAAAAATTTCTTTGATATTACCTGCGTTTATTTGTGAGAAAAAAAACGGAAATTTGGCGAAAATTTAGAAAATTTCGCAATTTTCTAAATTTGAATTTTTATGCAATTAAATCACAGAGATATGTCACACAACATACTTAATAAGTAACATTTCCCACATGTCTACTTTACATCAGCACAATTTTGGAACCAAAATTTTTTTTTGTTAGGGAGTTACAAGGATTAAAAGTTGACCAGCAATTTCTCATTTTTATGCAATTAAATCACAGAGATATGTCACACAAAATACTTAATAAGTAACATTTCCCACACGTCTACTTTACATCAGCACAATTTTGGAACCAAAATTTTTTTTTGTTAAGGAGTTATAGCTGACCAGCAATTTCTCATTTTTACAACACCATTTTTTTTAGGGACCACATCTCATTTGAAGTCATTTTGAGGGGTCTATATGATAGAAAATATCCAAGTGTGACACCATTCTAAAAACTGCACCCCTCACGGTGCTCAAAACCACATTCAAGAAGTTTATTAACCCTTCAGGTGTTTAACAGGAATTTTTGGAATGTTTAAATAAAAATGAACATTTAACTTTTTTACACAAAAAATTTACTTCAGCTCCAATTTGTTTTATTTTACCAAGGGTAACATGAGAAAATGGACCACAAAAGTTGTTGTACAATTTGTCCTGAGTACGTCGATACCCCATATGTGGGGGTAAAGCACTGTTTGGGCGCATGGTAGAGCTCGGAAGCGAAGGAGTGCCATTTGACTTTTCAATGCAAAATTGACTGGAATTGAGATGGGACGCCATGTTGCGTTTGGAGAGCCACTGATGTGCCTAAACATTGAAACCCCCCACAATTGACACCATTTTGGAAAGTAGACCCCCTAAGGAACTAATCTAGAGGTGTGGTGAGCACTTTGACCCACCAAGTGCTTCACATAAGTTTATAATGCAGAACTGTAAAAATAAAAAATCATATTTTTTCACAAAAATTATCTTTTCGCCCCCAATTTTTTATTTTCCCAAGGGTAAGAGAAGAAATTTTGCCACAAACGTTGTTCTACAATTTGTCCTGAGTATGCTGATACCCCATATGTGGGGGTAAACCACTGTTTGGGCGCATGGGAGAGCTCGGAAGGGAAGGAGCGCCGTTTGACTTTTCAATGCAAAATTGACAGGAATTGAGATGGGACACCATGTTGCGTTTGGAGAGCCACTGATGTGCCTAAATATTCAAACCCCCCACAAGTGACACCATTTTGGAAAGTAGACCCCCTAAGGAACTTATCCAGAGGTGTGGTGAGCACTTTGACCCACCAAGTGCTTCACAGAAGTTTATAATGCAGAGGCGTAAAAATAAAACAAACATTTTTTCCCTCAAAAATTATTTTTTAGCCCCCAGTTTTGCATTTTCCTGAGGGTAGCAGGAGAAATTGGACACCCAATAGTTGTTGTCCAATTTGTCCTGAGTACGGTGATACCCCATATGTAGGGGGGACCACCGTTTGGGCGCATGGGAGGGCTCAAAAGGGAAGGAGCGCCATTTGGAATGCAGACTTTAATGGAATGGTCTGCAGGCGTCACATTGCGTTTGCAGAGCCCCTAATGTACCTAAGCAGTAGAAACCCCCCATAAGTGACCCCATATTGGAAACTATACCCCCGCAAGGAACTTATCTAGATGTGTTGTGAGAATTTTCAACCCCCAAGTATTTCACTACAGTTTATAACGCAGAGCCATGAAAATAAAAAATCTTTTTTTCCCACAAAAATTATTTTTAGCCCCCAGTTTTGTATTTTCCCAAGGGTAACAGGAGAAATTCGACACCAAAAGTTGTTGTCCAATTTGTCCTGAGTACGCTGATACCCGATATGTGGGGGGGAACCACCGTTTGGGCGCATGGGAGAGCTCGGAAGGGAAGGTGTGCCGTTTGGAATGCAGACTTAGATGAATTGGTCTGCAGGCATCACGTTGCATTTGCAGAGCCCCTGATGTACCTAAACAGTAGAAACCCCCCACAAGTGACCCCATATTGGAAACTAGACCCCCCCAGGAACTTATCTAGATGTGTTGTGAGAATTTTGAACCCCCAAGTGTTTCACTACAGTTTATAATGCAGAGCCGTGAAAATAAAAAATCTTATTTTTCCCACAAAAATTATTTTTTAGCCCCCAGTTTTGTATTTTCCCAAGGGTAACAGGAGAAATTGGACCCCAAAAGTTGTTGTCCAATTTGTCCTGAGTACGCTAATACCCCATATGTTGGGGTAAACCCCTGTTTGGGCACACGGGAGAGCTTGGAAGGGAAGGAGCACTGTTTTACTTTTTCAACGCAGAATTGGCTGGAATTGAGATCGGACACCATGTCGCGTTTGGAGAGCCCCTGATGTGCCTAAACAGTGGAAACCCCCCAATTATAACTGAAACCCTAATCCAAACACACCCCTAACCCTAATCCCAACCCTATTCCCAACCGTAAATGTAATCCAAACCCTAAACCTAACTTTAACCCCAATCCTAACTGTAGCCTTAACCCTAGCCCCAAACCTAACCCTAGCCCTAACCCTAGCCCTAACCCAAACCCTAACCCTAGGGCTAACCCTAGCCCTAACCCTAACCCTAGCCCTAAGCCTAACCCTAGCCCTAACCCTAGCCCTAACCCTAACCCTAGCCCTAACCCTAAACCTAGCCCTAACCCTAGCCCTAACCCTAGCCCCAACCCTAACCCTAGCCCTAACCCTAATGGGAAATGGAAATAAATACATTTTTTTTTATTTTTCCCTAACTAAGGGGGTGATGAAGGGGGGTTTGATTTACTTTTATAGCGGGTTATTTAGCAGATTTTAATGATTGGCAGCCGTCACACACTGAAAGATGCTTTTTATTGCAAAAAATATTTTTAGCGTTACCACATTTTGAGAGCTATAATTTTTCCATATTTGAGTCCACAGAGTCATGTTTGGTCTTGTTTTTTGCGGGACGAGTTGATGTTTTTATTGGTAACATTTTCGGGCACGTGACATTTTTTGATCGCTTTTTATTCCGATTTTTGTGAGCCAGAATGACCAAAAACCAGCTATTCATGAATTTCTTTTGGGGGAGGCATTTATACTGTTCCGCGTTTGGTAAAACAGATAAAGCAGTTTTATTCTTCAGGTCAGTACGATTACAGCGATACCTCATTTATATCTTTTTTTATGTTTTGGCACTTTTATACGATAAAAACTATTTTATAGAAAAAATAATTATTTTGGCATCGCTTTATTCTCAGGACTATAACTTTTTTATTTTTTTTGCTGATGATGCTGTATGGCAGCTCGTTTTTTTGCTGGACAAGATGACGTTTTCAGCGGTACCATGGTTATTTATATCTGTCTTTTTGATCGCGTGTTAATCCACTTTTTGTTCAGTGGTATGATAATAAAGCTTTGTTTTTTGCCTCATTTTTTTTTTCTTTCTTACGGTGTTTACTGAAGGGGTTAACTAGTGGGGCAGTTTTATAGGTTGGTCATTACGGACGCGGCGATACTAAATATGTGTACTTTTTTTGTTTGTTTTTTTTTTTATTTTGATAAAGAAATGTATTTATAGGAATAATATTTTTTTTTCTTTATTTAGGAATTTTTTTTTTTATTTTTTTTTTACACATGTGGAAATTTTTTTTTTTACTTTTTTACTTTGTCCCGGGGGGACATCACAGATCGCTGATCGGACAGTTTGCACAGCACTCTGTCAGATCAGAGATCTGACTTACAGCACTGCAGGCTTACCAAGCGCCTGCTCTGAGCAAGCACTTGGTAAGCCACCTCCCTCCCTGCAGGACCCGGATGCCGTGGCCATTTTGGATCCGGGCCTGCAGCAAGGAAGGAGATAGGAGACCCTCGGAGCAACGCAATCACATCGCGTTGCTTGGGTGTCTCAGGGAAGCCCACAGGGAGCCCCTTCCCTACGCAATGCTTCCCTATACCGCTGGCACACCGCGATCATGTTTGACTGCGGTGTGCCGGGAGTTAATGTGCCGGGGCGGTTCGTGACCACTCCTGGCACATAGTGCCGGATGTCAGCTGCGATAGGCAGCTGACACCCGGCCGCAATCGGCCGCGCTCCCCCCATGAGCGCCGCTGATCGCGTATGACGTACTATCCCGTCGGAGGTCATACGGGCCCACCCCACCTCAACGGGATAGTACGTCATATGTCAGAAAGGGGTTAAGGGCATAAAAATTCAAAATTTGAAAATTACTACATTTTTGCCATCTTTTTGTTATTTTCATAAATAAACGCCAGTCATATCGAAGAAATTTTACCACTATCATGAAGTACAATATGTCACAAAAAAACAATCTCAGAATCAATGGGATCCATTGAAGCGTTCTAGAGTTATAACAACATAAAATGACAGTGGTCAGAATTGTAAATTTTTGCCTGGTCGTTAAGCACAAAATTGGCTCTGTCACTAAGGGTTAAACTTTTTACTGTCCTATTTATCTATAATGGTTTCTTTTTATTCCTTGACATTTTATTACCAGATGGTATAAGTTTTCAACAGGATTCTACTAGTATTTCCTTAAACATCCCCCATTTATGTTACTATGAGATGGTCCCAGTCTACTCAATTAAGCTCTTCCCTTAATTTGTTGAAATCAGCTTTCCTTAAGTTCCAGGTTTTTGCATTTCCCCTGTCGAATGTTTGATTGAAAATTACATTGAAACTTACCATATGATGGTCACTGCTTCCCAAATGCTTCCTGACTAGAAGATCAGAAATTGTATCTGGTCTGTTTGACAGGACCAGATCCAGCAGATTACCTACCCTTGGTTGGCTCATCTACCTGCTGAAAAGAGGTAATTGTCCTGAACTGTGGATAAAAACTTGCCGCTGTTTGCACAACCAGAAGATTCTATGTCTGGATACTTAAAATCCTCCATAATAAAGGCCCTATTATTTTTTGCTGCCTTTATAATTTGTTGCAGCACCATTTCATCCTGCACCTGTTCAGCTGATTTAGGAGGCTTGTAACAAACTATAATTAGCAGCTTTCTATTATTGCCATCCCCATGTACATTCACCCACACTGACTACATTGTTGCAACTCGCCCCAATGTTGTCATTGAGCACAGGTTATAAGTAGAATTTTGCGAAAATACACACTCCTCGACCTTTTTTGTCTTTCCTGTCCTATAAATGTAATGTTTGTTATCTAGTCATGGCTTTCATCCAGCATGTTTTCCGTAATGCCCACCACATCTTATTCTGTGACCAACATAAGAGTCTCCAGTTCATTCATTTTGTTTGTGAGACTTCTTGCATTTACCGGCAAACATTTAATACTATTAGAACATTTGTTACTCCTACTCTGCTGCTTACTTTCCTTGCATATCCCAGCCCCCCTAAATTCTCATTGACCCCTGATGTCTAACTCACTGTCTACTCTGTCATCTTATTAGCACAACTATCCCCTCTTCCCCGATTCTAGTTTAAATGTTCCTCCATCTCCTAGTTCCCTGTAATCATTTTAAGGACCTTCCACCTCCCTCTAACTTTGTCATTGGTACTGATGTGTACCATGACTGCTGGGTTTTTCTCAGCCTCACTCAGCAATCCACAATATGTCAAACCCGAGCACCCAGCAGACAACACCCTGTTAGGCATTCACGGTTTCGGCGGAACATGATCCTGTCTGTCCATCTAATTAAAGAGTCCCCTGCCATCAACATCTGTCTGGCCTTTGCTGCATTCCTATTTCTCTCCTACCTACAGCCATCATTTTTCTGGTTGCTAGGAGCAACGTCCTGCTGTAGTAATCCTAGTCCTGGGCTTGCATTCCTAATGTCAGCCAGACAGACATATTTACTAGGTTGTGCCAGATCAGGACTGAACTCACTGGCACTTTTCTCCGTAACACTTCTTGTACGCATCACCCAGCAATGTACTTCTGGATCCTGAGCTTCCCCATCTGCACCCTCCTCCATATCACTGTCCAAGCCAACGTATACTCAGTGAGATCTTAATTCCTCTCCAAGTTTGCATCGCTCCTAAGTGTTGCAAGATGCACATTTAGATGGTTAACCAGAAACACATATAATAACAGCAGGGAAAAATAATCTGGTGTGCAACATGTAATCCCTTAAAAAGCAAAAACTTTAATTTTTAATTATATTAAAAATGAACACCTTATCCCCGTGCAGACAAAGAATACAATAAGAGCTACAACAATAACCTAGCAATTTCCCTATACTATACTAAACTGCTGTCCCTTCCTAGCAGTGGAGGTTGGCACCCTGATAGAAACGTTTTTTTGGCGCCCCCCCCCCCCCCCCACTCAACGGCGGCTGTCCCCGACTGGCCCAGATTTAGTCCTGCCGTGCTATAGGTAAGAAAACAAAAAGCAGTATAAAGAGATGAAGGGAAAGTGCTTATTGCTAAAAGGTCATTGTGCCAAAAATTACCCTCATCCAGAGGGGTTCTAGCCTCTCAAAAAATATAGCCACAAAAGGGATCAAAATCTCACAATATAAATATACATAAAATAATTTTTATGGCTACTATTCAGTTTTAAAAAGACCTATACCCCACCGGGAGGAATCATAAACTCAACAGATAGGTTCAACAGCTTGGTTCAAACAATAATCATCTGTCCATCATGATTCGCATTATGGCATAAAGATAAACAGATCTGATGGACATTGATGTACAATTGAAAAAAGCATATCTGGGTGTTATCCCAAAAAGAACTTAGCTTCCCGCCACAGCCTCGACGCGTTACCCGGTCATACGGTTCATCAGGAGACGAAATATGGAACCAGCTTCTCCATAGATGCAGGAGTCGCGATTGAGAGACAGACCTGTATAGACCTATCTGGGGCCAGTTTAAATGATCCAAAATGGACTCCAGGAGCCAATCACGGCCACCAATTGGAGGCGCGCCCCTATTCTCAGAATGAACCAGTTACTATAGTGATAGAGTCTCTCAATTGACTCATATAATCATAAAGAAAAGTCCATATATCCACGCCCATCCCCAAGTGGCGTGGCCATGCAGGATCACTGATCAATAAATAAATAAGGAACAGACACCTAAGTGAGCATTCCAGCCTGGGACACAAGCCATACAGCGCAATTACGCTGACAATTGAGATGGCACTTCCTGTTTCTAGAGGCTGAATGAGCGCTCTAGCGCTGAACATGTATCACTTGCTTCAAGAAGCATCTTGCAGATGCGCCGAGTCCTTTCTGTTCTATAGGGTTGATGATTTGGGACCTGGACGTGAAACCCATTTCCTGATCTTGATGTTATATCAAGTTTCAATTATGACTTTAGAATCTATTCTATTTTTTTATTCCCCAATATTTTGTTAAGGTTCAGATCCAAATGTCAGCAAAAAAATATTTTATTCGTGGTGGGAGTACGGTGAGGCCTCTATGTACAGTGTATACCATCTTAACTTTAATTATGGACACTGTACTGTGTTTGCTGCTATGTAATAAGATACACAATGAATTGTATTAGGCTGCACATATTAATAATGTAGTGCGCAACCGAGTAATTAATTGGTATATATCCATGTGGGTGTCTTAATATATTGCTGTATTAGCAATTAATAATGGGTATTATATGGTATACTTTCATCTACACTCCACCAATGTTTGTTGACACTTAATTTGTACAATTTTTTGGTTCTCTGTGTATTGCGCTGTGTTCCTTCGGCCGTTTAACATTAACAGTCTCCAGCACGTGCGCAGGATATTCCTGTGATAAGCGATTTGTAGTCAGCGCTGTGGGACTCGGCGCATGCGCAAGACGCTTCTTGAAGCAAGTGATACATGTTCAGCGCTAGAGCGCTTATTCAGCCTCTGGAAACAGGAAGTGCCATCTCAATTGTTGGCGTAATTGCACTGTATGGCTTGCGTCCCAGGCTGGAACGCACAACTAGGTATCTGTTCCTTATTTATTGATCAGTGATCCTGCATGGCCGCGCCACTTGGGGATGGGCTTGGATATATGGACTTTTCTTTATGATTATATGAGTCAATTGAGGGACTGTATCACTATAATAACTGGTGTATTCTGAGAATAGGGGCGCGCCTCCAATTGGTGGCCGTGATTGGCTCCTGGAGTCCATTTTGGATTATTTAAACTGGCCCCAGATTGGTCTATACAGGTCTGTCTCTCAATCGTGACGCCTGCATCTATGGAGACGCTGGTTCCATATTTCGCCTCCTGATGAACCGTATGACGGGGAAACGCGTCGAGGCTGTGGCGGCAAGCTAAGTTCTTTTTGGGATAACACCCAGATATGCTTTTTTTCAATTGTCCATCAATGTCCATCAGATCTGTTTATCTTTATACCATAATGAGAATCATGATGGACAGATGATTATTGTTTGAACCAGGCTGTTGAACCTATTATCTGTTGAGTTTATGATTCCTTTTGGTGGGGTATAGGTCATTTTAAAACTGTACAATAGCCATAAAAATTATTTTTTGTATATTTATATTGTGGGATTTTGATCCCTTTTGTGGCTATATTTTTTGAGAGGCTAGTGCCCCTCTGGATGAGGGTAATTTTTGGCACAATGACCTTTTAGCAATAAGCACTTTCCCTTCATCTCCTTATACTGCTTTTTGTTTTCTTACCTATAGCACGGCAGGACTAAATCAGGGCCAGTCCGGGACAGCCGCCGTTGAGTGGGGGCGCCAAAAAAACGTTTCTATCTGGGTGCCAACCTCCACTGCTAGGAAGGGACAGCAGTTTAGTATAGGGAAATTGCTAGGTTATTGTTATAGATCTTATTGTATTCTTTGTCTGCACTGGGATAAGTTGTTCTTTTTTAATATAATTTAAAATGAAAGTTTTTGCTTTTTAAGTGATTACATGTTGTACAACATGCACATTTAGATCCATTATTTGGGCTTCCAAACATATGACATGCTGTCATCGAGTGCAGATTTATTATTCACCCTCAAACATAGTTCAAGGCATGCATAAATCTCACAAGATGCACACCTGGTGGCTTTGTCTATAGAGCACATATTGAATGGGGATAAACAATACAGGTATCAGCAGAGAAAAAAAATGGAAAGCTAGAAAAAGAAATCACCAAACTATGCTCGTTTCAAACTTTGTTATTGCGTTTAATTACTGTAATAAACGAATGGTAAGCGGAGCACTAGGAAAAAAAAGACACTGGTAAACTTGGTAAGTCCACAACGCGTTTCGACGGTGACCCTGTCTTCATCAGGTGGAATGCCAATTGTTCGTTTATTGCAGTAACTTACCCATCCTCCATTGGAAGTAGACGGCTGCAGTAGATATCCTGTTTGTTTCTATTTACTGAGCCAGTCTGACTCCTCTGCAGTTCCTAGTGACCACATTACAATTGTTTGCTATTGCGTTTAACTATGCACTAATCTGCTGCCTCTGCTCCACTCAACAGCCTCACTTAGACTCAATGGAATTTGTAAGCTGGTGCGGTTTCTGAGGGTTCAGATACCGCCAGGGCTGCTTCTGTAGGGTTCAGGTACCACTGGTGTAGCTTCTCACTACAGACCAGTTTCGGGTTAAGAGGCCTGGCCACACGAGGACCAGGGGTTCAGGTTTAGGTCCTTGCCACACAAGGACCAGGGTGCTAGTCCTGTCCACACAAGCAGGGGTTCAAGTTAAGGCTCACTACATGGGATACTAGGAAAATGGACCTGGCAACATACAATTGTACACACACTGCTCAGGGAAGTATAGGGGTTTTACTGGCACGTCCCTATCAGGGAAGGTGCCTTTCATACAAGATGCCTCCCAGCTTTTAGAGCAGGGAAAAGTGTACACTAGGTGTCCCACAGATAAAAAATCATGCACAGGCAGCAGGGAAAGATGCCAAAAGACAGGAGGTGACCGCTCGGTGGCGGCGCTGAGAATGTCGACATCTCTGCAGGGAGAGGGAAGGTGAACAATGCAGGGGCATCAGCATTAGCGTTACACATATGTACTTCAGGTGTTATTATTTACGCACCATCACATAATTGGCTGAAAGACTTTGCAGAACCAACAAGTTGAAAGCAATTAGCAGAGGAAGTAATACACTTGAAAGGATTACTAATGATAAAAATGAAACAATAATGAACTAGAATATTGAGGAAGATAAATAAACTACAAAAGTTCCACATGTACGGTACATTCTTCTCATCCCTGTCACTGCTAGAAACTTGCTTTTAGCAAAAGTCAAAAGAATCCTCTTTTGCTATAGCTAAAGTGTTTATAAGTTCAAACAGCATATTAGATGCTGCGGAAATGTCTGTGGGTTGCTATTTAAAAATCGCACCTTGAAAGACTTTTGGGAAGAGTACATATTATCCAACATATTACATTCAGTATTTGCCTGAGGTTTCCTGCACAGCCTTGGACCCCTCCTCTGCACTCAGATTCCCCAGACTCAGCATATTTCTCCAGTCATCCACAGGCTAAATGAGTAACATGTGAAAATGTAAAATAAATCTCCAAGCTCATCCTCATATGGAGGGGAGATAATTTATTGAGCACTGCCATTAATCAACTGCATTTTTATGATCCAGATAAAAGAGAAAATTAGGACACCCCTCCTCCTCCCAACCCCCATATTCTGTTCACCTTCTCTGGTTCCATTTTAGAAGAGGGCATCTAAAAGAATGGGGTGGAGAGGTTTGAGTAGTAAGGTTAACCACACAATTACATGTCAGCTCGGCTCATTCTTGCTTAGATCAATGTGTTAGAGGGAAAGCAAGAATTCTGCTGGATTCAACAGGGAGAAGTGACCCCTGCAAGTCATTCATCTGAATCATCCTGAGGTGACATCAGTTGTCATAACTCATCAACTAGCAAGACCCTTAAAAGGAGAGGACTTGTCCTTTTGGATTAAAGTGACACCGTGCAAGGTTCTGCTTCCTCTCAGTGAAGGAACGCTACTAAGGATAAACCTGACATTCCTTGGAGAATGCAGTATCGGTGGCTGAGTGCTTGTATTTTATGCAGATTATGAGAACACAATGACATATACTAATTACATGAGTAGTTTTGGAAACTCTTACAGCTTTTCTTATTGAACTTATAATTAAAACCTTAGGAAGTGAGCAAATAGAAGAATATAATATCTGGGAATGTATAGAAGCATATTACATGCTTTTTACAAGTATTTAAAACAGTAAAAATTTACAAAAAAAACATTTTATAGATCCAATAGAATGAAAATACAAAATGAAGCAACTTTGGAAATAGTTTTGCTTGAAAATATCCTACAGTTTTCTATGTGCAGCCACTGTTCAAAAATTATGCATTTCCATAGTAAAAGACTATAAACTATTTCACTTTTTCTGCTCCTTCTTTCTGCTAACTTATACTGTATATGTAAGTCCGCAAGGACAGGTTCCTCTCCCCTCTGTACCAGTCTGTCATTGTAAATTTGTTTACTGTAAATGATATCTACAACTCTGTACGTAACCCCTTCTCATATACAGCACCATGGACTTAATGGTGCTATATAAATAAATAATAATAATAATAATAATAATAATAATAATAATTAAAAAAATATAAACTACATGTAAAAGACCAGTCTTTTTTCTAGCAAAACTCGGGTCCTAACTTTTCCACATGTTGATCTGAAGGCTGATTTTTCTGCTTTGACTAAACAAGTGTATGCTGTGCTCTAAAACTCTAAAAGAGTAACATATTGGTAACTTTGTTGCAGTTGCTGATCAGCAACTGTTGTGCTAAAGTGAAATCTACACTTGTTTAGTTAGAACAGAGAAATCTCATAGTAACATGCAAGATCTCATAATCTGTACAGATAAACAGTACCTTGAAAAAATATTCATACCGTTAACTTTTCCACATTTTTACACAATACGACAACAAACAAATATATTTTATTAGGATTTTGTGTGATATACTAACACAAAGTAACATGTATTTGAGAAATATAAAAGAAATGATACATGGGTTTTATAATCATCTTAAAAATATAAATAAAAAAACTGTGACATGGATTTGTATCCAGTGTCCAATTGCCTTCAGAAGTCACATAATTAGTAAACTGTTCAGCTGTGTGTAATTTATTCTCAGTATATCTATAGATGTTCTGTGAAGGCCTCTGAGGTTTGTTCGAGATGATTAGGGATCAAACAGCATCATGAAAACAAATGAACACACCAGACAGGTCAAGGATAAAGTTGTAGAGAAGAGTAAATCAGGGTTAGGTTTAAAAAAAAAAAAAAGCCCAAGTTCTGAACTACTCACAAAGCACTGTTCAATCCATCATCCAAAAATAGAATATGTATGGGACAACTGCAAACGTATCAAGACATGGTCATCCACCTAAATTGATCTCACAAACTGTCACGACTCCTAGGTATTGCTGCTGTGGGGAGAGCTGCGTGCCGCAGCAAGGGAGCTGAGAGCAAAGCGGTGGGGAACTCACCGGGTAGCAAACAGGACCCGAAACATGTGACAGGGTAGGAGGTTGTTGAGAGCGGCGCCAGATGCCGGTGTGCAGAGGAGACAAATACACACAGTAGAGTAGTTAGACGTGCCAAGATCAAAACCAGGAGATAACGAGGTAACTTAAGGGTGAGGCTTAGGGATAGTCAGGAAGGAAGCCAAAGGTCAGAAAGCTAACAGAACAAACAAGCAAAGCACGGAGAGGAAAACAAGCAAATGCAAACCAAGCACAAACTCAAGGGGTCAGACACACAGACTAAACCAAAGTATAGGACAGGGAATTCTAGCCTGGCATGTGTTTAAATACCCCTCTCACATACAAAGAGAGGCGAGCAATATTAACCTTGAGAAAGCAGGACATGAACCATGTCCTATACATGACAGTACCCCCCTCTTAACCGGGGCCACTGGACCTCAAGGCTTCCCAGGATATCTGGCATGAAAAGCCCACACCAGGCAATCAGCTTTCCCAGAACTGGCCGGAACCCATGACTGATCCTCCAGAGAATATTCCTTCCTATGTATAAGATACTGAAGACTTCGGCACACCCACCATGAATCAATGATGCGCCCTACTTCGTACTCCAGATGACCCTCTACCAACACAGGCAGAACATTGGATGAGGAATCTTCTCTAACCGTCCCCACAGGTTTTAATAGGGACTTATGGGAGACATTAGATATTTTGAAGGAGGTGTGCAACTGTAATCTATAGGCCACCGGGTTAATCACCTCCACAATCTTGTATGGACCTATAAACCTGGGGTCCAGCTTTATAGAGGGTATCTTAAGCTGGATGTTATGGCTGCATAACCACACCTTCTCCTCCACAGCCAACATCAGAGCTGACCCCCTCCTCCTGTCCGCAAATCATTCTGGGCTTTAGAGATGTTCCCCTGAACCTCCCTCCAAAGGGTTCTCAAATGTTGTACCATGATCTCAGCACCAGGACAACCTGAATCCATGCAAGAACATTCCGCAAACTGCAGGATAAACCCACAACTGACCTGAAAGGAAGACTTTCAGTAGACTGATTAATACGACAGTTGAAAGCAAATTCTGCCATGGGTAATACCTCACACCAATCTTCCTGTCTGGACGAGGCCAGGCATCTCAGAATTTGCTCCAACGACTGATTTGTGTGTTCAGTCTGTCCATTAGATTCCGGGTGATAAGCAGAGGAGAACGATAATGTGACCCCCAGCTTGTTACAAAATGCTCTCCAAAACCTGGCCACAAATTGCACACCCCAGTCTGACACCACATTCACTGGTTACTCCATGCAACTGAACTATGTGCTGTTTAACTAAGTGGGCCAAGGTTTCAGCAGTCGGTAACGGTACAAAATGGGCTTATTTAGAAAATCTATCAATCACCACCCATACCACTGAGTTGCCCTTGGAAGGTGGAAGATTAGTGATAAAATCCATGGACAGATGTGTCCATGGCTTATCTGGAATTGGCAAAGGCACCAATTCCCCAGCCGACCGGACCAGAGAGCATTTAGAGCGAGCACAAATAAGTACTCACAAAATTTTTGATATCAGCAACCAAAGAGGACCACCAAAAACCCCTTGCCACTGCCCCCCGGGTAGCTGCAATCCCAGGGTGTGCACTTAACACAGCATCATGAAACTCTTGCAGGAGTGTGAGACAGAAATGTTTGGGTACAAACAATTTACCGGGGGGTTATTCCTGGGAACTCGTGGTTGTGCTTCCAGACTCTCTCTCTCTATAGCTCTAATAAGACTTCTGCCACAACCACTCGTGGTTGAAGAATGGAGGAACCAGGTCCTGGAGGGGACACAGAATAAAAATTTCCAGATAAGGCATCCGCCTTTACATTTTTAGATCCTTGTCGGAATGCAAGGGTAAAATGAAATCGAGAAAAAAAAGTGCCCACTGAGACTGTCCGGGGGTCAAGCTTTTAGCGGACTCGATATAGGCCAAATTTTTATGATCCGTGATGATCATTATGGAATGGACGGCCTCCTCCAAAAAATGCCTCTATTCTTTGAAGGCCAATTTAACCAGCAACAATTCTCTGTTGCCGACGTCATAATTTCTCCCGAAGAGAATTTTTTTACAGAAAAAGGCAGTGTTTGAGGTGAGAGTGGGATGGCCCTGGGATAACACTGCCCCCACCCCCACCTCAGAAGCATTGACCTCTACAATAAAAGGTCTCGACAGATCGGCTTGTACCAACACAGGGGCTGAAGTGAAACATTTCTTCAATGTCAGGAAGGAATTTTTTTGAGCGACAGACCAATTTTTTACATCCGCCCTTTTGAGAGTGAGGTCTGTCAAGGGTTTCACCCCCTGCGAAAACCCTTTAATGAACTTCCTACAGAAGCTAGCGAAGCAACCCCTTTAGGTCATGAGGCTGCACCCAATCTGTAATGGCGTGAACCTTCCTAGGATCCATGCGGAACCCCTCCCCTGATATAATTAATCCCAGAAAAGACAAAGAACGCGCATTTCTCCATTTTAACGAATAAGTAGTTCTCTCTGAGTCTCATAAGAACCAGATGGTGTAAATGAGACTGACTGTCCTCTGAGTATATCAGAATGTCAACCAGGTAGATGACTACATAACGCCCAATCAGGTCAGAAAAAATAACGTTAATAAAATTCAGGAAAACAGCATGGGAGTTAGTGAGACCAAAAGGCATAACCAGGTTTTCAAAGAGTCCCTCGGTCATCAGAAATGCTGTTTTCCATTCATCCCCCTACCAGACCCTTATCAGGTTATAAGCCCCCTGTAAATCTAGCTTAGAGAACCATTTGGCCACCATGAGTTGGTTGCATAAATGGGGAATCAGAGGGAGAGGTTACATGTTCTTTACAGTAATTTTGTTCAGTTCCCGAAACTCGAGGCACAGTCGCAAAACACCATCCTTTTTCTTTACAAAGAAAAACCCCGCTGCCACGGGTGAGACAAAAGGCCGAATATTCCCCTTGCAGAGGCTCTGTGAGATGTACTCTTTCATGGATTGGCACTCAGGCCTTGACAAATTAAACAGATGAGCCTTGGGTAATTTGGCTCCTGGGACTAAATCAATGGTACAATCAAAAGGTCGATGTGGTGAAAGTGCCTCAGCCTAGCTTTTGGAGAACACGTCTTCAAAATCCTTAAGGTATTCCGGAATACCCTCCAGACCGACAGACGACACAGATACGGATTTTACTGGGTTGACAAAAGGTCCCAGGTTACAACATGGACTGTTATCCTTACATCCCCATTGAGTGATCTCCCCTATCACCCAATCAATGACAGGATTGTGGCATTGCAGCCAAGGCATCCCCAGTACCAATCTTGCAGGCAGATTATTCATAACAAAACAACTTAATTTTTTCATGTGAGTGGAATCCACTTTCAGAGAAGAGACATCGGACATGAAACAAAATTCCATCCCGGGTAAGAGGGGATGAATCAACAGCCACAATTTTAACACGGTCTTTCAGCCTGACTGTCCCTATCTTATTAAGTGTCACAAATTGGGCATCAATCAGATTAATGAAGGAACCACAGTCAACAAAGGAGGTCATGACAGGACCACTGACAAGTTCTAATTCCACCTGAAGCACAATTTTAGCAAGCCAGGAAAAATGTACCTCGGAGTCTAGACAACCTCCTCGATTGTTGCCCAGACTCAGTCGTTTTCCGACAGTTTCACTGAAGAAGGACAAGAGGGACAGTCCCTTTTCCAATGTCCAAAGGCTACACAGTAAAAGCATAGTAGGTTGTCTCAATGGTGTCTTCTCTCTCTTTCCTTTAACGAGATAAACCCAATCTCCATGGGCTCAGGTGCGAGTGCAAAGTCACACAATTTGGAGTACAGGGGGGTCTCTTGTTGCCTCACTCCTCTAGCACAAAGTCTCCCATCCATACAGACAGCCTGCATCTTGGTGTCCTCCAGGGTATCAGGAGGAGGATGTAATGCCAGGGCATCTTGTAGGCGGTCAGACAGGCCTCTGCAGAACAACCCCCTCATGGCATCATTGTTCCAAGATATTTCGGCTGCCCAATGCCTAAACTCTGAGCAGAAGCATTCAGTGGAGTGCCTCCCTTGTGTCACACTCATCACCATATCCTCTGCCAGATGCACTCTATCAGGCTCATAATAAATGTGCAACAGAGCCTCAAATAACAGGTTCACAGACATACATTCAGGGGCAGAGCACGAGAGAGAGAAAGCCCATGCCTGTGAAACCCCCATTAACAAGGACATTATGATCCTCACCCTCTGCCTTTCATTTCCAGAGGCCCAGGGACGCAATTCAAAGAACAACTTGCATCCCTCCTTGAAGACCCTAAACAATTTTTTTTATCTCCAGAAAAATTGTCGGGTAACTTTACTGGTGGCTCGGAGTCCTCTAGGGATACATCAATGGGGCCCCCCTCCCTGAACCCTGACAGAGCAGACCCCTGTAGAGCACCTGCCACATCTCTCTGCACCTGTTGGTGCGAGCGAACCAGGACTTGCTGCTCCATGTACAGCTTCTGCATAAGCTGGGAGGCGTCATTAATCTGCCCCGTGAGAGCCTGTACCGGATCCATAATATACTAAGACCCAACGACCAGGGAAAGACTGTACGGTCAGCTATAATGTCACGACTCCTGGGTATTGCTGCTGTAGGGAGAGCTGCGTGCTGCAGCAAGGGAGCTAAGAGCAGAGCATCAGGGAACTCACCAGGTAGCAAACAGGACCCGAAACACGTGACAGGGTAGGAGGTGGTTGAGAGCAGCGTCAGATGTCCAGGTGCAGAGGAGATGATATACATGGGAGAGTAGTCAAACTTGCCAAGATCAAAACCAGGAGATAACGAGGTAACCAAGGGGTGAGGCGGAGGGATAGTCAGGAAGGAAGCCAAAGGTCAGAAAGTCAACAGAGCAAACAAGCAGAGTAAAGCTCAGAGAGCAAAACGAGCAAATGTAAACTGAGCACAAACTCAATGGGTCAGACACAGACTAAATGAAAGTATAGCTAACAAGGAATCCTTGTCTGGAGTGTGTATAAATACCTTTCCCAGATCCAAAGAGAGGCCAGCAATATTAACCCTGTGAGATCAGGACATGAACCATGTCCAATATCATGACACAAACAAGGAGAACGCTACTACTTAGAGAAGCAGCCAAAAGACCCATGGTAACTCTGGAGGAGCTGCAAAAATCCATAGAGTGAATTCAACTAGTTTGCAAAGAAGAAATGGCAAACATTTCAGTCACTTTATGTGCAAAGCTGGTAGAGGCATACTCCAAATGACTTACAACAGTAAATGCAGTGAAAGGTGGTCCTATAAAGTATTGACACAGGGGGGCTGAATACAAAAACACATCAAAATTTTCAGATTGATATTTTTAACATATTTTGAGAACCATATGTAGTTTCCTTTACACTTCACAAATGCTCTCTACTTTGTGTTGGTATCACATAAAATCCTAATAAAATGCAAATTAAATTTGTGGATGTAAATTGAAAAAAATGTGGAAAAGTTCACAGGGAAAATACTTTTACAAAGCACTGTAATTGTGGAGGTAATGGGATCCGCGAAAACCTTCAAAAGGAACCTGAAGACCTACCTCTTCCGACAAGCCTGCAGCCTGCAGTAACCACTGATCAACAAAACTGCTGCGCGACCAGCTCTACCCTCATCTACTGTGTCCTCACCCATCCCTTGTAGATTGTGAGCACTCATGTGCAGGGTCTTTTCTCCTCCTGTACCAGTCCTGACTTTTATTGTTTAAGATTACTGTACTTGTTTTATTATGTATACCCCTTTTCACATGTTAAGCACCATGGAATAAATGGCGCTATAATAATAAATAATAATAATCCTGCCAGGAGTGCAGAACCACAAAGTTTGAACTAGACTTTTCTTAAAAAGTTCTTTGAAGGAAGCATAGGGGCAGTTTTCTATGATATTTTTATAAAGGGTTATTGAGGAAAGCACTTATGTGGTTGCGCTTTTTTTGTGAAAAATATACAGCCACATAATGGTGATAGGTACGCTTTATAGATAAAAAGAGAACATGTGAGAGAAACACATGACCAGGAGTACAACAATTGGGATGCAGAAGCAGCTGCCTGCACATGTTGCCTGCAATGCCTGAGGGGTCCACAATTATAAATGGCAGGTAGTAATGGTGGAAGGCCGGTTACAGATTTTCAAGAGCTACAATTTACACCTCTGCACATGACTGCTGGATCATATCTTAGATGTATTGGAAAAATATATATAGTTGAAGAAGCTTACATATACTGTGAGAAGAACTAAACAGAAATACAAGAAGGAGTCCTGTTTAGTGATGGGCAAGCAATAAAATGCTCAGGTGCTCGTTGCTCGGGTCGAGCAAATTGGAATACTCGGGTACTCTGCCAGAACAACGAGCCCAATGTAAGTCTATGGGAGACCCGAGTATTTTTACCGCGATCCCCCCCCGGGGGTTCTTTTAAGGTCTAAAAACGTCTGAAAATGATGGAAACACTGCTCAAATAACACAGAGACCTCATGGGGATCGCCCCTGGAAGTATTCCTGACTCCTAGTTCACAGCTTTAATCATTTGTTTCCGAGATTCATGCCATTTTTCCTGGTGCCACAAAAAACGCATGAAAACGAAACCAAAACAGGTTTTGCTTGGAAATATGTCAAGGTACATCCTTTGCAGGTTAATGACTTGCCGCTAAGGCCAAATATTTAACCCCAGACCAAAAATTTCCTCCCCTACTTAGGCTTAGTTCAGATGCAGCTTTTTTGAAGCATTTTTCAAATTTAACATTGCTTTCAACCACTACAAATGCATTCACTGGGAAATGTCATTGTAACATTTAACAACCCCAGCTGGCCATGTGGTGTGTGACACATAAGCAGACCCACTTGTTTCAATTACAAAGGAGGGACTCAAATTCAGAGAGCCTATTTTTACTGGTGCATCAGGCGGCATTAATCTTCTTATAGGGCCATTATGAAAGAGTGGGTCTCCTAAGCTGTTGTAGCCTATGCTGTGAGTGGATGGGCTGCCAAGAATTATGATGCACCACAATACCCCTGTCATAAGATGTCCAGGGGGGACTCCTGAAAAAGTGTTTCATTGAATTCAAGGCCTGCCCTGCTACCAATTCATATGCACCCCAATAAGCCTTTGAACCCACATACTGGATGGGCCCATGAAAATCCACTTCACAATATGAATTTTGTACTCGGTACTCCTTTGTTTTACATATTGGCAGCAAGGCCAGACCTGCTGCATAATCAGTCATATGCACCCCATTAGGCCTTGGAACCCACATACTGGATGTGCCCATGAAAATCCACTTCGCAATATGTATTTTGTACTCCCGTACTCCTTGGTTTTACACATTGGTGGCAAGCCCAGCTCTGCTGCATAGTCAGTCATATGCACCCTATTAGGTCTTGGAACCCACATACTGGAAGTGCCCAGGAAAATCCACTTCACAATATGCATTTTGTACTCCCGTACTCCTTGGTTTTATACATTGGCGGCAAGGCCAGCCCTGCTGCATTGTCATATGCACCCCATTAGGCCTCAGAACTCACATACTGGAAGGGCCCATGAAAATACACTTCATAATATGCATTTTGTGCTCCATACTCCTTTGTTTTATATATTGGCAGGAAGGCAAGCCCTGCTGCATAGTCATATGCACCCCATTAGGCCTTGGAACCCACATAGTGGATGTGCCCATGAAAATCCACTTCACAATATGCATTTTGTACTGCCGTACTCCTTGGTTTTACACATTGGCAGGAAGGCCAGCCCTGCTGCATAGTCATATGCACCCCGTTAGGCCTCGGAACCCATATAATGGAAGGGCCCATGAAAATCCACTTCACAGTATGCATTTTGTGCTCCATACTCCTTTGTTTTTTACATTGGCAGGAAGGTGAGCCCTACTGCATAGTCATATGCACCCCATTAGGCCTTGGAACCTAAATACTGGATGGGCCCAGGAAAATTCACTCGTATATTTTAATGGTAAGATGGTTCCCTCTTTGCACACTTATTTACAGGAGAATTTAGCAATTTTATTTGACATGTTTTTAACACTAAGGTTTAGATATGGCTTTAAAAAAGGCCAAAACTTGTAATAGAAGGCAATTTTATTGCAAACTACAAAATTCAAGGAATAGTATGATTGAATAGTGTGAGTGCGTACACTTTTGTATTTGATAACATACACAGTTTAATAAGTACATATAAGGATTAAATAAATATAGTGATGATTACGTATATATGAAGATTAACTACATTCAGTATAGTTAGATCATCACCAAGAGACTTTTAAACATCATCCGTCTGGAATATCAAAGAAGCAACACCAAGACAGAGAACCCCTGGGAGATTACCTACACCGCATGGGTGTCCCCAATTATGCAGGTATCAGTACACTGAACATGTACAGGTACCCCAGTTTTTGCATCTATCTTAGTGATGTGTCTCTGGTTTGTTATAATGATTTACACTATGTAGTAACTCTAGTTTCACCCACACCTTCAAGTGGCCACTTTTCAAGGTTGGATGAAACTGAGATATCATGGACTCATCAGACGAGGGGCCATAAACCCCTAGAAAATAAAAGCCACAAGGATTTAGATCAAACCACCACCGGCATAGTTTCAGTAAACCTTAATGTTTTACAATGACAATCAGCAAATATATAGAAGCTTAGAACTCTTTGTGAATTGAATAAACAAATATTTATCAAGATTCTCTCACTATGAGCATTGTCTGTCACATCTGTAAATGTTTTACAAGAAAAGCAGCTATGTGATTGTC
The DNA here is from genome assembly GCF_032444005.1 of Ranitomeya imitator. Taxonomy (NCBI): domain Eukaryota; kingdom Metazoa; phylum Chordata; class Amphibia; order Anura; family Dendrobatidae; genus Ranitomeya; species Ranitomeya imitator. The sequence goes on along the minus strand of NC_091283.1, from coordinate 686,544,587 downwards.
TGAATGCATTCTGTATACAGTATTTAAATCTGGGTTACAAATCACCATTTATATATTTTCCATTTCTACATTTGAGGCAGACAAAGTTATGGCTCTCAAGGAGATAAACTAATGTAGTGGACAAAGAAATATTTGTAATGAACTACAGAGCCAAACTAACAGCATTGCTTTATCAAATTTATATAAAGTGTATTGTGTCCAATGTGAGCAACCAGGCAACACAAAAAAAAGCTTTTTAAGGGAGCTCTTTAAGGTTCACAAATGTTATAAAGTCTTTGCCAACATGGATGTGGTTTCAACAATGTGGGGTACCTTTTTTAAAAATATACTAGTGCCATCGCAGGCCCCTTGCCCAAAATTCACACGCCTATAACAGTACAGAGCACGTTCACCCTGGTGATCTAGTGGCAGTTAAAGGACACATTGCAGGAGACAGAATGAAGAAGTAGGCCCAATGTAATGTCATGCCCAATTCCCCAATGGGGGGTCCTTTTTTAAAAAAAATAAGAGAGCGCCATCATAGCCCCCTTGCCCAAAGTACACCGTAAAGAGCACGTTAACCCTGGTCATATAGTGGCAGGTAAAGGACACATTGCAGGAGACAGAGTTAAGAAGTAGGCCCAATGTTGGGGTATGGGTCTCTTAGACTTGCAATGGAGTGCCTGGCCTGACAAGCATTTTCTCATAGGTGGTTAATTTGTAAAAAATTGTTCATGTGGATCCTAGACACCGTTTCCCAAAAATTGACTTTCTGTAGCAGCAGGGAACACGTGAACCATGGTGTTCTAGTGGTGGAATATGAGGAGACAATGCTGAAGGCCTCATTAAAACCTAGGCCCAATGTAAATGATTGTGTCTCCTACACTTGTAATGCCCATACATTAAGGGCATGGGCTGACAAACATTTCCCCATGGGGGTGGCAGTTTTTAAAAAAAAATTGTCTACGGCCATCATAAACACCTTGCAAAACTGTAAAGTGGTTTCATATACTGTTGTGGCTGGGAAGGTGCAGGTTTGTAGTAAAAATATGGCGGACGAATCGTTGGATGAAGTGAACAGAAAAAGGGCCATGGTGATGACAGGAATGGGAACGTACATGATCAATAACAGTGGTGGATATGGGAGGTATGATATCCAGGATGCAGCCTACAATGATTAGGCATTTAGCCACCACCAATTACCAGAATGTGTTTCATGCCCGTCAGAGTCAGAAGATCGGTGTAACAGATGCGCGTGTTTGACTCGGCCTAAAAAATGCCTGTCAAAAATATGTTGCCAAACCAAAGAGGCACATACTGGTGGCACAGAGAGAATCCACACATATAGCAGCTTTGAAGGGAAAGGATGGGTCGGAGCATACTGGTCGCAGGGCAATTTTGGAGGTGATGACGGAGTATTATTCGCCTCTTTCTAAGTCACGGGTACAACCAACGATAGAGGAGGTGGATGGTTTTCTGGCAGAGGTTCAGCTTCCTAGACTTTGTAAGGTTGATCAGGGACTTCTTGAAGAACCGTTTAATTTGGAGGAGCTTAACATCGCACTGGCCTCTATGCCTAATGCTAAAGCCCCAGAGGTGGATGGTATCCCAGGGGAGGTGTAAATAAAATGTAAAGAGTAGGTATTGTTTCACACTTTGTTGGAGGTGTATGCTGCTGGTGTGATGGAGGGAGAGTTGTCGCGGTCCATGCCTGAGGCAATAATTGAAGTGTTGCCAAAACAGGGTAAGGATCCGATGGATCCAGCATTTTCTCGCCCAATCTCACTATTAACCATAGATATCAAAATCTTGGCCAAAATGTTGGCTAATCGTCTTAACAAGGTGATAACGACACTAATAAACCAGGAACAGTCCGGTTTTATGCCCAATAGTTCTACAGCATATAATCTTTGATGATTGTTTCTAAATATGCAGGTAAAGTCAGACAATATGGGTCAGAGGGTTGTGGTGTCTTTAGACGCCACAAAGGCTTTTGATAGTGTGGAATAGTGTTATTTGTTTGCGGTTTGAAGGCTATGGGTTTTGGCGAGAGATTTATAATTTGGGTGCAATTGTTATATGCCTCTCCAAGAGCCAGGATACGGGTAAATGGGCTCTTGTCAGGGGATTTCCCTTTGTATAGGGGAACACGGCAGGTGTGCCACTTGTCTCCTCTCTTGTTTGCAATTGCTGTTGAGCCCTTGGTGGCGGTGAAACAGAGGTATAGGGACAAAGGGGTTTACATATACGGAAACTATGAAGAAAAGATTGCCCTTTACGCGGACGACGTTTAACTATTCTTGAAAGATGCTAGTAGTCTTTGGGTGCTGTTATGAACAGCATTAAAAAATTTGGTGCTCTTTCCGGATTATCTATTAATTGGGATAAGTCTGTGTTGTTGCCCATGGATGGGGCTCCTCTGACACTAGACCCTGGGGTTCCCTTAAGGCTGGTACGTGAGTATCAATATTTGGGCATCGTGGATTTGGGCAAAATAGAGGCCTATATGCGGCTCAACCTGACTCGTATGCGAGGCTCAACCTGACTCCTATGTTTGTGAAGTTCCAGCTGAAGATTGGGGCCTGGAAGAAGCTATTTCTGTCGGTTGCAGGAAGAGTAAATTTGATTAAAATGATACTTATGCCTCAGCTCCTATACATATTGCATAATGCTCCAGTGTGGCTGCCTCAGAGTAAATTTTATACGATCAAGACTCTATTTAGGGATTTAATTTGGAAGGGTGGCCTGGCGGGCAACAAATTGGAACATCTGCTAAGGGCGAAGTATGAGGGTGGTTTGGCAGTCCCTAATCCATGGATTTACTATGTAGCATCTCAATGCCAGCATATGGTAGGTTGGGGAGAACCGGAACAGAGCATTTAAGCGGGGATAATCATTGAACATGCGGTAGGGAAAGGCTCACTGTTAGCCAGTCAGGAAGCAGGCAAACATTAGAGACACTTAGGACTGAGTTTCCTTGGTCCCAGAAGATGTTCTTTCAATATTTGCAGTTGTGACACGCCCTAAATTGTCAAAAGGAGCGGTCGCGAGTGATTCTGCACTCCGATAGCTTGTTGAAGCTTATCGGGTCTCAGTGGAGTACAAGGGGGTTCATTACCATGATGTACAGGGGTCTGATGGATACCTTTTAATTGAAACATCCGTTAAGGCTAAATGAAAAATTGGTGGTGGACGTGGGTCCTTTGTCGGAGTCCCAGTGGGAGTCTATACTTCAATACATCCCCAGGGCATCCTTTAGTGAGGCTAAGAGGGTGTCGGAGTTATACCTGAGGATGATGCAGATTTCATACATATGATGTGGTTGTGCGCTCGCCTCCAACCCTTTTGAGTGAAGGTGCTTAATTGGTTCAAGAGGTGACAAGGGTAAATGTGGTGCGTAACCAGCTGACTAGCCTTCTGTGTTGTATGGATGATATTGCTACGGATGAATGTGGAAGGCTGATTATTGTTAGCTTGTTGTATGCTGCGAGAAAGCTTATTGCGATTTACTGGTTGGCTGAAAAACCACCAGGGAAAAAGAAATTTATTAATAACATTAATTTTATTTTCCTTATGGAAAGGAATATCTACATCAAGAGAGGTCAGAATACAAAATTAGAAAATGTGTGGGGCGGATGGATGGATTACCCAGGCGTGATGTCTGCTGAGTTATTGAAGGGTAGAATGGGGGACGTTTAGTTGCTTCTGGAGGGACTTTTACATGTAGTGTTGGACAATTTTCAAGACGTGATGTTGTCAGTTGGTTGTATTGGATAATGGGTAAGGGACTGGGGTGAGGGAGGGTTGGTTATGGGGTAAGGGTCCTGTTTTCGTAAAATAAAAATATATTAATCGATTTTGTATAAGCGGTACATGTCTGGAAAATGTGTCAGACTGTGTTACTGCGTGTCATGTGCTTTAATACAAAATTATAAGATTTAAAAAAAGAGGAATGCACCGTACGGAACTATCAACACACATGTGGCACAAGCTTCTTCATCTACACCCATACATATTACCAATAATATCTAAATTTCACAGTTGCAAATTATTTGTTCTAGTGTAACAAACACTGTTAAAGGAATAGCACTTAGCGTAGGAAACCACGACCCTGGGAAACACCAGATTTCCTCTTTTCAAGATATGGACGATGATGGTATTGATGACGACTTAAAAATTAATTTACCACATACACACCAAGAAGATGAAGATCACAACTCCAAAAATGTGCAAAAAAAGCCGTGAATGTCTGGAAAATCATTTTCTCTTGGACAAACTTTCCCTCTTACTAAAGTGGCACCGAATGATGCATACACAGCTCTCATGACTATTTAGCGTGAGATGGTTGAAAGATGATGTATTACGTTTTATTCCATGTCCACTTTTTGAAAGCAAGCATAAAAGAAGGATCAAATAGCGGCAACACGTGTGATTTGGGTCAGAAAGGAGGTAATGTCAGGTACAGATAGGTAGATCTGCATGTCATTGGCATACTGATGATATTGCAAACCTTGCCATTACATCAGCTGTCCCAGGCCGAAGGTGTAGATGAAGAAGAGTAGGGGTCCTAGAACAGAGCCTTGGGGAACAACGAAAAACCGTGGTCGAGGTGCGGGGGAGGTTTGGGAGAGGGAGACACTGAATGTCCCCGTAACACCCAGGCTGTTTTTTAAAAACTCTGCTGATAACTCCCAGAAGGCCATTTGCACCAACAGCCATGCCCGCATCAGCAGGGGTATCCAAACTCCCATCCTAACTACCATAAGCATGATCAGACACATGGCAGCAAAGCACCTGACTTTGTTGGTTCAACAAAAGGCTCCATGACCATGAACAGGGTCTGCGGGTGATACAACTGCTTCTTCCAATGTTGTGCGTGCAAGCCAATCCCCTGTCCATGGTGCATGCACAGATGCCTCATGCCCTGCATCTGCAGTTGCACACAAACTCAACTAGCACCATCAACAAGCACGTCCACGTCCTTGTCCCATCACAGCGTTCAGTTGTCCATACCCCATTCTTTGGAAAGCAAGCAGAAAAATGCAGCCTATGCCACAGTACTAAATTCCACATTTTTCGTCTGCTTGCGTGCGAAATGTTACATTTTATGCCCGTGTGAGACATAAGCTTTCTGCAACCTGATGTGGTTACCATCACAAGGTACTCGTTACCCGGGTGCCACAATTTTTCCCTGTCTGCCATCATGACATTCGGCAAGCAAGCACATTTTCCACAACATTACCCGGGCCCTCTACAATGCTGTTACAGGGAAAGTGCACCTAAACACGGACACTTGGACAAGTGCATGTGGGCAGGGATGGTACATCTCACTGACTGCACATTAGTTAGCGGAGACAAAGCCATGAACAAGTCGGACATTGGGAGACCATGTTGCAGATGTATGGAGACAGGTTGTGGAAGGCTTTGTCATAGTTAGGGTTTTGAACTATAGCCTCTGGGCAATTGGAAGGCAGTGAAGGGTGTGGTAGAGAGGAGAGGCTGGGGAATAATTCAGGGACAGTTGGTTTACTCAGGCATCAGAGTTTAGATAGATTGGAGTGGTGCAAGAGTGCTAGAGGGGAGGCCAGAGAGTAGAAGGTTGCAATAGTGTAGGCTGGAGATCATGAGGGCGTGTGTTGTGAATTCAGCTTTTGGGCTCCCTCTGGTGGTTGTAGAGGGTAATGCAGTTGTGCCTGGACTGCAGGAGTGGACAGGTGTATCTACTAATTGCAAAACTGACTGGGGTATATAGCCTTGCTGGATCCTTTAGTCAGTGCCAGTTGTCCAGATCATAACAGTACAACTGGCCAACAATGAGTTAATTGCATCTCAGAAGAAGGGTGGAAAGCTTTTGAGCCATTTTTTTTCCTTAGCCTGTTTGGTCTGTTCCTCCCTCTTTACCTCTGGGTGGCTACGGAGTCTAGTATTAACATGAATGTTCAGGAGTTAGTTTCTCGTGTGGATCAGCTTGCTGCTAGGGTACAGGGTATTTCAGAATATATTGTTCAGACTCCTGCCTTAGAACCTAAGATTCCCACTCCTGATTTATTCTTTGGTGACAGATCCAAATTTTTGAGTTTCAGAAATAACTGTAAACTGTTTTTTGCATTAAGACCCCGGTCTTCTGGTGATCCTATTCAGCAGGTTAAAATCATCATATCTCTGCTGCGTGGTGACCCACAGGATTGGGCATTTTCCCTGGAATCTGGCAATCCTGCTTTGCTTAATGTTGATTCGTTCTTTCAGGCATTGGGGTTGTTGTATGATGAGCCTAATTCGGTGGATCAGGCTGAGAAAATCTTGTTACCCTGTGTCAAGGTCAAGAAGCGGCAGAATCGTATTGCCAGAAATTTAGAAAATGGTCTGTACTGACTAAATGGAATGAGGATGCCTTGGCGGCAATTTTCAGAAAGGGTCTTTCTGAATCCGTTAAAGATGTTATGGTGGGGTTCCCCACGCCTGCTGGTCTGAGTGATTCTATGTCTCTGGCCATTCAGATTGATCGGCGCTTGTGGGAGCGCAGAGCTGTGTGCGCTGTGGTGTTATCCTCAGAGCAAATTTCTGAGCCTATGCAATGTGATAGAATTCTGTCTAGAGCTGAACGTCAAGCATTCAGGCGTCAGAATAGGTTGTGCTTTTACTGCGGCGATTCTGCTCATGTTTTTTCTGATTGCCCTAAGCGTACTAAGAGAATCGCTAGTTCTGTTGCCATCAGTACTATACAACCTAAATTTCTGTGACCTTGATCTGCTCATTATCATCATTTTCTGTCATTGCATTTGTGGATTCAGGCGCCGCTCTGAACTTAATGGACTTAGAATTTGCCAGACGTTGTGGTTTTCCCTTGCAGCCTTTGCAGAACCCTATTCCTTTGAGGGGCATTGATGCTACACCGTTGGCTAAAAATAAACCTCAGTTTTGGACACAGCTGACCATGCGCATGGCGCCAGCCAATCAGGAATATTGTCGTTTTCTGGTGTTGCATAATTTGAATGATGATATTGTACTGGGTTTTCCATGGTTGCAGCTAAATAATCCGGTGTTAGATTGGAAATCCGTGTCTGTGACTGGTTGGGGTTGTCAGGGGGTTCATGATCAGGTTCCTTTGATGTCAATTTCCTCTTCCCCCTCTTCTGAAATTCCTGAGTTTTTGTCTGACTTCCAGGATGTATTCGATGAGCCCAAATCCAGTTCCCTTCCACCGCATAGGGACTGTGATTGTGCTATTGACTTGATTCCAGGTTGTAAGTTCCCTAAGGGCCGACTTTTCAACCTGTCTGTGCCTGAACATACCGCCATGCGGAGCTATATTAAGGAGTCTTTGGAGAAAGGGCATATTCGGCCATCTTCTTCACCGTTGGGAACGGGGTTCTTTTTTGTTGCCAAGAAGGATGGCTCCTTGAGACCCTGTATTGATTATCGCCTCTTGAATAAGATCACGGTTAAATTTCAATACCCCTTGCCTTTGCTTACTGATTTGTTTGCTAGGATTAAGGGGTCTAGCTGGTTTACTAAGATTGACCTTCGAGTGGCATATAATCTTATTCGTATCAAGCAGGGTGACGAATGGAAAACTGCATTTAATACACCCGAAGGCCATTTTGAATGCCTTGTGATGCCATTCGGACTCTCTAATGCCTCATCTGTGTTCCAATCCTTCATGCATGATATCTTTCTGAGTTATCTTGATAAATTCATGGTTGTATATTTGGATGATATTTTGATTTTTTCCAATGATTGGGAGTCTCATGTGAAACAGGTCAGGATGGTATTTCAGATCCTCCGTAATAATGCTTTGTTTGTGAAGGGGTCAAAATGCCTCTTTGGAGTGCAGAAGGTTTCTTTTTTTGGGTTTCATTTTTTCTCCCTCATCTATAGAAATGGATCCGGTTAAGGTTCAGGCCATTCATGATTGGATTCAGCCCACATCTGTGAAGAGCCTTCAGAAATTCTTGGGCTTTGCTAATTTTTATCGTCGTTTCATTGCCAACTTCGCCAGTGTGGTTAAACCTCTGACTGATTTGACCAAGAAAGGCGCTGATGTGATAAATTGGTCCTCCGCGGCTGTTTCTGCCTTTCAGGAGCTTAAACACCGATTTACTTCTGCCCCTGTGTTGCGTCAGCCAGATGTTTCTCTTCCATTTCAGGTTGAGGTTGACGCGTCTGAGATTGGGGCAGGGGCCGTTTTGTCTCAGAGGAATTCTGATGGTTCCTTGATGAAACCGTGTGCCTTCTTTTCTCGGAAGTTTTCGCCTGCGGAACGCAATTATGATGTCGGCAATCGGGAGTTGTTGGCTATGAAGTGGGCATTTGAGGAGTGGCGACATTGGCTTGAGGGGGCCAAGCACCGTATTGTGGTCCTGACCGATCATAAGAATCTGATTTACCTCGAGTCTGCCAAACGGCTGAATCCTAGACAGGCTCGATGGTCCCTGTTTTTCTCCCGTTTTGATTTTGTGGTCTCGCACATTCCTGGTACTAAGAATGTTAAGGCGGATGCCCTTTCTAGGAGTTTTTTCCTGATTCCCCTGGGGTTCTTGAGCCGGTCGGCATTTTGAAGGAAGGGGTGATTCTTTCTGCAAACTCCCCTGATTTGCGACGGGTTCTTCAGGAATTTCAGGCTGATAATCCTGACCGTTGTCCTGTGGGGAAACTGTTTGTTCCTGATAGATGGACTAGTAAAGTGATTTCTGAGGTTCAATGTTCTGTGTTGGCTGGCCATCCTGGGATTTTTGGTACCAGAGATTTGGTTGGTAGGTCCTTTTGGTGGCCTTCTTTGTCACGGGATGTGTGTTCTTTTGTGCAGTCCTGTGGGATTTGTGCGCGGGCTAATCCTTGCTGTTCCCACGCTAGTGGGTTGCTTTTGCCATTGCCGTTCCCTGAGAGACCTTGGACGCATATTTCTATGGATTTTATTTCCGATCTTCCTGTTTCCCAAAGAATGTTGGTTATCTGGGTTGTCTGTGACCGATTTTCTAAGATGGTTCATTTGGTGCCTTTGCCTAAATTGCCTTCTTCTTCTGATTTGGTTCCATTGTTTTTTCAGCATGTGGTACGTTTGCATGGTATTCCGGATAATATTGTGTCCGACAGAGGTTCCCAGTTTGTTTCTAGGTTTTGGCGGGCCTTTTGTGCCAAGCTGGGCATTGATTTGTCTTTTTCCTCTGCATTTCATCCTCAGACAAATGGCCAGATTGAGCGAACTAATCAGACCTTGGAGACCTATTTGAGATGCTTTGTGTCTGCTGATCAGGATGATTGGGTGGCTTTTTTGCCATTGGCCGAGTTTGCCCTTAATAATCGGGCTAGTTCGGCTACTTTGGTTTCGCCTTTTTTTTGTAATTTTGGTTTTCATCCTCGTTTTTCTTCTGGGCAGGTTGAGCCTTCTGACCTTCCTGGTGTGGATTTTGTGGTCGACAGGTTGCAACAGATTTGGGCTTATGTGGTGGACAATTTGGTGCTGTCTCAGGAGGAGGCTCAGCGTTTTTCTAACTGTCGTTGGTGTGTTGGTTCCTGGCTTCGGGTTGGTGATCTGGTTTGGTTATCTTCCCGTCATGTTCCTATGAAGGTTTCTTCCCCTAAGTTTAAGCCTCGATTTATTGGTCCTTATAGGATTTCTGAGATTACTAATCCGGTGTCCTTTCGCCTGGCGCTTCCGGCCTCTTTTGCTATTCATAATGTCTTCCATAGATCTTTGTTGCGGAAATATGTGGAGCCCGTTGTTCCCTCTGTTGATCCTCCGGCCCCCGTGTTGGTCGATGGGGAGCTGGAATATGTTGTTGAGAAGATTTTGGATTCCCATTTTTCGAGGCGGAAGCTTCAGTACCTTGTCAAGTGGAAGGGTTATGGCCAGGAGGATAATTCTTGGGTTTCTGCCTCTGATGTCCATGCCGTTGATTTGGTTCGTGCCTTTCATCGGGCTCATCTTGATCGGCCTGGGGGCTCTGGTGAGGGTTCGGTGACCCCTCCTCAAGGGGGGGGTACTGTTGTGAATTCAGCTTTTGGGCTCCCTCCGGTGGTTGTAGAAGGTAATGCAGTTGTGCCTGGACTGCTGGAGTGGACAGGTGTATCTACTAATTGCAAAACTGACTGGGGTATATAGCTTTGCTGGATCCTTTAGTCAGTGCCAGTTGTCCATTGTTCTTGAAGGATTCACTTCCCTGCTGGTCTCTCCAGTTTGCTTTGTTTTTCTACAAAGATAAGTCCTGGCTTGTTTTTGCTGTCCACCTGCAGTGGACCTTATAGTTCTGTGAATTTTCATGTTTTTGTCTTGTCCAGCTTGGTCTGTGAAGGATTTTTTGCAGCCTAGCTATTTCTCTGTAGATGCAGATATACCCCCCATGTCTTTAGTCAGATGTGGTGATCCGTATTTTCTGCGGTGGATATTTTCTAGTGTTTTTATACTGACCGCATAGTACTCTGTTCTATTCTTTCTTTTTAGCTAGTATGGCCTCCTATGCTAAAATCTGATTTCATATCTGCGTATGTTTTTTCCCTCTCCTCTCACAGTCGATATTTGTGGGGGGCTATCTATCCTTTCGGGATTTTCTCTGAGGCAAGATAGGTTTCCTGTTTCTTTCTTTAGGGGTAGTTAGATCTTAGGCTGTGTCGAGGGGTCTAGGGAGTGTTAGGCACCCCCCACGGCTGCTTTTAGTTGCGCTGCTAGGTTCAGGGTTTGCGGTCAGTACAGGGACCACCTTCTCCAGAGTCCGTCTCATGCTGCTCCAAGGCCACCAGATCATAACAGGCGTGTGCAAACATTTTTGCAGTTTCTTGGAATGTACGGATCCTGGAAATGTTTTTGAGTTGATAAGGGCTTGGATATGTAACTTGAAAGAGAGGGCAGAGTTGAGATTCACCACGAGGCCCCGAACATGAGGGACTATTAGTACCGGTGTGTCATCCCGGCATTACACAGGCACGTGTCCCACAACATTACCCATGCCCTCCACCTACTGTAACCACAGAAACGTGGACAAGTGCTTGTGGTCAGGGATGGTACATCTCACTAAAGGCACACTGGGTTAAAATAGTGGAAACCTAGGGATGGTGCACATCCTTCCAACCCCGAGTATTGCTGGCCCTTCATCAATCTGGGTTACCACCACAGTTGACAGCTCCTGCACCTCCTCCTCCTTCGCATCCTCTTCGGCCTCCATCTCCGAAAGTAGCACATCAGTCACAAGCTGGAATCACTGCAGCACTGCCTCAGGCAATCGGCAACAGGCTCTGCTGAACCTAATATGATTAGGTGACAAACCGCACAATGATGAAGAGTTGTGGACAGCTCTGAAAGAGCAGGCAGATCTGTGGCTGACACCACTGAACCTACAGCCAGGCATGGTCACGTGTGACAATGGCTGGAACCTGGTGGCTGCTCTGTGTCAAGGCAAGCTCGCACAAGTGCCTTGCCGGGCCCATGTGATTAACCTCATTGTTCAACGTTTCCTGAAAAGCAACACAGAGGTGCCAGATCTGATAGAAAAAGTATGAGGCTCTGCATACCCATTTTAGTAAGTCAGCTACAGCTTCATCCGCCCTTGCCGTGATTCTGCAGCGCTTGCAGCTTTTGGCTCACCAACTTGTGTGTGATGTCTTCCCCATGCATTGGAACTCTACACTGCATATTTTGAAAAGGATCTGTGAGCAGAAGAGGGCAGTTGTTGACTACCAACATCAGCAAGGCCGTTGGTATTCAGTTCTGACTTCACACATAAGATCTCAGGAGTGGACATGGATGTCAGACATATGTACCATCCTCCAAAACTTTGAGGAATTCACCAAGATGGTGAGCGGCAATGACGCCATAATTAACATCTCCATCCTGCTTCTCTGTGTTCTAATATAAATATTTATACTTATTTATATAGCGTCAACATATTTACAGTTTGAAACACAACAGTCCTAAGTAACAACGATAACAATAATACAATAATTAAACAGAAATAAAACAACCCTGCTTACAGGGTGACAGCTTACAATCTACACAAAGTAACAACGAGAACAATAATTAAACCCAAAACAAAACATCCTGCTCGTGAAAACTTACTATCTACAATGAGGTGAGGGAGATAAAAACTAAAGGGGAATGTATTTACAAGGATGTATTTACAATTATATTACTGAGGTTTGTCGAAAGTTGTGGAGGCAGACAGGTGTAGTACAATGTTGGAGGACCATAGGGCTCTTCTTGCTGAATTATTAAAACAATTCCCATCTGAAAATGCTGGCAAAAGAGGTTACAGTTCATTGGCCAAGCAAGGAGTACAGGTGAGAGAGACACATCTCCAATCCAGTAGCAAGAGTGCAACACTGACAAAGTTCGGGGAGAGTTTTCTCACACCCTCCTATCGCCATGGCCCTGAAGCGTGGAGGCCAAAGAGTGCATTATTTTGGAAAATACTGAGGGAGTACCTTGCTGACCATACTAACGTCCTCTGTTATTCCTCTGTGACCTTTAATTATTGTTTTGCAAAGCTGAACACAGAAGATGAACTGTCTCTCTACTGCAAACGTGCGCTGTACTCACAGTTATGGAGCGCACGGTGCCTCGCTTTCTGGCGGTCACAGTGAACATGGTTCCTCGCTTTCTGGCAGTAACACTTTTATTGGCGGGAGCACACGCCTTCGTAATACAGAGACAGAGTACAACACCGCAAAAGCATTCACACTCTGCTCCTCAGACTTTCTATATGCGCAGTGACTGCGTCTAGGCAGAAGATGATGATGGTGGTAGTTGGAGTTGGAGCATTTAACACAGTCATGAAGCAGCCATAACAACTTGAAAGAGAAGTATTTTTAATGAGATACCGCACTATTCGATATGTGGCCTGTATTTGTTCATTTTGTAAACTAAAATAGTTTACCGAACTAGGGTATCAGACATCAAGTACAGCTGAATGTAGGCCTGAATTTCCACATTTTGTAGGCCACAAATACATCAGACGTCTGACAGCGATAACACACTGGCAAATATGTGTCTTTTTTATTTTATTTTGGAAGCTAAATAGTGCTGTATAGAATTAGATTATCAAACAGCAAAAAAAGGGGTCCACCGGCCTACAATGCCCAATCTTGGAGAAGAGATATATGACGGCTGTAACACAAACACCACACTGTCAAATCTGTGGCCTTTCAATTTTTTTTAGGCTGAATAGCGCTGTATAGAATTTGAGTATCACACAGCCACAAAATAAGTACACCGGCCTCCAATGCCAAAACTTGGAGCTGAGATATATGACGGCTGTAACAGAAATACCACACTGGCAAATCTGTGGCCTTTCAATTTTTTTTTAGGCGCATTAGTGCTGCATAGAATCAGACAGCCAAAAAAAAATACACCGGCCTCCAGTGACCAAACTTGGAGCACGCAGATATATGAGGCCATTTTCGGTAAATTTAAAACACCAAAAAAAAAGGGGTCACAAGGGTAGCACACACAACTATGCTACATATGCCTGAAAAACTATAATTTTTACACAGGCCTCGGTCTGACAGAACAGACTGTATTTTTTTTTTGGGGGGGGGGGATTTTGTGAAGAAAAAAAAAAGTATATAGACAGTAAATAGGCTGCAGCAGCAGGCAGTTATGGAGCTTTGGGAATGATTCAGTGGGACCAATGGACGCACATACAGTGCCTGCAGGCCTTGCACTGATGTGGATATGCTGTGCCCTGCCTGCCTGGCGCTGCAATATCGGGACCCACGTATTAGCCCTTAAAAGGACTGTTGGTTTCTCAAGAGTTGTGGATATAAGAGTTGCAAACCTACACTAACTATAAAAACCACGATTCTGACCCAATCTCGGCAGCAGCTCTCCCTACACTCGCTGAAACAGGAACAGAATGCGGCGAGCAGGGCGGTGCCAGGTCTCATACACGGGATGATGCTGTGCGGCCTAGCCAATCACTGCAAGACCACAACAAAGATGGCTGCGGCGTTTCATGGCCTGGCAGACAATCCCTGCACCGTGATTAGGTCTCTAAAGTCCTCCTAAACTGCTGGGTGGAGACTGCAGTTACCGCCGAATAATCCCGGAAATGCTCGCTGCTCGCCGAGTACCCCAATACTCGGGTGAGTAACGAGTAGTGGCGAGCACGTTCACTCATAACTAGTCCTGTTTTGTTAATGGTGGCACACAAGCAATAGAGTTTACAGAGAGATAAATTCTCATTTCCACACAAGTCCAACAACAAAAATAATCCTTTGATTTTAGAGATGGAGACATATAGATAAGTATATCCATTCTTTTCATGTACATTTTCATAGCTCACCAGAAATCTTTGACAATAATGACAGCTAGACTTGAAGGTGAAATTGCCCCTTGCTTGTGAGCCTTTATTTATCATTACCTTATGACCATTCCTCCCTAAAAAACGCAGGCCAAAGCAGTGGGCTTGTCAGGTTTTCCAGCAGAAAGGGAATTAAGAAATTAAGAGATTCTCCATCTGGATGACCCTTCCTGACTGTCAATGATGAATGTGCTGAGCTTGACATTGCACAGGAAGCCTTGGCCTGCACACTCTCCGCACACACACTGGTTACATTACAATGGGACTTAGAAATGGGAGAGCAGGGGAGTAAATCATTTAGATCTGGACAGTGAGCTTGTGGAGTTTTTGCCTGGCCTAATCTACAGTACTGGGAGTTTTTTTACTTTGTACTTAAAGAGATGAAAGTATTTTTATTCTCACTCTAAAGCTGTGCAGATGTTAATAACCCTGTAATGTAAAGGAACTCACTCGTTGATATAATGAAAAATTATCCTAGCCAAGTATACTATCATTGACTATTTTATTTCTTATGCTTTAATGCTACATTATCGCTACACTGACTAGAAAGTTTTTCCAGCACCTCTCACTTCCACATAGGGAAACGTTGAGTCACTGATGATTTGCCATTTGGCAGAAGCTTGACAGATGCTGTGCACGCTACAAAAGGACAGGTGCACAATACCCCCTCGAATACCTGTGAAGAGGCCAAAGGACTCCTCATCAGCCGCAGCTTTCACCTCCTCATGTGGAGCTGGGTAGCCCTTTGAATTATAAAAAAATACCCAATTATCAGGTACAATTCCATAGAATTGCTCGAATATGTCTGCATACAGAACGTGGATAAAGAAGTAAAAACACTGGCATTGCTGGCAGACCTGTGGTGACTGCCGCTCCTTTTCTATCTAAAACGCTGTGATTACATTTTCATCACAGAATACAGGACCTAGAATGCAGGTACCCATAGCCCCATGTGGGCCTGTGCCTACTGATCTGTGAATTAAAACACCATAGATGAAACCACGACATTGGGTAAAATTGACTGTCTACAAATCAGATCTATTAGAGAACTAGAATCTGCCACACCTAAACTCAAGATGTCTTTCAAGTGATGTCAAGTCAACACAAGTTGACTTGTTGTTCTGATGACATGTCCATTTTTTCACTTTAGAATGATTTTTATAACAATTTCCTCTCCTCATAACCTTATACTGGATGTCTTCAACAATGACAGGTATTTCCAGACATGTTTTTGGCAACTGCCACAGTTCCGTATTACTCCGCTTCCATGCCATACTAACATAATGCTTTTTGTTAGAATGTAAGGTTTGAAAATTGAGCAGCAAAATAGTCTTATGTTTCTGTGAATGAGCCTATGTGTTACATTGGCCTACACTAACATTATTATTTTCTTAATTGAATACGGCATATTGGACATACTCTTACTCTTGTTTTGCACACGAAAATATTCTGATATTCAAGCAGACAGAATCAACATTGGGAAGATACAGAAAAAAAACTTGAGCAAGAAGGGCTTAAAAATGGACTAGCAATAATAGCCAAGATATTTGGGAGAACTATAGCTTGAAGTTATAACATTTTAGTCGAGTCTGTAGCTCAGCAGGACCCTCCTCCCACAAAATACTATCACAAAAGGAACAGAGGAATAATAGTATTTTTCTGCAGGCAAGGTATTGTATGTTTTCCATACTTAAAAAGGTAGAGTTCTGAAACAAACAGTGAGACAGATACTTTATGGCACAATTACAAAGCAAAGTTTTAAACCTAAGACCCATTATACATTCATCACTATAAGTTCAGTTGCAACAACATAGAAAATGTAAATGTTAAACAAACTACATTAAAGGGAATCAGTCAGCAGGATTTCACCCATCCCAAACTAGTTATACTGTATGTAGCTCTTTCTTAGGCAAGTCCAGCAATGACAATACATAGTATAAATACGAAAAAAAAGCCAGCTCACTGATCTTCAGAAAGTGCACGGAACTCCATCCTGATGAGAAGCATTCATGTAGAATATGAAGACCAATTGTTCCAGTTCTTCCATAAAAAAAATTCCTTTATTGTATTATGATAAAAGCATGAACAGCTTCACAGGCAACATTGAGGCACACGTGAGGAAAAGCTACGCTTTTCAGTCGTGACTGCGATCTTTATCAAAGCTCTGATAGCTCTGAAGCTTTAATAAAGATCGCAGTCGCGATCGAAACGCGTAGCTTTTCCTCACGTGTGCCTCAATGTTGCCTGTGAAGCTGTTCATGTTTTTACCATAATACAATAAAGGATTTTTTTTATGGAACAGCTGGAACAATTGGTCTTCATATTCTACATGACAATACATACCTTGGCATGCAAATGAGGCTGAAGAGCCTTGTTGGATCTGAATCCTTTATCATTCTAGATCTCTTCCCCGCCTCATCCTGCATGACTGGTGACTCCTTTGCCTGAAGTCACACAGCATTTAGTCTGTCAGTCAGCAGGAGAATGTGCCTCTGGGCAGAGAACAGAGCTGGAGTGACAGTAAATAGTAAATAAATAATAGCTTCAGATCTACCATAGTTCTTCAGCCTCATTTGCATATCAGTTCATAAGCTGATTTCTCAGTAAAGGAGGAACAGACTAGCCATGTAAAGGTATTGCTGGACTTGTCTTTGAAAAAGCAAAAAGCAAATATAAGTTGGGGGAGCGGGGGAACCTGCTGACAGATTCCATTTAACATTTATGAAAAACCATTTTAACATTTCAACTATATTTTTATGCTAGTGATAATTGACAAGCGTACATAAAGGCTGTGCCTCTTGAATCAACAAATATTAATTTGTCTTAAATAGCACAATGCAATAGAAGCTCCTCAATATTCATTGATCATTTTACATAAAGCAATTCATAATTATTTTCATCCAAACAACAAAATTAAAAAGGAATAAAAGACAGTTTATAAAACGATAAGTAACTTTCTGTAATAAAGCTAAACTGAAAACAAAACAAGTGCACAAATTCAAATTATAATCTTACTTTGTTGATCCAGATTAAGGCAAAACTACCTAAAGATCATCTTAACATACGGTATGAAAGCAATGTGCTAATTGATTTTACTATGTTAATGAAGTTTTCTCAGACTAAAACACTAAACACTAAATGTCACTTCTTCATCTCCTTCAATGCACTTAGGCATAATGACTTGTCTGATACATCATCAGTTGTACTCCCATTAATCAATCATTGATGGATTAACTGAAAGACAGTATTTTTATGTTCCCAATTAAATAAATCAAAGGGGTTTTCTGAGACTATATACATATGACTCTAAAGTAGAACATTTTATAAAAATAATTAATCAGTAGTTACTCCTTGACATACCATATAATTCCAGCTATGGTACATCAGTGCTCTCCCATTTTGGAAGTGATGACATCCCATCTGTTCACTGCAGCCAATCATTAGCTTCAGAGGTGATGTCTGCATGCATAATATGTGACCATTTAGGCCAGTGACTGGCTACGGTGTTCAGGAAACTTTTGGATAGGAATGGAAGGAACCATAAGAGTTGTGACTCAGGAGCACCAAATGATTGAAGAGATGAGTAATTGTTATTTCTTTATTTGAAACATTTTCTAATTTATGGTCAATTTTGTTTAGCCTCGGAATACAACTTTAACCCTAGAGCCTCAAGCAATGAGATGATCAACATGCATTATTATTGATAAGAAATGTGTTCACATGCTTTAGGGTATGTTTCCACGTGCAGGAAACGCTGCGTGTCTGACGCTGCATAGAGCTGCAGCGTCAGACACGCAGTGTCCAGATGTTACAGCATAGTGGAGGGGATTGAATAAAATCCCGTCTCCACTATGCGTGGTAACACGCACGCGGCGGCCCTGCGACTCCGGACATGCTGCGCGTCTTTTCAGATCGCAGCATATCCGTATATCTTGTGGCGACGCTGCGTCGCCGCAAGATATAGCACAGGGCCCTATGCAATGGGTGCGATGATGCCGGATGTGTGCTATGAACACATCCGGCATCATCGCGTCCCAGAAGGGGGCGAAGCTTACCGCAGAGCGGCAAAGCCGCTCCGACGATACCGCCTGCCATCCTGAAAGTGGACACATACCCTAATACTTGTCTAGCTGACAATAGATCTCAGACACATGGACCGCTCAGATTTTAAAATAGACTGAATGCAGAGAATCATCTTCCTTACTTTAGCTCTATTTACAAACATGCAAAAATAAAAAAAATGCAAGACTTCTATTTGTTTTCTGTGGAGTTATATAAACTAAATCAATTTCTTTCTTTTCAGTTTAGCAGAAGATATTCCAAGCTCTTCAGCTTGTGCATTCTCATACTGACAATCATTTATGTTCGCCTCTTCAGATGAAGCATACTCAGTGATATTTCACATCATGTATCATGCAGCATAGTTGTGCAATGTGTTGTATGCCTGGAGAAATAAATCTGGTCTATGAGGTAGGAACTTAAATGTCAAGCTCGTTCTGCGTCTGTGACCTAGAAAATGACCTGCGGGTGCTTAAGCTAGTTCTATGGTCTCTACATTTTTTATGCAAATTGTCTGTTCAGATAGGAAGGGGACTAGAACTCTAGTGCCACCTATTGGAAGTAGCAATCCTAACAGTCAATGTCGACTCTTTAACGAGGCTTGTCACATGACTTAGGATAATAGCCAAACTAGAATCTCAATTTGCAGACACTGTGTAAAGAGTCGACATTGACTGTTAGGATTG
Organism: Ranitomeya imitator; assembly: GCF_032444005.1. Classification (NCBI taxonomy): domain Eukaryota; kingdom Metazoa; phylum Chordata; class Amphibia; order Anura; family Dendrobatidae; genus Ranitomeya; species Ranitomeya imitator. The sequence continues at coordinate 686,525,572 of NC_091283.1, read as the reverse complement.
CTACTTCCAATAGGTGGCACTAGAGTTCTAGTCCTCTTCCACTCTGAACAGACAATTTGCATATTTCCCAGAGGAGCATTGCGGCTTTAAGTCTCCTCACCTCGACATGCTTATCATGTCACTCTCCGCAAGGACAAAACGATATTTCTTACATTTTTTATGGTGATCTTTCAAGAGAGACTTCAACTCTTGCTTTTTTCCTCCTTCACTAATCATTTTCCTTTGTTAACTCAATGTTGTGTCCTGGGCCTTGACAAGGATGTTTTTTCCATTATTTGTTTGAAAAAATGCAGAATAGAATGGGAAACTGCTGAGTCAGTAATATCGAGGTGTATGCAAGAGAATGCGCTGTAAGCTTTTTACCACCTTACAATAAAAATCTATATAAATAATATGACATGTTACCTCTGTGATTGGTTGGGTCTCTGGATACTGATGGCAAGGGGGTGTAAGGCAAATCAGGAGAGCAGGGGTCTGTGCCACTTGCAACCTGAAAAGAGAAAGACAAAACAGTAATTGGTCTGCAAAGCTAGACAAGAAAAGATGTGTTTACACTTGCCAATGACGGCTGATAAACAACATAGATATGTAGAAGCTGATGGATGGTTGTTTAATAGCCTATTTGGACAGGCCAACTACACTTCCATGAAAACAGAATGATCATTAATACTAGAGATGAGTGGATCTTTTGAAATTCGAATTTGCTGGTTTGCTGAATTAACCCACCAAAAACACGATTTGTGGGGAATAAATTTGCATGATTTGCTAAATGTAAAGGCCTCTAATTGCCTGGAAAATATTTGTGGAACATGGTTGAACAAGTCTTGAGCTCTGCAATGCAAACACAGTCTTTTTAATGTGCAAATGGCTTTGACCTATCTGGCTAAGAAAACGAGAGGTAACCAACATGGTATATAACTGCACTCTGCAGTATCAGACTTTTTAGGCTACCTAAATCGTACAAATGTTATAAAAATTATCCATTTTGGAGGGACAGATGCATGCATTGTTGTTATTTATAGACAGGTTGGGTACAACAATTATTCCTGTTTGGGGAGAATGAAGAGCTTTGTACTTTGCTAAATGGAGAAGCTATGTTTTTTCCATGGCCATCCCAAAATTATCCTTTTAATTATGGAGAGAAAGTTGGTGTACTGTACTTTTTGAATGTGAAGAAAAAATTGCCTTTCAACTAGAAGTGAAAAATTATCCTTTTTTGGGTGAGGATCCGCACCTGGTTTATTAATCACAAAATGATAAGGAAATTACAAAGTCTTTTTATTAAGCCATTCAAAAATGATCCAGTTTTTTTCTAGATATAAAACAGTTGCACTTTTATTTCTTGGAAATAAGTTATGGCTTATGATTAGTGTTGAGCATTCCGATACAGCAAGTATCGGGTATCGGCCGATATTTGCGGTATCGGAATTCCGATACCGAATTCCGATACTTCCCGCGTATCGGATACCGAAATCGGAAGCTCCCAGAATTCAAACTGAACGCAGCAGCCAATGAGGAATGATTGGAAGTGTGGGCACATCCTGTTTAGCATGGTGGGCATGTAAGTACTGGCAAGGCTTGGATTGGCTGCTGAAATGATGTCACTCTGCACTATAAAAAACGCTGCCGCCATTTTGCGCTCACTCTGCTGTGATTTCAGTTAGGGACAGGACGCTGTGTTTTAACTGAGGGCCAGTCAAGCTAGCTAATTGCTTTATTTTCCTTTCCAAAGACTAATTTAGCAAAACGCTGTGTGTTCTTCACTGTTCACCTTGCTCTTGCCTTGCAGCGCTGTTTTAACAACGTTCTGCAAGGTCTCTGTGTGTGTGTGTGTGTGCAGCTCACTCTGTAGTCTGTGTGCAGCCATATACCCGGTTGTATTCAGCTCAGGGGGGGTTCACGCTGCCTCACACAGTTGTCCTTTTTTGCTCTTAGTGCAGCCTGCTGCACATTTTTTCTCAAATTTCCTATTAGTGTTTTTCCACCAGTCTCCAGCTCTATTGTGGAAAAACACTACATAGGATAACCTAGAGGGGGGTTTTTGGGCCTTGCAGCGCCGTTTACGGCTGTCTGCACGGTCTCCGTGTGAGCCCAGCTCGCCCTGTAGTCTGTGTGCAGCCATAGCCGGTTGGATTCAGCTCAGGGTTCGTTACTGGCTCATACCTTGAGAAAAATTTAACTTTTTTTCAAATAGTGCAGCCTGTTTAAAATTTGAAAAAAAAAAATTCCTATTAGTGTCTTTCCACTCGTATCCAGCTAAATAATGGAAAAACACTATATAGGATAACCTAGAGGAGGGTTTTTTGGCCTTGCAGCGCCGTTTACGGCTGTCTGCACGGTCTCCGTGTGAGCCCAGCTCGCCCTGTAGTCTGTGTGCAGCCATAGCCGGTCGGATTCAGCTCAGGGTTCGTTACTGGCTCATACCTAGAGAAAAATTTTACTTTTTTTCAAATAGTGCAGCCTGTTTAAAATTTGAAAAACAAAAATTCCTATTAGTGTCTTTCCACTCGTATCCAGCTAAATAGTGTAAAAACACTATATAGGATAACCTAGAGGAGGGTTTTTTGGCCTTGCAGCGCCGTTTACGGCTGTCTGCACGGTCTCTGTGTGAGCGCAGCTCGCCCTGTAGTCTGTGTGCAGCCATAGCCGGTTGGATTCAGCTCAGGGTGCGTTACTGCCTCATACCTTGAAAAACAATTTCATTTTTTTCAAATAGTGCAGCCAGTTTAAAATTTGAAAAAAAAAATTCCTATTAGTGTCTTTCCACTCGTATCCAGCTAAATAGTGGAAAAACACTATATAGGATAACCTAGAGGAGGTTTTTTTGGCCTTGCAGCGCCGTTTACGGCTGTCTGCACGGTCTCCGTGTGAGCCCAGCTCGCCCTGTAGTCTGTGTGCAGCCATAGCCGGTTGGATTCAGCTCAGGGTTCGTTACTGCCTCATACCTTGAGAAAAATTTTACTTTTTTTCAAATAGTGCAGCCTGTTTAAAATTTGAAAAAAAAAATTCCTATTAGTGTCTTTCCACTCGTATCCAGCTAAATAGTGGAAAAACACTATATAGGATAACCGAGAGGAGGGTTTTTTGGCCTTGCAGCGCCGTTTACGGCTGTCTACACGGTCTCCGTGTGATTTAAACTAGCTCTGTAGCCCGATCTGCACCAAAAAAAAGTTAAGTTCACCAAACACAACTTAACACTTGTGTAGGCCACATTTGAAAAATAATAAAGTTTAGTCCACACTTTACAACATTAGTGTTTCTTACACCTGTTAGGAGGAGCATTTCAGGAATAAGCACACTAAGGCCTTAGTACTTTTCTGCTTATCTTTATCTGTCAACCAAGATGAAGAGGGCAGGGAGTAAGGCACGTGGGCGTGGGCGCGGAGCAGGGAGAGGAGCAGGGAGAGGACGTGGTGATTCTGTGCCTGCTGCGGGCGCCGGTGACTCGTCGTCACTCAGTTTCAGCAGGGAACAGTCCTTCATGCGCAGCTTTGTCGGAGAGCGCCGTGCACCGCTGCTACGTGAAGACCAAATTGAAGCCGTTGTCGGGTGGATGGCAGCTAACGCCTCGGCATCGACTTCAGTTAGTGCCACATCCTCTCAGGCACAGAGCACTGGAGAGCAGCCATCTGTCTCTTCACCACCTGCCAAATTGGCCAGGCAGTCAGAGAGCCCAGGACAGGAGCCGTCTCTACTTCTGTTCTCTGAATCTCTTGGCTTGGAAACAGGGGGCCAGCCAAGCAGCATTGGAGAAATGGAAGAAGAGGCAGTGTGCAGTGATGCCCAAAAGCTTTATCTCTCTGACTCTGAAGAGGCAGGTGGGCCAGTGCCTCCGGTGACCACAGCGCAGTACGCATCTGATGATGAAACTCAGGTACCGCTTTCTGATGCGTACTGTGCTGCCGAGACTACCCAGGAGGAGCAGTTGGTGGCAGAGGGTAGTGGAGATGATGAGGTCCTTGACCCATCGTGGCGTGAGGAACAGGAAGGTGGTGGGAGCAGCTCTGAGGATGAGCTTCCCCTTACGGGCCAAAGAGGGAGAGGGAGGGGGAAGACTGCGGAGCCTGTAGCCTCCACTTTGGCACCCGTTAGGAGCCTGTCTCTTTCCAAAGCCAAAAAGGGCGCTCCCAAGACTTGCAGTGCCTGGTCCTTTTTTGACACAGTTGCAGATGACATTTGTTTTGTCAAATGCAAGCTGTGTCATCAGAAAGTAAAAAGAGGTAAAAGTGTCAGCAACCTCAATACCACAAATATGTGGAAACATGTGCGGAACAGGCACGCGGTGGAGTTACAGAAACACAGTGAAGACGTAGGCCAACCAACAGCGGCAGCTACCACCTCTTCATCTCGTGTTGCCTCTTCCTCCACTGTTGTCCAGAGACCTAGTGTAATTCCACCCACAACACCACCTTCCCAGTCATCCTCACACTCCCAGTCTACTCTACAGCCATCGGTAGTCCAGGCATGGGAGAAAAGGCGGGCATTCTCGGCCAACCACCCCCGAGCACAGGCTCTGAATGCAGGCATTGCCAAACTGTTGTCCCTGGAAATGCTCTCGTTCAGGCTGGTGGAGACTGACAGCTTCCGTGACTTGATGGCATTGGCAGTCCCACAGTACAAGGTGCCCAGCCGCTTTTACTTCAGCAGGCAGGCTGTCCCTGCCCTGCACAGGCATGTTGAGGCAAACATAAAACATGCGCTACTGAACGCCGTCAGTAGCAAGGTCCACCTCACCACCGATGCGTGGACCAGTCAGCATGGACAGGGGCGATATGTTTCCCTCACTGCCCATTGGGTTAATGTTGTTGAGCCAGGTACAGATCGTGCGAGTGGCGCAGGACGTGTCCTGCCCACTCCAGGGATTGCAGGAATCCAGTCTGTACGCATCGACTCCTCCTCTTACACCAGTTCCTCTGATTCCTCTCTGCAGGATCCGTCACAGTCCACCTCCACATGGACCCGTGAACGTTTACCTATGACCGACATGAGCACAGCCGTGGCCAAACGTCAGCAGGCCGTCTTGAAACTAGTTTCATTGGGGCATCGAAGCCACACAGCGCAGGAGCTCTGGAATGCCATCAAGCAGGAGAGCGATGTGTGGTTACTGCCAGCGAATCTCCAGCCAGGCATGGTAGTGTGTGACAATGGCCGAAATCTGGTGGCAGCTTTGGCCCTTGGCAACCTCACTCACATCCCATGTCTGGCACATGTGCTCAATTTGATTGTACAGAGTTTTCTGAGGGACTATCCGGATCTTGATGCCCTGCTGCACAAGGTCCGCCTAGAGTGTGCTCACTTGCGGCGTTCCAGCTTGGCCAGATCCCGCATTGCTGCTCTGCAGCGCCGATTCCGCCTTCCGGAACACCGCATCATATGTGACCTACCTACCCGGTGGAATTCCACGTTACATATGTTGGAGCGGTTGTGTGAGCAGCAGCAAGCAGTTATGGAGTACCAGCTGCATCAGGCGCAAAGAAGTCGCAGTCAGCGCCGATCAGACTTCACAACCACAGAGTGGGCCACTATGAAGGACGTCTGCCAGGTTTTGCGTCCTTTTGATTATTCCACGCGGATGGCAAGTGCAGATGATGCACTAGTCAGCATGACTGTCCCCCTTATCTGCCTGCTTCAGCAAACTTTGCAAGGGTTAAGGGATGATGTGGTGGAAGAGGTGGAGGATGAGGAGTCACCTTTTCCATCAGCTTCTGGAGAGTCAGCGCCACGTGGTTCCTCACAAAGGGGTACGCAGGGGCCAATTTGTGAGGAGGATGAGGAGGAGTCAATGGAGGAGGAAGAGCTCCGTCCAGAGGAGGGAGCGACACAATTGTCCAGTGGTCAGTGTGTACAGCGAGGGTGGGGTGATGACGAGCGGGCAGAGATCATGTCTCAAGCAGGGGACAGCGTTTCTGGGCCAGTTGGCACTCTGCAGCACATGGTGGATTTCATGCTGCAGTGCCTGAGAAACGACCGCCGCATCGACCACATTCTCAACATGCCTGATTATTGGGTGTTCACCCTCCTCGATCCTCGCTATCGGGACAACGTCCAAAACCTCATCCCTGCGTTGACCCGGGAGCGTAAATTGCGGGAGTACCACGACACACTGGTGAATTCCATCATCTTCTCCTGTCCAACTGAGAGGAGTGCTGCTAGTGCTTTACAAAGCAGCTCAGTGCGTCGAGGCAGTGGGGGAGGCTCTGCCCAAAGAGGGAGCAGAAGCAGTGCCTCTGCCCAAGGCAAGCCCAGTATGGCACAACTCTGGCACACTTTTGTGTGCCCGCCCCAAATCTCTACACCATCACCGGCGGCTCCAGTCAGCAGGAGGCAACGGTTCCGTCAGATGGTGACAGACTACATGGCTTGCCCTCTTACTGTACTCCCAGACGGCTCTTCCCCGTTCAAGTTTTGGGTCTCTAAGCTGGATACATGGCCAGAGCTAAGCCAGTATGCATTGGAGGTGCTGGCTTGCCCTGCGGCTAGTGTCTTATCGGAACGTGTCTTTAGTGCCGCAGGTGGTGTACTAACAGACCGTCGCATGCGACTATCCTCCGATAACGTTGACCGGCTTACTTTCCTAAAAATGAACCAGGCCTGGATCTCGCAGGAATTTGCCACTCCTCTGCCTGATTAAGTAATTGGGTGTCATCCAGGTCTCCTGCTGTGTTCATCTTTCTACCACCTGAACTGCTATTCCTGGGCTCCAACACCGCCAGTTGCGGCTCAGAAGTGCAGGCTGCACAGTAAAAACATACGACCCAGTGTTATTGGGTTTCAGTAACGTCAGCTGATCCCCAGCTGTGTAGCCGGCAATGTGTCCTGCGACCGCCACGCTGGCACAACAACCTAAATGTAAGGGAACCTGTCCCCCCCCCCCCCCGTCGTTTGTTACTGAAAGAGCCATCTTGTGCAGCAGTAATGCTGCACAAGGAAAAGGTAGCTCTTTTTTTTTAGCTCTTTGCACACGCAGAACTTAACACTTATAAAATGTGTTCACTGATACCGTTATACCGTCCCGGAGCTGGGACTTTCCTTCGTAATGTGACGCAGCACAGCCGTCATTCCTACCCCCTTGGTGCCATGCGCTGCCTCCTCAGCGTTGTTTTAAGCTGTCACGGAGCCTGCGCTGTTCTGTTATCCCTTGGGCATGCCCTATTTGCGCTGCCTGTCTTCTGACATAATTTGGTGTCAGGCTGGCTGCGCCTGTGCGGCCGCGCTGCCCGAGATCCCGCCTCGCAGTGTCTTCTGATTGAGTCACACTGCGGGCCTGGGATCCATGGGCATGCGCAGTGCATATCTTCCCCTCGGGCTCTCGCTCATTTCCCTCCGCCTTCTTTAGACTGTGCGCCGTCAGCTGATCCCTAGCATGCCACGGCCGTGACACCGCACAGTCTGAAGAAGAGGGAAGGAGGGGAGTGAGAGTCGAGGTTATGCACTGTGCATGCCCATGGTTCCAAGGCCCGCAGTGGGATTACGTTAGACGAGACTGCGAGGTGGGATCTGGAGCAGCGTGGACGCACAGGCACTGACAGCCTGACACCAAATTATGTCAGAAGACAGGCAGCGCTAATTGGGCATGGCCAAGGGCTAACAGAACAGCGCAGGCTCCGTGACAGCTTAAAACAACGCTGAGGAGGCAGCGCACGGCATCAAGGGGATAGGAATGACAGCTGTGCTGTGTCCCATTACGAAGGAAATTCGCACCTCCGGAACGGTTTAACGGTATAAAGGGACACATTTTTAGTGTTTACTTCGGTGTTTGCAAGGAGCATAATTAAAAGAGCAACCTTTTCCTTTTGCATCCTTAGTGCTGCACAAGATGGCTCTTTCAGCTACAAACGTCTTGGGGGGGGGGGTTAAAGGTTTCCTTTCAACTTGCTCCAATCAGGCTTCGGCCTACACTCTGTTCCTCTGCTCCTCCTGCTGTCCCTGGGCTCTAACACCGCCAGTTGGTGCCTGGAAGTGCTGTGTGCACAGTCAACAGTCGCTCCTCTGTTATTGGGGTTCAGTAACGTCAGCTGATCCCCAGCTGTGTGTGCGGCAATACCTCCAATCTGCTCCTCCTGCTGTCCCTGGGCTCTAACACCGCCAGTTGGTGCCTGGAAGTGCTGTGTGCACAGTCAACAGTCGCTCCTCTGTTATTGGGGTTCAGTAACGTCAGCTGATCCCCAGCTGTGTGTGCGGCAATACCTCCAATCTGCTCCTCCTGCTGTCCCTGGGCTCTAACACCGCCAGTTGGTGCCTGAAAGTGCTGTGTGCACAGTCAACAGTCGCTCCTCTGTTATTGGGGTTCAGTAACGTCAGCTGATCCCCAGCTGTGTGTGCGGCAATACCTCCAATCTGCTCCTCCTGCTGTCCCTGGGCTCTAACACCGCCAGTTGGTGCCTGGAAGTGCTGTGTGGACAGTCAACAGTCGCTCCTCTGTTATTGGGGTTCAGTAACGTCAGCTGATCCCCAGCTGTGTATCCGGAAACGTGTCATGCGACCGCCACGCTGGCACAACTAAAATGTAAGGGGACCTGTCCCCCCCCCCCCTAGGCGTTTGTTACTGAAAGAGCCACCATGTGCAGCACTAATACTGCACAAGGGAAAGGTCGCTCTTGAAATTATGCTCCTTGCAAACGCTGAACTACACACTCAAGTAATGTGTCCCCTCACACCGTCCAACCGTCCCGGAGGTGGGACTTTCCTTTGTAATGTGACGCAGCACAGCCGTCATTGCTACCCCCTTGGCACCGTGCGCTGCCTCCTTAGCGTTGTTTGATTCCGTCATGGACCCTGCGCTGTTATGTTATCCCTTGGCCATGCACAGTTTGCGCTGCCCGTCCTCTGACATCATTTGTTGTCGTCCTGGCTGCGCCTGTGCGTCCACGCTGCCCGAAATCACACCTCGCAGTGTCGTCTAATGTGATCCCACAGTGGGCCTGGTATCCATGGCCATGCGCAGTGCATATACTAGCCTCTCACTCCCCTTCTTCACGCTTCTTCAGACTAGGCGGCGTCAGCTGATCCCTAATAGCATGCCACGGCCGTGACGCCGCACAGTCTGAAGAAGCAGGAAGGAGGTGAGTGAGAGGCGATGATATGCACTGCGCATGCCCATGGATCCCTGGCCCGCAGTGGGACTACATTAGATGACACTGCAAGGTTGGATCTCGGGCAGCTTGGACGCACAGGCACTGCCAGCCTGACACCTACATGATGTCAGAAGATGGGCACCGCTAACTGTGCATGGCCAAGGGATAACATTACAGCGCGGGCTCCGTGACAGAACCAAACAACGTTGAGGAGGTGGCGCCCGGCACCAAGGGGGTTGGAATGACGGCTGTGCTGTGTCACATTACAAAGGAAAGTCCCACTTCCGGGATGGTTTGACGGTGTGAGGGGACACATTGTATGAGTGTGTACTTCAGCGTTTGCAAGGAGCATAATTTTCGGAGCCACCATTTTCCATGTGCAGTATTACTGCTGTACAAGATGGCTCTTTCAGCAACAAATGCCTGGGGGGGGGGTTAAAGGTTCCCTTTCAACTTGCTCCACTGCAGGCTTCGGCCTACACTCTGCTCCTCTTTGATTCCCTGGGTTTCAACACTGTCAGTTGCCACCTGGAAGTGTTGTCTACACAGAAAAAACACTAGGTGATGTGTCAGTGGGGTTCAGCACCGCCAGCTGTTCCCCTGCTGTGTAGTCGGCAACGTGTCCAGCACAAGCCACGCTGGCACAACAGAACAAAAGCTGCTACCAGTGCAGGCTTCGGCCTACACTCTGCTCCTCTCCTCCTCCTGCTGACCCTGGGCTCAAACACCGCTAGTTTTTGCCTGGAAGTGCTAGCTGCACAGAGAAAAACACCAGCCAATGTGTTAGTGGGGTTCAGCAACGCCAGCTGTTCCCCTGCTGTGTAGCCGGCAACGTGACCTGCAAACGCCACGCAGGCACATGAACTGAAATTAAAGGGAACCTGGCCCCACGCCCCCCAGGTGTTTCTATGTATAACAGCCACCTAGTACAGCAGTACTGCTGCATTTGTACAAGGTGGCTGACTTTTTCTCCTTGCCCACGTGGAACTCAACACGTACAAAATGTGTCTCATTGAGACCATTCCACTGTCCCTGAGGTGTGACTTTCCTTTCTAATGATACGCAGCACCCCCCTTGGTAGCGTTTCCCGTCTTTTGTCATCATGGTTAGATGGCTGCGCCTGTGCATCCGCCCTGCTAGAAACAACGCCCCTCGTTGTCATATTTATTTTGTCAGCGAGGGTGTGGTTTATGGGCACGAGCAGTGCATATGTTCCCCTGTCTTAACTCATCTCCTTCCGCCTTCTTCAGACTGTGCGGCCTCCTGGCCGTGGTAGGCGATAAGGGATCAGCTGAGGCCGCCCAGTCTGGAGCAGGTGTAAGGACATGTGTAAGCGGCAAACCTATTTACTGCACAAGGCCACGAATCACAGCCATGCAGTGTGATTTTTTGAAAACACACTGTGGGTCTGGGATTCATGTCCATCGCTAACCGCAATGGCCGAAATGAAATGAGGTCAGAAGACAGGAAGCGCTCACAGCGCATGGCCAAGGGATCACAATAGCGCAGACTCCTGTACAGCAAATAACAACGCTCAGGAATCTGCGCCCAGTACCTAGGTGCAAATTTTGACACCTGTGCTGCGTCTCCTTAAAAAGACAAGTCACGCCTCCACAACTGTTTGACAGTATAATGGGCTAAATAGTGTACGTGTTTTAGTCAGCGTGTGCAAGGAGCAAAACAAATAGAGCAACCTTTTACTTGTGCAGCATTAATGCTGCACAAGGTGTGGCTCTTGTACCTTGCAACACCTGAGGGGGGTTAAAGGTAACCTTTGAAATTGGTTCAACTAGGCTTCGGCCTACACTCTACTCCTCCTGCTGACCCTGGGCTCAAACAACGCCAGTTTCTGCCCGGACATGCTAGCTGCACAGAGAAAAACACCATCCAATGTGTTAGTGGGGTTCAGCACCGCCAGCTGTTCCCCTGCTGTGTAGTCGGCATCGTGTCCAGCACAAGCCACGCTGGCACAACTGAACAAAAGCTGCCACCAGTGCAGGCTTCGGCCTACACTTTGCTCCTCTCCTCCTCCTGCTGACCCTGGGCTCAAACAACGCCAGTTTCTGCCCGGACATGCTAGCTGCACAGAGAAAAACACCAGCCAATGTGTTAGTGGGGTTCAGCACCGCCAGCTGTTCCCCTGCTGTGTAGCTGGCAACGTGTCCTGCAAACGCCACGCAGGCACATGAACTGAAATTGAAGGGAGCCTGCCCCCCACCCCCAGGTGTTTCTATGTATAACAGCCACCTTGTACAGCAGTACTGCTGCATTTGTACAAGGTGGCTGACTTTTTGTCCTTGCCCACGTGGAACTCAAAACGTACAAAATGTGTCTCATTGAGACCATTCCACTGTCCCTGAGGTGTGACTTTCCTTTCTAATGATACGCAGCACCCCCCTTGGTAGCGCTTCCCGTCTTCTGACATCATTGGTTGGCTTGTTGCGCCTGTGCGTCCACCCTGCCTGAAACAATGCTCCTCGTTGTCTTATTTTCACTGCGAGGGTGTGATTGATGGGCACGAGCAGTGCATATCTTCACCTGTCTTAACTCATCTCCTTCCGCCTTCTTCAGACTGTGCAGCCTCATGGCCGCGGCATGCGAGAAGGGATCAGCAGAGGCCGCCCAGTCTGAAGCAGGTGTAAGGACGTGTGTGAGCGGCCAAAATATTTACTGCTCAAGGCCACGAATCACAGCACCGCAGTGTGACTTTATGAAAAGGCACTGTGGGTCTGGGATTTATGGCCATCGTTAACCGCACCGGCCAACATGAAATGAGGTCATAAGACGGGCAGCTCTAACAGGGCATTGCCAAGGGATAACACAAGAGCGCAGACTCCTGTACAGCAAATAACAACGCTCAGGAAGCTGCGCCAAGCACCAAGGCGTTATTTGGGACACCTGTGCTGCGTCTCCTTAAAAAGCCAAGTCACGCATCCACTACAGTTTGACTGTAGAATGGGCTAAATTGTGTACGTCTTTCATTCAGCGTGTGCAAGTAGACAAATTAATAGAGCAACCTTTCACTTGTGCAGCATTAATACTGCACAAGGTGTGTCTCTTGTACTTTGTAACACCTGAGGGGGGGTTAAAGGTTTCCTTTGAAATTGGTTCAAATAGGCTTCGGCCTACACTCTGCTCCTCTACTCCTCCTCCTGCTTCAACACGGGCTCTAACATCGCTAGTTTTTGACCGCAAGTGCTAGCTGCACAGAGAAAAACACACGCCATTGTGTTAGTGGGGTTCAGCAACGCCAGCTGTTCCCCCACTGTGTAGCCGGCAAAGTGTCCTGCAAACGCAACGCAGACACAAAGCTGCCTCCAGTGCAGGCTTCGGCCTACACTCTGCTCCCCCTGCTTACCCTTAGCTCCAACACCGCTAGTTGGGGCTCTAGGAAGACAATCTTTAATAGGCAACGCATCTGGGTTCCAGCACCGCCAGCTGGTTCTCGGCAGTGTTCTTGACACAGGTACTCCCTCGTGCCAAGCCTGGTTTCAGCACCGCCAGCTGTTTCCGGGTTGTGTCAAGCTCACTGAGACGCCTATGCTTGCCCCATCGTGGTGCGGTCGGGTTAGCCAACTCCAGGGTGCCTCCAGTTTAGGAGCTTCCTATGTGGGCTGCGTGAACTGGCAGTCAAGGCTGGTTCTGTAGTGCCAGTAGGCCCAGCTCCCCCTGTAGGACTGTTGGAGTTCGGTAACTGCGGCTGCCTCGCGGCCTAGCTGTTCTCTCCTCTCCTGTGGGCCTTGGGGTCCACCACCTGGTTCCAGCACCGTCAGCTGGTTCCGGGCCGAGCCTTTGGCTTAGGTGCCTCCTCCTGGGTATCCGAGTTCCGCCAACGTCAGGTGGTCCTAGGTAGTGCTTTTAAGCGCGGGCACCTACAGCTTAGTAACCGGGTTCCAGCACCGTCAGCTGGTCCTCGGTCGTGCCATTGGCTCTTGCACACTGGGGCAACGCATCTGGGTTCCAGCACCGCCAGCTGGTTCTCGGCAGTGTTCTTGTCACAGGTACTCCCTCGTGCCAAGCCTGGTTTCAGCACCGTCAGCTGTTTCCGGGTTGTGTCAAGCTCACTGAGACGCCTATGCTTGCCCCGTCGTGGTGCGGTCGGGTTAGCCAACTCCAGGGTGCCTCCAGTTCAGGAGCTTCCTATGTGGGCTGCGTGAACTGGTAGTCAAGGCTGGTTCTGTAGTGCCAGTAGGCCCAGCTCCCCCTGTAGGACTGTTGGGGTTCGGTAACTGCGGCTGCCTCGCGGCCTAGCTGTTCTCTCCTCTCCTGTGGGCCTTGGGGTCCACCACCTGGTTCCAGCACCGTCAGCTGGTTCCGGGCCGAGCCTTTGGCTTAGGTGCCTCTTCCTGGGTATCCGAGTTCCGCCAACGTCAGGCGGTCCTTGGGAGTGCTTTTAAGCGCGGGCACCTACAGCTTAGTAACCGGGTTCCAGCACCGCCAGGTGGTCCTCGGTCGTGCCATTGGCTCTTGCACACTGGGGCAACGCATCTGGGTTCCAGCACCGCCAGCTGGTTCTCGGCAGTGTTCTTGACACAGGTACTCCCTCGTGCCAAGCCTGGTTTCAGCACCGCCAGCTGTTTCCGGGTTGTGTCAAGCTCACTGAGACGCCTATGCTTGCCCCGTTGTGGTGCGGTCGGGTTAGCCAACTCCAGGGTGCCTCCAGTTTAGGAGCTTCCTATGTGGGCTGCGTGAACTGGCAGTCAAGGCTGGTTCTGTAGTGCCAGTAGGCCCAGCTCCCCCTGTAGGACTGTTGGGGTTCGGTAACTGCGGCAGCCTCGCGGCCTAGCTGTTCTCTCCTCTCCTGTGGACCTTCAGGTCCACCACCTGGTTCCAGCACCGTCAGCTGGTTCTCGGCAGTGTCTTTTGCTCTTGTACCTTCTGCTCCCCATCCTGGTTCCAGTACCGTCAGCTGGTTCCGGGCAGAGCCTTTGGCTTAGGTGCCTCCTTCTGGGTATCCAAGTTCCACCAACGTCAGGTGGTCCTTGGTAGTGCTTTCGGGCACGGGTACCTCCTGCTTAGTAACCGGGTTCCAGTAACGTCAGCTGGTTCTCGGCAGTGTCTTTTGCTCTTGTACCTTCTGCTCCCCATCCTGGTTCCAGTACCGTCAGCTGGTTCCGGGCAGAGCCTTTGGCTTAGGTGCCTCCTTCTGGGTATCCGAGTTCCGCCAACGTCAGGCAGTCCTTGGTAGTGCTTTTTAGCACGGGTACCTCCTGCTTAGTAACCGGGTTCCAGTAACGTCAGCTGGTCCTCGGTAGTTCCATAGGCTCTTGAACCTTCGGGTAGCCATCCGAGTTCCAGTTCCATCAGCTGGTTCTTGGCATTTTCTCAGCCTTCTTGTACCTTCTGCTACATTTCCAAGTTGAAGACCCTAAAGTCGACGACCCGGAAAACCACCCCGATGACGACGACGACGACGACCCGGAAGACCACCCCGATGACGACGACAACGACGGCGGAGACGACGACGCCTGAGACGACGACGGCGGAGATGACGACACTGGAGATGACGACCCATTCAGACGACGACATGGAAGACCGAGAAGCAGAAGAACAAGAGGCTGCAGAACAAAGAGCAGAAGAACATTAAGCATAAGACTTAATATCAGAGCAAAAGATATTATCTAAATTATATGCAGAAGAAGACTAAGCAGTGTATGGGGGTGAGTCCGTTCCTCCTCGTGGTGCCCCTGGATAAAGCCTGATGCTGCAGGCCAAACTGAACACGGACAAATGTAACTTTTGTGACTGGCAGAACGGAAGGGAACGGGAATGCCTGTCACAAATGAGAATATGATGAAGAAGTAGAATAGGAAGAATAATAACAGTGGAATAAAAAGAATATGTAGAATAGGAAGAATAATAATAGTTGAATAAAATGAATATGAAGAATGTAATAAAAAAAAAAAATAGGTAGAAGATGAAGAAGAAGATGAATAAGGTGAAGAAGAAGTTGATGTCAAAGATGCTGATGATGATGAAGATGAAAGTGTGGGAAAAGTAAAAAAAAAAAAGAAAAAAAAAGAAGGGGAAGGGCGTGGAATAGTGAAACATCAATATCTGACAAAATAAAAAAAAATTTACATACTCAATATCTTTTTCACTCCGAACGTCTTAAAAAAAAAAAAAAAACATGCTATTCTATTTGATTGGGCTAAACCTCATTGCCTTTAATGTCTCCGCCACCTCCCACAATACATCCTACATTATTCTTAGTTGTTTTCCTTCATGTAGAATGAACCTACAAGGAAAGAAAGGGTTTATTTTAATTCCGATATTTTGGTCCCATTGACTTGCATTGGGATCGGGTATCGGTATCGGCGATATCCGATATTTTTTGAATGTCGGCCGATCCTATCCGATACCGATACTTTCCGATATCGGAAGGTATCGCTCAACACTACTTATGATCATTAAATCTTTTAAAATATTAGCCCTATTTTCAGAACTGTGTCTTGAGGATACAAAAACATGAGAGTACGTTTCCCAGTATCAGTAGTATTGTCTAGCACTATATAATACAGTCGACATCCAGGAGATATGTGGTTGGCATGACTGTACAGTGGCTGCAACAGGAGCAGCATTTTAGACTTATAGGGCAGGCTATGAGATGCTTGGCAGTGTAGAACCAGCAACTGCAGTACTAGTGTATAGAAGACATGATAAACAGGAAGTAGAAGCCTTGCAAAGTCAGATCCATTGGCAATGGCAACAGCGCGATAGATTACAGCCAATGGATAGTCACACAAACAGATGGAGTGGCTGATTTAATCATTAGCATGAGCCGACAGTGTACGAAAGTCTGCAAAGATAAATGCCTGATTGATATTCACAAATATTAGATTTTCCACTCTTATAACAGATAACTTATGTTTGCTTTGATGGGACAAATCCACCAGGTAAACTGAAGACCCTCTCTGACATTACAATGGAGACTGGACATGATCGCACGTCCCACAAATAAATTGGGTCAATTCTTGGCACTCATCTAGTTTGTTCACTCAGAATTCCAAAGGATCAGGGCTCTTGCTATCTACTGGAGAAAGGACATAGGATAGGTAGGACTAAACTTGGTTGCTCAGATGGTACAACTCTGTTTGTTGATGTGCATCAGTTTTTGCACCAGCAGATAAATCATCTGGTCCATCATAACTAAAGATGAGCGAATATTTCAATGTTCGATTCGGATTACGATCCCAGAATTAGCAATATTCTCTGATTAGTTCATTGAATATTCGCCGAACATAACTGAATGCCTTTCAGCTCAATGGGAGGCAAAAACAAATGCACAACACCTTATAACGGCCCCAAATGCGGCCAAAACACATCAAATGAGGAGCAGAAATCTGGAAATGGCTTCTTTTCAACCAGAGTACTAATTGTAGCATGGCACTGCAGCAATCAGCCAGGCATGAGGTATTGAGGTCTGGGACAGCATTTACAGCTTTCATTTGAAAGTCACAGTAAGACAAGGTGGGTGAGGGTTCAGTGTAGGCCTCCTGTTCTGGGAGCCCTGATCCCACATGCAACTGCTCAACCGCCTTTCATACTTAGCCACACTCAGGTGGCACAAATATCATACATTTTGTGGACTACTATTGTCAGAAAAATCTAAGCATAGTAACACAGAATTAAGGAAGTGGAGGCCTGATGGTCTTGGAGGCCTAGTGCTACAGGCAACACACATGAAGGAGACCCAACCAGGAATTAATGGCAGACATTAACAAAGTGGCATCAATTGCAATAAAGGACAAGTGGCAGCAGGCGAAAACTGCGATCCAAGGAGGTACAAAGAGGTGGCACCAGGTGTTATTCCATGACTGACCTACAGAAGGTGACAGCTGACCCCCACTGCAGGTAAGCTGCTAGGGCTCAAAGGAGGGATGAAAAATGCAGGCAGGGACTCTGGAAACACGGGTGCAGATGGGACCGGCTGAGGAACAGAAAAGCACTGGCATGTGCAGGCTGGACTGGGTGTTAGACAGATGGGCTTTGGCAGGTGCAATCTGGACTGCCTGATGGACAGAAGAGCTCAGACAGGTACAAGCAGACGGGCATAGACAGGTAAGAGTAAACGGGAACAGGGTAGACAAGCAGACAGGCAGGCTTGGGGAACTTGACAACTAGCAAGCATGCAAGGCAAACTAACAACATAACAAAGGCACCTCCATATTGGAGGAGAAGCCTTAAATAGAAGGTGTCGCCCAGCTATAAGTTGAGAATACCTTAGGTTGATGCAAGTGGTCCTTTTAAGAGGAAGGGAGTGTGCGCGTGCACCCTCTAAGCATAGTTCCGGGTCCTACAACTGAGCCTTGGTTGACACCGACACATAGAGGGTGAGATGAGGAGGTGGTGTGTGAATGGAAGACACTGAATGTCCTGTCTATTAGATATGAGAAGATCCAAAAGGCCAAGTCTGTAATGTCAAAGGATCAAAAAGTCTGTAGTAAGAGGGAATGGTCCACGGTGTCAAAGACAGATGCCAGGTCCAGGAGAAGGAAAAGGACAAACTCTCGTTGCTTTCATTTGGTGGTTATTAGGTCATTGGTGAATTTAGTCAGGGCAGTTTCAGTGAAAGGTTTGAAGTCAGATTGTAAGTGGTCCAAGAGGAAGCAAGAGGAGAGATGGGAGGACACTTCAAAATGGATGTGCTGTTCTAGTAGTTTGGAAGCATAAGGGAGAAATGATAAGGGGCGATAGGCAGACACAGAAGATGGGTCACAGGTGGGCTTTTTAAGGATGGGTCTGATCGAAGTATGTTTCAATCAGGATGGAAGACACCAGTTGTTAGTGACAGGTTGAAGAGGTGGGTTAGACTTGTGAAGAAGACTGTGGTAAAGTTTGGAATGAGGTGGGACGTTATTGTGTAAAGTTCACAGATGGTGATGCAAAATATTCAGCTGACATGAGAGGAGAGGGAAGGGGAACTGGCGGATGCAGAAAGAATTGAAAGTACTGAATAGCTGTTGAGGGTTGTGGGACAGGCATGATATGAGGGATGAGAAGTCGGTTTGTTTTGCTGCAGTCAGAATTTGCGCAGTATTTTTACAACTGCTGTTACTGGATGGGCAACTCTGCTTCCTTTCTTTGGCAGCTGTACAACAGTACTCTTTGTAGTTGAGGGCCAGAACGAACATGTGCTCCAGTAAGTGCTGGAGCAAGTGCTGCATCAAGTGGCCTCTTCTCCTCTTCCTCCACCTTAACATCACAAACAGTACAGTCCTTAGTGGTGGCACCCCAATTAGGCTAGGTTCACATTGTGTTAGTGCAGTCCATTTAGCGCATACACTAACGGACTGCGTTAATGCAATTGCCAAAAAGGGATCGCGTTATGTGATCGTGCTAGCGCAGATGCTCTATCTGCGCTGGCGGGAACGGACCCAAAAACGCTGCAGAGAGCATTCGAGGGTCCGTCACAAAATAATGGCACATCACTAACGCATGCTAATAATGGCATGCGTTAGCGATGCGCTACATAATTGCGGTCAATAAGTGCGCTAACGGATCCGTTACATAGCGTTAGTGCCGCTATGTAACGGATTCCATCAGTGGACACCCACTAACGCAATGTGAACCTAGCCTTACAATGTGAACCTAGCCTTACCCTTTTTTTCCCCACATCACAACTCTCCAAGTGCCTAAGTGACTGTTGGGGACCACAGATGACTGAGTCTGCAGACCTCCTCACACATTGTATGCCATAGGCATAAGAAATGTGCGCTAAAAGATTCACAGAGTCAAGAGGAGAAAATCATCTGCACCGATGGCCAAATTTTTTCTCACTCAGATCCATGGTCGGAGGAAGTTTTGTCTGAGCATAAACCAAACCCTCGTCAACAGACATTAACCCCCTTGCATGACGGTCATCCATTTGTGATGAGACTCAGATATTTGAGGTGCCTGTTGACTGTACTGTGCTGTCAAGGCAAAAATACCCAGACTCATATTGTTCAGTATGCCAAGCAATTATTGCCTAGCTACTTACATACCACTCCATGATAATTATATTCAAAAAGGAGAAACTTTGGAGTTTTTGGCAAAATTTCTATAACAACTTTTATTGAAACAGACCATCAAACATATATTAACAAACAAGATTTGAAAGATGTGATTAAAAACGACACTGGCTGCACTTAGAACTAAACGTAATACTAAAGGGCTTCAATCAACATGATATTTTAAGGACCCCATCACCTACAATGTCCATCCACTTGCTCTCAAAGGTTAATGGAGGGAGGACATTAATAAATATAGCCCGGTGGCTGTTGTAGATTCTTCTCTGGGGATTCCTCTCCCATACCGGCCCCTTAATACATATGGTCACAAAAATCAACCTATGTTAAGTTGAATAAACGGGTCATCTTACCCAGACTGAGGCACACCACTGGATGCACCCCGACGCACTTTTTGCCGCTCAATAGCCTTGCTTTCTCAAGGGGAGGTGTGTTAATGGTCTCCTACAGGACCTTTTATATCCATGGTAACCGGTCATGTGTGTATCACATGACCGGCCACCGCTGGGCTGTGTAAACACGCCGCATGCGCCCACGTCTGGCCACACCATACCCACATGACCCCGCACATCGCCGTCCAACATCCGAGTGGAGGCCAAACCCCCAGTCAGACGCTTGCGATGACAGAACGCCGGATGATGCGGGCAGCAGTGAACAGCAAGCCGGCGCATGCGCAGCACAACCACAGTGTTCAGATAGAAAAAAACACATAACCCAATAAAGATATTGTAATGTGCATGCATCAAATAAATATTACAAAAAATTTAACAATTTTTTTTTTAACATGCTTTTAAGATCATAACAACAATAGATGATAATCAGGTAAAGTCCATTATACCGCAGAAAAGAAACTAAAATTTAAAACTATACAAGAAAAAACAATAATTAAAATCAAAATACACAAAATCCAGTTAAAACATACAGCCAGATGGGATTGGATGCAGAAGAAATATGAATTATATATAAATCATGTTACAAATTATAAAAATGGCACGAAGTTCAAAGAGTCATTTAGCTCAAATGGTTTCATGGTCCCCAATGTAGCGATCCACTTCAGTTCTCGTTGTGCCAACAATTTTTTTTAACATTGCCTCCCCTTATGCCTTTGTGGACAACATCAATCCCCCTTATCATAAGTCCTCTAGAGTCACAATTGTGAACCAACCTAAAGTGCCGCGGGATTGTTTTAATTCTGAAGGGTCCTCCACTGACCAGGCTGCGCCAATGTCCCGAACTGGATTTTGTGTGTTTTGATTTTGATTTTAATTATTTTTTTTCTTGTAAAGTTTTAAATTTCAGACTCTCTTCTGCCGTATGATGGACTTTACCTGATTTTCATATCGCTGACTTCGTTATTTCCCTGGAATGCCCTATGAAGAAATCATTCTTTTGCAGAATGGGACCACAAAGATATGGAAAAAAAATCCAATTTCTTGTATTATCATCTATTGTTGTTATGATCTTAAAATCATGTAAAAAAGAATAAATTGTAAAAATTGTTGTAATATTTATTTGATTCATGCACATTACAATATCTTTATCGGGTTATGTGTTTTTTCTATCTGACCGCTGCGGTTGTGGTACGCATGTGCCGGTGTGCCGTCAGCATCTGACTGGGGGTTTGGCTTCCACTCGGATGTTGGACTGTGATGTGCCCGGTGATGTGGGTATGGTGCGGCTGGCCATGGGCACATTCGCCGTGTATACACAGCCCAGCGGTGGCCGGTCATGTGATACACACATGACCAGTTATCATGGATATAAAAGGTCCTGTAGGAGACCATTAACACACCTCCCCTTGAGAGAGCAAGGCTATAGAGCGGCGAAACGTGCATTAAGGTGCGTCCAGTGGTGTGCCTCAGTCTGGGTAAGATGACCCTTTTATTCAACTTAACATAGGTTAATTTTTGGGTTCATATGTATTAAGGGGGCAGTATGGTAGAGGAATTCCCATAGAAGATTCTACAACAGCCACTGGGCTATATTGATTAATGTCTTCCCTCCATTAACCTTTGGGAGCAGGTGGATGGACATTGTAGGTGATGGGGTCCTTAAAATATCAGGTTGATTGAAGCCCTTTACATTTAGTACTGAGTACGGCCAGTGTTGGTGTCCTTTCTAACCATATCTTTTAAATCTTGTTTTTTAATATATGTTTGATGGTCTGTTTCAAAAACGGTTGTTATAGAACTTTTGCCAAAAACTGTGCTGTCAAGGCAGGAAGAGGAGGAGGGTGATTCTTTGGGCGAGGAGTGGGAGAACAGAGAGGATGATGATGAGGTAGTAGATCACACCTGGTGTAAACCCAGAGGCATGCAGCTGAGTAGCTCAGCAGAGAAGGAGGAGGAGGAAGAAGTAGACACAGAGTTATGCAACCATGGCAACCAATGCATCCTGAGGCCTAACTCTGGCAGTTGACAGCAGTGTTCACAGTTCTGCAGTTTTTTCTGACCAGCAAAAAGCTAAAAAAATCATGTTGTATGTCAACTTTTTTTAACAAGTATGAAGTGAGTAAAAAAAATGAAATAATTTCAGAGCTACATGCATGACCTGGCACATGCGCGATCAACATGCGTTAATCTAGGAATGTCACTGTGATAAAATGCAGTCAAGCGGGTCTCACCCACCACCATCCACATCTTCTGATTCTTCCTCCTCTCTCACCGTGGCAAGTGTTGTCACACAGATCTCCAGCTGAAGAATCTCCTCCACTTGTTAACCCCCCCACCCAGTTAGGATGACTGAGAGCCTGTTACCTGATACGGAATTGGACATCCCTGCTGTTTTTGACTGATCTTACATACCAAGCACACTCCATCTTTCTCAAACCACCATAACATCTCCGCCTGCACCTCTCTCACAGTCCAGCAGCGAGGAGATTGGAACAAAACAAAATCCTCTAAACTGCATGCTCGCAAACGCCAGAAGCCTGACAAACAAGATGGAAGAACTAGAAGCAGAAATATCTACAGGTAACTTTGACATAGTGGGAATAACCGAGACATGGTTAGATGAAAGCTATGACTGGGCAGTTAACTTACAGGGTTACAGTCTGTTTAGAAAGGATCGTAAAAATCGGAGAGGAGGAGGGGTTTGTCTCTATGTAAAGTCTTGTCTAAAGTCCACTTTAAGGGAGGATATTAGCGAAGGAAATGAGGATGTCGAGTCCATATGGGTCGAAATTCTCATTGGGGTCTGTTACAAACCCACAAATATAACAGAAACCATGGAAAGTCTACTTCTAAAGCAGATAGATGAAGCTGCAACCCATAATGAGGTCCTGGTTATGGGGGACTTTAACTACCCAGATATTAACTGGGAAACAGAAACCTGTGAAACCCATAAAGGCAACAGGTTTCTGCTAATAACCAAGAAAAATTATCTTTCACAATTGGTGCAGAATCCAACCAGAGGAGCAGCACTTTTAGACCTAATACTATCTAATAGACCTGACAGAATAACAAATCTGCAGGTGGTTGGGCATCTAGGAAATAGCGACCACAATATTGTACAGTTTCACCTGTCTTTTACTAGGGGGACTTGTCAGGGAGTCACAAAAACACTGAACTTTAGGAAGGCAAAGTTTGACCAGCTTAGAGATGCCCTTAATCTGGTAGATTGGGACAATATCTTCAGAAATAAGAATACAGATAATAAATGGGAAATGTTTAAGAACATCCTAAATAGGCAGTGTAAGCGGTTTATACCTTGTGGGAATAAAAGGACTAGAAATAGGAAAAACCCAATGTGGCTAAACAAAGAAGTAAGACAGGCAATTAACAGTAAAAAGAAAGCATTTGCACTACTAAAGCAGGATGGCACCATTGAAGCTCTAAAAAACTATAGGGAGAAAAATACTTTATCTAAAAAACTAATTAAAGCTGCCAAAAAGGAAACAGAGAAGCACATTGCTAAGGAGAGTAAAACTAATCCCAAACTGTTCTTCAACTATAGCAATAGTGAAAGAATAAAAACTGAAAATGTAGGCCCCTTAAAAAATTGTGAGGAAAGAATGGTTGTAGATGACGAGGAAAAATCTAACATATTAAACACCTTCTTCTCCACGGTATTCACGGTGGAAAATGAAATGCTAGGTGAAATCCCAAGAAACAATGAAAACCCTATATTAAGGGTCACCAATCTAACCCAAGAAGAGGTGCGAAACCGGCTAAATAAGATTAAAATAGATAAATCTCTGGGTCCGGATGGCATACACCCACGAGTACTAAGAGAACTAAGTAATGTAATAGATAAACCATTATTTCTTATTTTTAGGGACTCTATAGCGACAGGGTCTGTTCCGCAGGACTGGCGCATAGCAAATGTGGTGCCAATATTCAAAAAGGGCTCTAAAAGTGAACCCGGAAATTATAGGCCAGTAAGTCTAACCTCTATTGTTGGTAAAATATTTGAAGGGTTTCTGAGGGATGTTATTCTGGATTATCTCAATGAGAATAACTGTTTAACTCCATATCAGCATGGGTTTATGAGAAATCGCTCCTGTCAAACCAATCTAATCAGTTTTTATGAAGAGGTAAGCTATAGGCTGGACCACGGTGAGTCATTGGACGTGGTATATCTCGATTTTTCCAAAGCGTTTGATACCGTGCCGCACAAGAGGTTGGTACACAAAATGAGAATGCTTGGTCTGGGTGAAAATGTGTGTAAATGGGT
Source organism: Ranitomeya imitator (assembly GCF_032444005.1). NCBI lineage: Eukaryota > Metazoa > Chordata > Amphibia > Anura > Dendrobatidae > Ranitomeya > Ranitomeya imitator. The sequence goes on along the minus strand of NC_091283.1, from coordinate 686,501,814 downwards.
TAGTAACTGGCTTAGTGATAGAAAGCAGAGGGTGGTTATAAATGGTATAGTCTCTAACTGGGTCGCTGTGACCAGTGGGGTACCGCAGGGGTCAGTATTGGGACCTGTTCTCTTCAACATATTCATTAATGATCTGGTAGAAGGTTTACACAGTAAAATATCGATATTTGCAGATGATACAAAACTATGTAAAGCAGTTAATACAAGAGAAGATAGTATTCTGCTACAGATGGATCAGGATAAGTTGGAAACTTGGGCTGAAAGGTGGCAGATGAGGTTTAACAATGATAAATGTAAGGTTATACACATGGGAAGAAGGAATCAATATCACCATTACACACTGAATGGGAAACCACTGGGTAAATCTAACAGGGAGAAGGACTTGGGGATCCTAGTTAATGATAAACTTACCTGGAGCAGCCAGTGCCAGGCAGCAGCTGCCAAGGCAAACAAAGAGGTCTGGATACACATGATGAGAGCATTATACTGCCTCTGTACAAATCCCTAGTTAGACCGCACATGGAGTACTGTGTCCAGTTTTGGGCACCGGTGCTCAGGAAGGATATAATGGAACTAGAGAGAGTACAAAGGAGGCCAACAAAATTAATAAAGGGGATGGGAGAACTACAATACCCAGATAGATTAGCGAAATTAGGATTATTTAGTCTAGAAAAAAGACGACTGAGGGGCGATCTAATAACCATGAATAAGTATATAAGGGGACAATACAAATATCTCGCTGAGGATCTGTTTATACCAAGGAAGGTGACAGGCACAAGGGGGCATTCTTTGCGTCTGGAGGAGAGAAGGTTTTTCCACCAACATAGAAGAAGATTCTTTACTGTTAGGGCAGTGAGAATCTGGAATTGCTTGCCTGAGGAGGTGGTGATGGCGAACTCAGTCGAGGGGTTCAAGAGAGGCCTGGATGTCTTCCTGGAGCAGAACAATATTGTATCATACAATTATTAGGTTCTGTAGAAGGACGTAGATCTGGGGATTTATTATGATGGAATATAGGCTGAACTGGATGGACAAATGTCTTTTTTTGGCCTTACTAACTATGTTACTATGTTACTATGTTGTGTTCACCCTACTCCACCCAGTGTCAGCAAAGCAGTAAACCCTCATTTGTGCAGTTGTGCTCAGGTAAAAGATTCTTAACTCCTACACATGGCAAAGTTAAAGGGAAGGTGCCATCAAAAAATTTTTTTTTCAGAAATTGTAAAAATGTAAAGAATTAATGATTACATTTTCTTAAAAAATATTATCATTTGTTTATAATTTAGTAAAATATGAAAAATAATTTGAAAAGTTTTGGAATTTCCACTTTTAAACACTAGGGGGAGCAGCTGCTGAAATTTCAGAAAAACCTAGTGTACAACTAGCTCACATTACTGCACTGCAGTAATTATGGGCGGAGACACAAAAGAGAATAGTAAAACCAAAAACACTCAGTTTGAAAAAATGTTGCAGTAATCCGCACTTGCGGATTACTGCAACATTTTTTCAAACTGAGTGTTTTTGGTTTTACTATTCTCTTTTGTGTCTTCAGGTTTCTTGGTGGTGTGTGAACATGATCATACAGACTTGTTCACTGTGCAAGTAGCCCATGTGTTCCTGTTTCCATAATTATGGGCGGAGTCTGCTGACGTGTGTGATGTCACTCCTCTCCTCCCCTTCTGGGTGTTTGCTAAGGGATTAGAGAGGATGATATTCAGGAACCAAATGAGCAGCCATTTTGTTGGTGACTGCAGAGTATGGTCAGTATTTTACATCAGTATTTGTAAGCCAGAATCAGCAGTGGAACAAATAGAGGAAAAGTATAATAGAAACATATGCACCACTTCTGCATTTATCACCCACTCCTGGTTTTAGCTACAAATACTGAGGTAAAATACTGACCAAATACTGAGTGTGGACGGCAGCCTTAGGCTACTTTCACACTAGCGTTGTTGGCTGTACGTTGCAATGCGTCGTTCAGGAGAAAAAAACACATCCTGCAAAGTTGTCTGCAGGATGCATTTTTTCCCGATAGACTAACATTATCGACGTATTGCCACACGTCGCAACTGTCGTGCGACGGTTGCGTCATGTTTTGGTGGACCGCCGCCACAAAAAAAGTTACATGTAACGTTTGTTTGTGCGTCGAGTCCGCCATTTTTGACCGCGCATGCACGGCAGAAACTCCGCCCCATCCTCCCCAGACCTTACAATGGGGCAGCGGAAGCGTCGTAAGACTGCTTCTGCTGCCCACGTCGGACATTTCTTTCACAGCATACGTCGGTACATCGGCCCAACACACTGCGACGGGCCCGTACCGACGCTAGTGTGAAAACAGCCTTATGCTGACAAGTAGACGATCACCGAGGATGGCAGGCAGCAAGGATTCTGGGAGATATGTGGTGGAGGGAGCAGGGTGACAGCAGCACAGAGTATTTCAGGAGAGCAGTGTGCTGTCTATAGGGGCCAGGGATTGTACATAGAGAGCTGTCTTTTATACACATGGATGGACCGTCTGCTTCACAGAAATCCAGGAAACATTTCTGCGGATTGATGGCCTGGTCTGATCCAGACTTTGCATACAGACCCCATTCCCCTCCTCAGATCCTGTCTTCTCCATCCTGTCCTGGCGATGTGTGAAAGCGAGGTGACAGGCGCAGTCGGGGGTGACGCTGGGAAGGAAATGTAGCCATATAGTAACAATAAAAATGAGACCCCTCTCTTCAGCTACCTCACCAGCCTTCCCCTGACTACACCTAACTGGAGGTCATGCTGCCCCTTCTATTACCCCAGACCCGCGTGTAGGTGCTCAGCCAGAACCACCATAGAATGGGTCCACTTTCTGAAGATAATACTGCCATAGTGTTCTCACATAATACCGCCATATAGATCACACATAATACCACCAGTGTTCTCACATACCGCCATATAGATCACACATAATACCACCAGTGTTCTCACATACCGCCATATAGATTACACATAATACTGCCAGTGTTCTCACATAATACCACCATATAGATCCCACATAATACTGCCATAGTGTTCTCACATAATACCGCCATATAGATCACACAATACCACCAGTGTTCTCATATACCGCCATATAGATCACACATAATACTGCTAGTGTTTTCACAATACCGCCATATAGATCACACATAATACTGCCATAGTGTTCTCACATAATACCGCCATATAGATCACACAATACCACCAGTGTTCTCACATACCGCCATATAGATCACACATAATACTGCCTGTGTTTTCACAATACCGCCATATAGATCACACATAATACTGCCATAGTGTTCTCACATAATACCGCCATAGAGATCACACAATACCACCAATGTTCTCACATACCACCATATAGATCACACATAATACCACCAGTGTTCACATACCGCCATATAGATCACACATAATACTGCCAGTGTTTTCACAATACCGCCATATAGATCACACACAATACCACCATATAATTCTCACAATACTGATCAAGCATAATACCACCATACGGATCACATAATACCGTCATATAGATCTCACGTAATGCCATAATACAGCATGACGCCCGCAGCTCCTGTTATCGCACGCATTGAGTTGTGTGTGCAATGGGGAAAGATATGCAGGGGGAGAGGAGTGCATAGAAGAGGATTAGATACACGGTTCACCAGACAGTATCACACAAGAGAGGATTAGATACACGGCTCAGCATAATATCACACAGTATAGGATTAGATACACGGCTCAGCAGACAGTATCACACAGGAGAGGATTAGATACACGGCTCAGCAGACAGTATTACACAGGAGAGGATTAGATACACGGCTCAGCATAATATCACACAGTATAGGATTAGATGCATGGCTCAGCAGACAGTATCACACAGGAGAGGATTAGATACACGGCTCAGCAGACAGTATCACACAGGAGAGGATTAGATACACGGCTCAGCATAATATCACACAGTATAGGATTAGATACATGGCTCAGCAGACAGTATCACACAGGAGAGGATTAGATACACGGCTCAGCAGACAGTATCACACAGGAGAGGATTAGATACACGGCTCAGCAGACAGTATCACACAGGAGAGGATTAGATACACGGCTCAGCAGACAGTATCACACAGGAGAGGATTAGATACACGGCTCAGCATAATATCACACAGTATAGGATTAGATGCATGGCTCAGCAGACAGTATCACACAGGAGAGGATTAGATGCATGGCTCAGCATAGTATCACACATGAGAGGGTTAGATACAGGGGCCAGCAGACAGTATTACACAGGAGAGGATTAGATACATGGCTCAGCACAGTATAGTGAGAGATGCACGGTCTGATGTCCTGTGAGGAGCTGCAGTGAGGTCGGAGCAGCACAGAGCCTCCCCCATCCCCCTCTGTTACCTCTCTGCAGCTCCTGATAGAGGACATCAGACGGCAGCACTCCTTCACCCTCTCTAGGGATTACAGCCACACGCCAGGCAGCAGAGGACAGGGAACGGCCGCTGACAGTGTGAGGGGAGACAGATGGAGCTGCCCCTCCAACAGCACAGCTCTCAGTCACAGTGGAGCTCACAGGTACACTCCACTGTGGGCTGAAGCAAGATGGCGCCGACCTCCTGCCTCTGCTGTGATGTGGAGACAACCCAGGGGGCGTGGCCACATCACAGCACAATGATAGCTATGGGGTCGGCTCCCGACTGCAGCCTCCTATGTCCAGGGCTGCCGTATTTTGCACAGTGTAAGTGTCGTGCTGGGACTCTTACACTGCTGCAAAGCAAAATGGCGGCGCCCAGTGGCTGCAAAAATAATTAATAATAAAAAATATATTAAAGTTAAAAAAAATAATTTTGTATTAAAAACAATTGTTTATATAAACAATTATTTTTAATACAAATACAAAATTGCAGCACCTTCCCTTTAAAAGCTTGAATTTCACCATCTTCAATCTACTACTAATAATAACTTTATATATCGCAAACACATTACGCATAGCTTTAAGAGTTAGCAGTTCTTATAAAACAGTCAAAAGTTACCAAGTTTAAGATAATCAAACAATTAAAACAAAAATAATGATGACCCTGCTCTTCAGAGCTTGCAATCTACAATGAGGTGGGGGTGACACCAATTACAGGTGCTTATTTACAATGAGGGTACAACTATGTTGAGGAAAAGAAAATATCTTTTCTGTACGGTTGAGTTTGATAGTGAATTATGTTCAGAGAAGTAGAGAATACGCTATATACATATTTATAAAGGACTTTGATTAGGGAACGTGATAGGCCACCCTAAACAGATGTGTTTTTAGGGAGCGAGCAACTAACAATGTCTAAGTTGTGGTTATGCTCCTAATTTCATGGGGGACAAAGGGTAAGGCAGGGTTCACATTGTGTCAATGGCAATGCGCTGACGGCATCCATTACACAGCGACACTAACGCTATGTAACGGATGCATTAGCGCACCCATTAACTGCCATTATTTAGCGCATCGCTAATGCATGTCAATTGGCATGCGTTAGCGATGTGCCGTCATTCTGTGACAGACCCTTGGATGTGGTCTGCAGCATTTCCAGGTCCATCACCGATAACGTAGGTGGAGCATCTGCGCTATCGCAATCGCATATCTTTAAAAGGCACTAGTGTTGGTGCAGTCCGTTTAACGCATGCGTTGAACGAACTGCACAAACGCAATGTGAACCCAGCCTAAGAAGTGAGTCATCTAGGTAATAGATTGAACTGAACAGGAAAAAGTCCAGATCAGGGGTATTACTGTCTATGTATGTCTCAGAGTTTTAAAGTTGAGGCCACAAGAATTGGCTAGAGATAGAAGCTGGGATGCAGTTGGGGAGGAGGAGCTGTTGAGGACTCCCAGGATAAGGGTTGTCAATTCTGAGGACATGAAGTGTGGCCACAATGCATAAAAGTTTTCCAAGAAGTGGGTGGGTGAGCCTGGGGCTCAGTTTACGACTGCTACTCTGAAGGAGAGGGGATGGAACACCCTGATGGTGTGAACCTCAAAAGAAGAATGGCACCCAATCGGCCTGTATTTATGTATTTGGTTAAAAACAGGTTTGTTGTTGGCAGCGAGGAGTGTAGGCTTATCGTGGAGTTAGCAAATAATAATATCGGCAAGCATAGTATCATGGAAATCATTAATAAAATGATTTAAATGATTCCACATGTCATCTTATGGACTGTAATAAGGGCCAACTGCAACCAGCAACATATGAAAAATAACCAAGGAAAAAGAACAACAGTCATAAGGCCCATTAGAAGTAACCAATTGTAAACTTTTATTAGTATGGAAAACCGAAAAAGGGGCAAATGGGGCTAAAAGGAGTAAAAATAGATGTTTACAGCATCCAGAAATCGCCAAGGACAAGCATGTCACAGATATCAAGTACACATATTAACAATAAATATGTACAATCCATTGTAAGAGGGGGGCTGGGGGCCCAAACAGTCTAGCACGGTGGTGTGCATGGCTCTCTCCCAGCTCCGTGAAACGTGGTCTTCTCCTTGCTTCTGGGTCATGGAGGTGCTCCTGGAAACTGTAAATCCCTTTCTCGATTTCTTCGTGGCTTCTCAAACTAGCACAGAACAGCCACCTTAGCTACACCCAAAAAACATGTCCAATTTCACGAGACCACTCTGGCCAGGCTATGGGACCTCTTCCTCAGCTACAAGCACAGACGTTCTCTGCAGCAACTTCAGCTCACACACTCCCAAGGCTCAACCCCTTCCCTTAGCACAGGGCAGCTCATTTAACACAGTCTATTGGAGTTGGGAGCAGAAAAATCCATCACACCAGATGAAGGGGTGCAGTCTCTTAAAGTGGCAGCGTGTTCCTACTGTCCATGACAGCACCACCCCCCTACATGCCCCCCTACTAGTGATAAGTGAGCACTAAAATGCTCGGGTGCTCGTTGTTTGGGTCAAGCAGATTGATATTTTTACCGTGATCCCCCTCGGGGGTCCTTTTAAGGTCTAAAAACATCTGAAAATGATGGAAACACTGCTCAAATGACACAGGGACATCATGGGGATCGCCTGGAAGCATTCCTGTCTCCTAGTTCACAGCTGTAAACATTTTTTCCCGAGATTCATGCCATTTTTCCCGATGCAACAAAAAACATACTAAAACTAAACCAAAACGGATTTTGCTGGGAAATATGTTAAGGTACAGTACATCCTTTGCAGGTTAATGACATGCCGGTAAGGCCAAATTATTAACCCCAGAACGAAATGTTAATCCCTCACTTGGGCTTACTTGAGACGAAGCATTTTTAAAGTGTTTTTCCACTTTAACATGGCTTTCAACCACTACAAATGCATTCACTGTGAAATGTCATTGTAACATTTAACAATCCTGGCTGGCCATATGGTGTGTGACACATAAGCAGACCCATCTTGTTTCATTTATGAAGGACGGACTTTTAAAGTCACAGAGCCTGGTGCATCAGGCAGCATTAATATTCTTAAAGGGCCATTATTAAACAGTGGGTCTCCTAAACTGTTGTAGCCTACACTGTCAGTGGATGGGCTGCCAAGAATTACCACAATACCCCTTTCATAAGATGTCCAGGAGGGTCTCCTGAAAAAGTGTGGCATTGAATTCAAGGACTGCCCTGCTACCAATTCATATGCACCCCAATAAGCCTTTGAACCTACATACTGGATGGGCCAGAAAAATCCACTTCACAATATGAATTTTGTACTCCCATACTGTTTTACACTTTGGCAGCAAGACCAGCCCTGCAGCATAGTCAGTCATATGCACCCCATTACGCCTTGGAACCCACAAACTGGATGGGCCCATGAAAATCAATTTCACAATATGCATTTTGTCCTCTGTATGCCTTTGTTTCACACATTGGCAGCAAGGCCAGCCCTGCTGCATAGTCAGTCATATGCACCCCATCACGCCTTGGAACCCACATCCTGGATGGGCCCATGAAAGTCCACTTCACATTATGCATTTTGTGCTCTGCATTCCTTTCTTTTACACATTGGCACCAAGGCCAGCCCTGCTGCATAGTCAGTCATATGCACCCCATTGCGCCTTGGAACCCATATACTGGATAGGCCCATGAAAATCCACTTCACAATATGCATTTTGTGCTCAGTACTCCTTTGTTTTACACATTGGCAGCAAGGCCAGCCCTGCTGCATAGTCAGTCATATGCACCCCAATAAGCCTTTGAACCCACATACTGGATGGGCCCATGAAAATCCACTTAACGATATGCATTTTGTACTCTCGTACTCCTTTGTTTGCACAGTGACAGCAATGTCTGCCCTGCTGCATAGTCATATGCACCCCATTATGCGTTGGATCCCCATACTGGATGGGCCCATGAAAATCCAATTGTATTTTTTTATGGTGTGATGGTTCCCTCTTTGCAGAATTACTTACAGGAGAATTTGGCAATTTTATTTGCCAGGTTTTTAACACTAAGGTTCAGATACAGCTCTAAAGAAGGCTAATACTTGCAATACAACATAATTTTATTGCAAAGTACAAAATTCAAGGAATAGTATGATTGAATAGTATGAGTGTGTACACTTTTGTATATGTTAACATAAGGTTAAGTACATATAAGGATTAAATACATATGATTAAGGATATATAAAGATGATATATAAAGATCATCACCAAGAGGCTTTTAAACATCATCCGTTTGGAATATCAGAGAAGCAACACCAAGACAGAGAACCCCTGGGAGATTGCGTCCCCAATTATGCAGGTAACAGCACACTGTATATGTACAGGTACCCCAGTTTTGGCATCTATCTTAGTCATGTTTTTCCGGTCTGATAAAAGGATTTACACTATGTAGTAACTCTAGTTTCACCCAGCCCTTCAAGTGGCCAGCTTTCAAGGTTGGATGAAACTGAGATATCTTAGAGTCATCAGACGAGGGGCCATTAACCCCTAGAAAATAAAAGCCACAAGGATTTAGATCAAACCACCACAGGCAGAGTTTCCGTAAACCTTAATGTTTTACAATGACAAACAGCAAATATATAGTGGCTTAGAGCTGTTTGTGAAGTGAATAAACAAACATTTCATGAGATCGGCGATCAAAATCGCGTTTCGTATGATGCTTTCAGCACCATTTTTCAGCCAATGAAGGAGGACGCAGAGTGTGGGCAGCGTGATGACATAGGTCTCGGTCCCCACCATATTAGAGAAGGGCATGACAGTGATTGGCTTGCTTTCTGCTGCATCACAGGGGCTATAAAGGGGCGTGCACGCCGACCGCCATTTTACTTCTGCCGATCGTAGCATAGGGAGAGGTTGCCGCAGTTGCATCAGAAGAAGGGATATAGTTAGGGAGGGAAGATTAAGCCCCGAAACTGCTTGTGCTGTAGCGATTTCCACTGTCCAACACCACCATTTGTTTGCAGGGACAGTGGAGGCTATATTTTTGTGCATCAGCTCTGTAGCTTATTAGGCTGCCTTATAAGGCTCCCTGCCGGTTGCCCGTACACTCCAGCTGTATGCTGAACCATCAGCGATGGCTGAATCTTCCCCAGCACCTCCTAATAATCGACGTTGCAACAAGGTGGTACTCCACACTGCACATGGTTCAGAGGCTGTGCGAACAGAGGCGTGCTGTGATTAATTTGTGGGAGGATACACACACACAGGCAGGCAGTAGAATGGCAGACATGGAGTTGTCTGGTGTGCAGTGGTCGAAGCTCCAAGACCTCTGTCAAGTCCTTCAGTGTTTTGAGGAATGCACACGGCTGGTATGTGCAGATGACGCCATCATAAGCATGAGCATCCAACTAATGCATCTGCTGATGCAAAGTTTGACGCACATTAAGGAGCTGGCGTCTGCAGCCGAGGAGGGAAGCCTTGATGACAGTCAGCCATTGTCTGCTCTGGGAACTCTCCTGGACGAGGTGGTGGATTAAGAGGAGGAGGAGGAGGAGGATGATGGGGATGAATATTTATGGAAGGAGGATGCTTCTCAGGGGGCAATAGAAACTGGTGGCATTGCAAGGTCAGGTACAGGGTTTTTGCGAGACACAAGTGATGTTGATTTGCAAGAAAGTGCTCCTCAAACCAGCACAAGCAGTGAATTGACACATGGAACATTGGCGCACATGGCTGAGTATGCCTTGCGTATCCTAAAAAGGGACCCCCGAATTACTAAAATGATGACCGATGACGATTACTGGTTGGCCTGCCTCCTGGATCCACAATATAAAGGAAAATTACAAAATATCATGCCACATGAGAACCTTGAGCAAATATTGGCTACCAAACAAGCAACTCTTGTAGACCGTTTGGTTCAGGCATTCCCAGCACACAGCGGCGGTGATGGTTCTCACACAAACCGTAGAGGGCAACATGGCAGAGGTGTTAGAGGTGCACAAATCCGAAGTGGCGTTGGACAGAGGGGTTTTATGACCAGGTTGTGGAGTGATTTCGCAATGACCGCTGACACGACAGGTAGTGCTGCATTGATTCAAAGTGACAGGAGACAGCATTTGTCCAGTATGGTTACCAACTACTTTTCCTCCCTTATCAATGTTCTCCCTCACAGGTCATTCGCCTTTGATTACTGGGCATCTAAAAAAAGACACCTGGCCTGAATTGGCAGAATATGCATTACAGGAACTCGCTTGCCCTGCTTCTAGTGTGCTATCAGAACGAGTCTTCAGTGCTGCTGGTTCAATACTGACCGAAAAAAGGACATGTCTGGCTACCCAGAATTTTGATGATCTAACCTTCATTAAAATGTACCAATCATGGATTTCAAATTCTTTTGCCCCACCTTCTCCTGCTGACACGTAGCTTGCTTGAAAAATGTCTTGCTTTTGGCCTCCTCTTACTGACTTCTCCAATTCCTCTATTTGCAGCTGCTGAATGTCCACCATAGGCCATTTTTATACCTCCCTAAATGGGCTGACTCCCCCCACAGGGCCGTGGTCACCACCTGGCGCAAGCACCCGTGCGAGTGCCATTTGCCTGGACAGGTGGGTGCGCCCACTCTTGGGCGACGGCACTGGCACAGGGTCCCTCATAGTACAATGAAGTGTCGCTGACGGTGGTGGTGCACAACCAACGTCAGACACACCGTCGTAATATGAGGGGCCCTGTGCCAGTACTGCCGCCCACGAGAGAGTGTTCCCCCCCAGCTCAAACAGTGTTCTACCACTTGCAATACTTACCTCTCCCTGCTCCACCACTGTGTAGTCTGTGCTGTTAAATCCTTCAATGGCACTGCCAATACAAATTTGTTGAAATGATAGATGATAGTTAAAATATACAGGGGCCCTGGCCTCCATTTAGACCAGTTAATACTTTGCGCCTACTACCACTGTCTGCTACTCACCAGTACCTAGCTATGCCGCCTGTTTAGTCCTGTTACCAATTTAAAACTGCATTTAGCCTACTTTTGTATTTTGGGCCTACTAACTGTGTCTGAGCCACTCGTTACAATTGTCCTCCACTGAACAAAGCAATGCCGCCAGTTTAGTCCTGTTACCAATTTAAAACTGCATTTAGCCTACTTTTGTATTTTGAGCCTACTAACTGTGTCTGAGCCACTCGTTACAATTGTCCTCCACTGCACAAAGCAATGCCGCCTGTTTAGTCCTGTTACCAATTTAGAACTGCTTTTAGCCTACTTTTTTATTTTGGGCCTACTGCCACTCATTACAATTGTCCTCCACTGAACAAAGCTATGCCACCTGTTTAATCCTGTTACCAATTTTAAACTGAATTTAGCCAACTTTTTTATTTTGGGCCTATATCTGTGTTTCCTCCTCATCCTGCTCATTGCCCAGCCACTGCTAGATGAGTCTGCTGGTACATTGACCCAGCCCACTACATTCCCCTTGCACTCTACACAGCCAGAATCTGGCAATGCTGAAAGTCAGGTTCCCCTTCCCACATACTATACCACCTTACACGGGGACAAAGAGGAAGGTGCAGATGAAAGTGCAGGTTCCATCATCAGGTGGGGGGGCATACTCATTGGCACTGGCACAGGGCCCCTTATAGTATGCAAAAGTGTCTCTGGCAGTGGGAGACGTCACCCGCCATCAAACACACCACTGCACTATGAGGGGCCCTATACCAGTGACAACTAGTGGGCCCCCCTGCTTGCTCAGGATCACAGCACTTGCAAAGTTGAAATACTTACCTCTCCCTGCTCCACCGCCGTGACCTATTCTGCTTTTCCTGGGCCCACGAAAATCTTGAGCCAGCCCCACCCCCCCACAACTTTAGCCAAATGACACCGTGTTTTCAATGCCTAACTATTATTATAAAGTAAATTAAGATTGACAAGCTTAAGAAATAAGAATTGATGTTTTTGGCATTAAAATGGGCACTGTAGGTGTTTTCCTGTCCTCCACTCACTGCCGACTTTGATTCCCCATTGACTTGCATTGGGTTTCGGGTTTCGGTCGGCCCCCGACTTTTCGAAATAATCGGCCGATTTCACACGACCCGACTTTTGACAAAGTCGGGTTTTGCGAAACCCGACTCGATCCGAAAAAAGTAAAAGTCGCTCAACTCTAGTAACCAACACTATTAAAGGTATGCCACTAAACGTAGATAACAACTACCCTGGGAAACACTAGATTTCCTCTTTACAAGATATGGACGATGATGGTATTGATGACGACTTTGAAATTTACAACATCCACACCAAGAAGATGAAGATCACAGTTTCAAAACATGTACAAAAATGGCCGGGAATGCCATGCCCACAGCAGCAGGGGTAGCAAAAATCCCATCCTAACCACCACAAGCATGATCAGGCACATGGCAGCAAAGCACCTGACTCTGTTGGTTGAACAGTGTCTGTGTGTAATACCACTGCTTCTTCTGATGGTGTGTGAGCAAGCCAATCCACTGTCCATGTGCATTTTAAGATGCCTCATGCCCTGCATCTGCAGTTGCACACAAACTGAAATAGCACCATCAACAAGCATGTCCACCTCCTTGTCCAGTGCAGCGTTCAATTGTCCATACCCAAGTCCTTGAAATGCCAGCTGAAATACGCAGCCAACTCCACAGTACTAAATTCACACATTTTTTTCGTCTGCTTGCACTGGAAATGTTGCATTTTAGGCCCGTGGGAGACGTAAGCTTTCCGCAACCTGATGGCGGTGACCATCACAAGGTAATCGTTACCCAGCCACCACAATTTTTTCCGGTCTGCTGTCACGACATCACACAAGCAAGCATGTGTCCCACAACATTACCCGTGACCTCCACAATGCTGTAAATGGGAAAGTCCACCTAACCACAGACATGTGGACAAGTGCTTGTGGTCAGGGATGGTACATCTCACTAACGGCACACTGGATTAACATAGTGGAAGCCGGAACCCAGTCCGACCTTGGGATGTGCACGTCCTCATACCCCACGGTCTACAGCTCCTGCACCTCCTCGTCCTTCGCTTCCTCATCAGCCTCCATCTCTGAAAATAGTATAGTCACTAGCTAGAAGCACTGCAGCACTGCCTCAGCCAAGCGGCAACAGGCTGTGCTGAAGGTAATATGCTGTGACAAGCCGTACAATGATGAAGAGTTGTGGACAGCTCTGAAAGAGCAGGCAGATCTGTGGCTGACACCGCTACAGCCAGGCATGGTTGTGTGTGACAATGGCAGGAACCTGGTGACTGCTCTGTGTTGAGGCAAGCTCACACACGTGCCATGCCTGGCCCATGTGCTTAACCTCATTGTTGAATGTTTTCAGAAAAGTGACACAGAAATGCCAGATCTGCTAGGAAAACTACGAGGCTCTGCGTACCCATTTTTGAAAGTCAGCTAGAGCTTCATTTTCCTTTGCCATGATTCTGCAGCACTTGCAGCTTCTGGCTTACTGACTGATGTGTCATATCCTCCCAATGCATTTGAATTCTGCACTGCATATTTTGGAAAGGATTTGTGAGCAGAAGAAGGCATTTGTAGACTATCAGCATTAACAAGGCAGTCGGTATTCAGTTCTGACTTCACACAAAAGATCTCAGGAGTGGACATGGATGTCAGACATATGTACCATCCTCCAAAACTTTGAGGAATTCACCAAGATGGTGAGCAGCAATGATGCCATAATTAACATCTCCATCCTGCTTCTTTGTGTTCTAATATTAATATTTATAGTTATTTATATAGTGTCAACATATTTACATTTTCAAACACAACAGTCCTAAGTAATAATGATAACAATACAATAATTATACAGAAATCAAACAACCCTGCTTGTGATAGCTTACAATCTATACTAAGTAACAACGATAACAATAATTAAAACCCCCAAAAAACCTGCAAGTGACAACTTACAATCTACAATGATGTGGGGGAGATAAAAACTACAGGGGAAAGTATTTACACTGATGTATTTGCAATAATATTACTCAGGTTTGTCAAAAGTCGTGGAGGCCTGAAGACAAGGAGGAGACCATGGTCAGTTGTCCTCTTAGTGAGGAAGTATCGACTATTAGCAGTCTTGCACGCATGGCAGAGTTTATGTTACGCTGCCTTTCTTGTCACCCTCAAGTTCTCAAAATTTTAGGTGATAGGCAATACTGATTGCTGACAATTCAAAACCCAAGCTACAAAGAGAACTTTATATCTCTTATTCCAGAGGCAGACAGGTGTACTACAATGTTGGAGGACCATAGGGCCCTTCTTGCTCAATTATTAAAAAATTCCCATCTGAAAATGCTGGCAGGAGAGGTCACAGTTAGTTGGCCACGCAATGAGTACAGGTGAGAGAGACACAACTCCAACCCAGCAGAGGCAGCAGAACACTGAAAAAGTTCGGGGAGAGTTTTCTCAGACTCTTCTATCGCCCACGCCCTGAGGCATGGGAGATTCTCACAAGGAGTGCTTTGCTTTGGAAAATGCTGAGGGAGTACGTTGCTTACCGTACCAACATCCTCTGTCATTCCTCTGTGCCCTTTCAATATTGTTTTGCAATGCTGAACACGGAGCATGAACTGTCTTTTTCCACTGCGAACATGCGCTGTACTCACGGTCATGGAGCGCACGGTGTCTCGCTCTCTGGCGGTCACTGTGAACATGGCTCCTCGCTCTCTGGCAGTACCGCTTTTATTGGTGGGGTCAAACACCTTCGTAATACAGAGACAGAGTACAACACCGCCCAAGCATTCACACTCTGCAGTGACTGCCTCTAGGCAGAAGATGATGATGGTGGTAGTAGTAGTTGGAGCATTTAACAAAGTCATGAAGCAGTCATAACAACTTGAAAGAGAAGTATTTTTAACAAAATACCACACTGTTCGATATGTGGGCTGTATTTTTTTAATTTTTTAAACTAAAATAGTGTACCGAACTAAGGTAACAGACAGCAAATAAAGCTGAATGTAGGCCTGAATTTCCACAGTTTGTAGGCCACAAATACATCAGACGTCTGACAGCGATAACACACTGCCAAATATGTGGCCTGTATTTTTTTAAATACAAAACAATGCTGTATATAAATAGAGTAAGAGACAGCAAAAACAGTGGAAAACTGGCCTACAATGCCTAAACTTGGAGCACGCAGATATATGAGGGCTGTCACGGAAATACCACACTGCCAAATATGTGACCTGTTTTTTTTAAATGCAAAATAGTGCCATATGTAATTAGAGTAACAGACAGGAAAAAAGTCGTAAATGGGCCTATATGTTATGAACAGGTAATTCAGAATCACAATGGACATAGAGGTACTGAGCACACAAAGTGACCTGACAATTACCAAAAATAAAGGACAAGCTCTGAGACGTGGGAACTCTGCTGACCGCAATCCCTAATCCTAACACACCACACTAGAGGTAGCCGTGGATTGCGCCTAACGCTCCCTATGCAACTCGGCACAGCCTGAGAAACTAACTAGCCCTGAAGATAGAAAAAAAAAAGCCTACCTTGCCTCAGAGAAATTCCCCAAAGGAAAAGGCAGCCCCCACATATAATGACTGTGAGTAAAGATGAAATACAAACACAGAGATGAAATAGATTTAGCAAAGTGAGGCCCGACTTACTGAATAGACCGAGGATAGGAAAGATAGCTTTGCGGTCAACACAAAAACCTACAAACAACCACGCAGAGGGGCAAAAAGACCCTCCGCACCGACTAACGGTACGGAGGTGCTCCCTCTGCGTCTCAGAGCTTCCAGCAAGCAAGAAAAACCAAAATAGCAAGCTGGACAGAAAATATAGCAAACAAAAAATAACACAAGCAGAACTTAGCTTATGCAGGATAGAGAGGCCACAGGAACGATCCAGGAGGAAGCAAGACCAATACTAGAACATTGACTGGAGGCCAGGATCAAAGCACCAGGTGGAGTTAAATAGAGCAGCACCTAACGACCTAACCTCATCACCTGAGGAAGGAAACTCAGAAGCCGCAGTACCACTCTCATCCACCAAAGGAAGCTTATAGACAGAACCAGCCGCAGTACCACTCATGACCACAGGAGGGAGCTTGGCCACAGAATTCACAACAGTACCCCCCCTTGAGGAGGGGTCACCGAACCCTCACCAGAGCCCCCAGGCCGACCAGGATGAGCCACATGAAAGGCACGAACCAGATCGACAGCATGGACATCAGAGGCAAAGACCCAGGAATTATCTTCCTGACCATAACCTTTCCACTTAACCAGATACTGGAGTTTCCGTCTCGAAACACGAGAATCCAAAATCTTCTCCACAATATACTCCAATTCCCCTTCAACCAAAACCGGAGCAGGAGGATCAATAGATGGAACCACAGGTGCCACGTATCTCCGCAACAATGACCTATGGAACACGTTATGGATGGAAAAAGAGGCTGGAAGAGTCAAACGAAAAGACACAGGATTAAGAACCTCAGAAATCCTATATGGACCAATGAAACGAGGCTTAAATTTAGGAGAGGAAACCTTCATAGGAATATAACGAGATGACAACCAAACCAAATCCCCAACACGAAGTCGGGGACCCACGCAGCGCCTGCGGTTAGCGAAACGTTGAGCCTTCTCCTGGGACAAAGTCAGATTGTCCACTACATGAGTCCAAATCTGCTGCAACCTATCCACCACAGTATCCACACCAGGACAGTCCGAAGACTCAACCTGCCCTGAAGAGAAACGAGGGTGGAAACCAGAATTGCAGAAAAACGGCGAAACCAAAGTAGCCGAGCTGGCCCGATTATTAAGGGCGAACTCAGCCAAAGGCAAAAAGGACACCCAATCATCCTGATCAGCAGAAACAAAACATCTCAGATATGTTTCCAAGGTCTGATTGGTTCGTTCAGTCTGGCCATTTGTCTGAGGATGGAAAGCCGAGGAAAAAGACAAATCAATGCCCATCCTAGCACAAAAGGCTCGCCAAAACCTCGAAACAAACTGGGAACCTCTGTCAGAAACGATGTTCTCTGGAATGCCATGTAAACGAACCACATGCTGGAAAAACAACGACACCAAATCAGAGGAGGAAGGCAATTTAGACAAGGGCACCAAATGGACCATCTTAGAGAAGCGATCACAAACCACCCAAATGACCGACATTCTTTGAGAGACGGGGAGATCCGAAATAAAATCCATAGAGATATGCGTCCAAGGCCTCTTCGGGACCGGCAAGGGCAAAAGCAACCCACTGGCACGAGAACAGCAGGGCTTAGCCCGAGCACAAATCCCACAGGACTGCACAAAAGAACGCACATCCCGCGACAGAGACGGCCACCAAAAGGATCTAGCCACCAACTCTCTGGTACCAAAGATTCCAGGATGACCAGCCAACACCGAACAATGAACCTCAGAGATAACTTTATTCGTCCACCTATCAGGGACAAACAGTTTCTCCGCTGGGCAACGGTCAGGTCTATTAGCCTGAAATTTTTGCAGCACCCACCGCAAATCAGGGGAGATGGCAGACAAAATTACCCCCTCTTTGAGAATACCCGCCGGCTCAGACAAACCCGGAGAATCGGGCACAAAACTCCTAGACAGGGCATCCGCCTTCACATTTTTAGAGCCCGGAAGGTACGAAACCACAAAGTCAAAACGGGAGAAAAACAGCGACCAACGAGCCTGTCTAGGATTCAACCGTTTGGCAGACTCGAGATAAGTCAAGTTTTTGTGATCAGTCAAGACCACCACGCGATGCTTAGCTCCTTCAAGCCAATGACGCCACTCCTCGAATGCCCACTTCATGGCTAGCAACTCTCGATTGCCAACATCATAATTTTGCTCAGCAGGCGAACATTTCCTGGAAAAGAAGGCGCATGGTTTCATCACCGAGCAATCAGAACCTCTGTGCGACAAAACAGCCCCTGCTCCAATTTCGGAAGCATCAACCTCGACCTGGAACGGAAGCGAAACATCTGGCTGGCACAACACAGGGGCAGAAGAAAAACGTCGCTTCAACTCCTGAAAAGCTTCCACAGCAGCAGAAGACCAATTGACCACATCAGCACCCTTCTTGGTCAAATCAGTCAACGGTTTAGCAATGCTAGAAAAATTAGCGATGAAGCGACGATAAAAATTAGCAAAGCCCAGGAACTTCTGCAGACTCTTCAGAGATGTTGGCTGAGTCCAATCATAAATGGCCTGAACTTTAACAGGGTCCATCTCGATAGTAGAAGGAGAAAAAATGAACCCCAAAAATGAAATCTTCTGAACACCAAAGAGACACTTTGACCCCTTGACAAACAAAGAAACACCAGGACCTGAAACACCATTCTGACCTGCTTCACATGAGACTCCCAATCATCCGAGAAGACCAAAATATCATCCAAGTATACAATCAGGAATTTATCCATGTACTCTCGGAAGATGTCATGCATAAAGGACTGAATCACTGATGGAGCATTAGAAAGCCCGAATGGCATAACCAGGTACTCAAAATGGCCTTCGGGCGTATTAAATGCTGTTTTCCATTCATCGCCCCGTTTGATACGCACAAGATTATACGCACCACGAAGATCTATCTTGGTGAACCAACTAGCCCCCTTAATCCGAGCAAACAAATCAGACAGCAGCGGCAAGGGGTACTGAAATTTGACCGTAATTTTATTTAGAAGGCGGTAATCAATACAAGGTCTCAGCGAACCATCCTTCTTGGCCACAAAAAAGAAACCCGCTCCCAATGGCGACGATGACGGGCGAATATGACCCTTCTCCAAAGACTCCTTCACGTAACTCCGCATAGCGGCGTGCTCAGGTACAGATAAATTAAACAGTCGACCCTTAAGAAACTTACTACCAGGAATCAAATCGATAGCACAATCACAATCCCTATGCGGAGGTAGGGCATTGGACTTGGGCTCATCGAATACATCCCGGTAATCAGACAAGAACTCTGGGACCTCAGAAGGGGTGGATGATGAGATAGACAGAAATGGAACATCACCATGTACCCCCTGACAACCCCAGCTGGACACAGACATTGATTTCCAATCTAATACTGGGTTATGGACTTGTAGCCATGGTAACCCCAACACGACCACATCATGCAGATTATGCAACACCAGAAAGCGAATATCCTCCTGGTGCGCAGGAGCCATGCACATGGTCAGCTGGGTCCAATACTGAGGCTTATTCTTGGCCAAAGGCGTAGCATCAATTCCTCTCAATGGAATAGGACACTGCAAGGGCTCCAAGACAAACCCACTGCGCCTAGCATACTCCAAGTCCAACAAATTCAGGGCAGCGCCTGAATCCACAAATGCCATGACAGAATAGGAAGACAAAGAGCAGATCAAAGTAACGGACAAAAGAAATTTCGACTGTACCGTACCAATGGTGGCAGACCTAGCGAACCACTTAGTGCACTTAGGACAATCGGAGATAGCATGAGTGGAATCACCACAGTAGAAACACAGCCCATTCTGACGTCTGTGTTCTTGCCTTTCAGCTCTGGTCAAAGTCCTATCGCACTGCATAGGCTCAGGTTCATGCTCAGATAATACCGCCAAATGGTGCACAGATTTACGCTCGCGCAAGCGTCGACCGATCTGAATGGCCAAAGACATAGACTCATTCAGACCAGCAGGCATAGGAAATCCCACCATGACATCCTTAAGGGCTTCAGAGAGACCGTTTCTGAAAATAGCTGCCAGCGCACTTTCATTCCATTGAGTGAGCACGGACCACTTTCTAAACTTCTGACAATAAATCTCTATCTCATCCTGACCCTGACACAGAGCCAGCAAATTTTTCTCTGCCTGATCCACTGAATTGGGTTCGTCGTACAGCAATCCGAGTGCCAGAAAAAACGCATCAATCTAATATATAATTGCCTAGAATGCTACTTCCTGCAATTTGTGCCAACTTCCTGTCCAGAGCTAATGTCCGGAGCTAATGTCCGGAGCTAATGTCCGGAGATAAGTGACGTCAACAGTGTCCAGTGTCTGATTGGTTGCCGCCTGCTGCGAGCGACCAATCAGAAACGTGCCGTACTGTGACACACTCTGCCCACCATTTTGGTGTGATTTTTGAATTTTTACCTCACAGCAAGTTTCTACTGCGTGGAGGCGGGCCCAGTGACGTTGCTCTTCAAGCTCCTGCCGAATTTCGTCAAAAAAATGATAATACCATTTACCAAAACTATATATATTTAGTTGTGAAGTGGTTCAGTGACATTTTCACACCAATTTTGAACTTTTGTTTGGTGTTTTCTCCATATACTGCCTATTATTCACTGACTGTTATACTGAGAGACTGCCGTTTATTATTATTATTATTATACATTTTTATAGCGCCATTTATTCCATGGCGCTTTACATGTGAATACGGGGCAAATATAGACAATTACATTAAACATGAGCAGATAACAAGGCACACGAGTACATAAGGAGGGAGGACCCTGCCCGCGAGGGCTCACAGTCTGCAGGGGGTGGGTGAGGATACTCTAGGAGAGGGAAGAGCGGGCTGTGCGGCTGTTCAGTAGGTTGAGGATCACTGCAGGCTGTAGGCTTGTCGGAAGAGATGAGTCTTCAGGTTCTTTTTGAAGGTTTCTATGGTAGGCGCAAGTCTGATGTGTTGGGTTAGAGAGTTCCAGAGTATGGGGGAAGCACGGGAGAAGTCTTGGATGCGGTTATGGGAAGAAGAGATGAGAGGGGAGTAGAGAAGGAGGTCTTGGGAGGATCGGAGGTCGCGTGTAGGTAGGTACCGGGAGACCATGTCACAGATGTATGGAGGAGACAGGTTGTGGATGGCTTTGTATGTCAGTGTGAGGGTTTTGAACTGGAGTCTCTGGGCGATAGGAAGCCAGTGAAGGGCTTGACACAGGGGAGAGGCTGGGGAATAGCGGGGGGACAGGTGGATTAGTCGGGCAGCAGAGTGTAGGATGGATTGGAGCGGTGCCAGAGTGCTAGAGGGGAGTCCAGAGAGTAGGAGGTTGCAGTAGTCGAGGCGGGAGATGATAAGGGCATGCACTAGCGTTTTTGCAGTGTTGTGGTCAAGGAAAGCACGGATCCGGGAAATATTTTTGAGTTTGAGACGACAGGAGGAGGCAAGGGCTTGGATATGTGGCTTGAAAGAGAGGGCAGAGTCGAGGATCACCCCGAGGCACCGGGCGTGTGGGACTGGGGATAGTGAGCAGCCATTGACATTGATGGATAGATGTGGTGGAGGGGTAGAGTGAGATGGGGGACAGATGATGAATTCTGTTTTGTCCATGTTCAGTTGTAGAAAGCGAGCAGAAAAGAAGGCTGAAATGGCAGACAGACAGTGCGGGATTTTGGTAAGCAAGGAGGAGAGGTCAGGTCCGGAGAGGTAGATCTGCGTGTCGTCGGCGTAGAGATGGTACTGCATACCGTGGGATTCTATGAGCTGTCCCAGGCCGAAAGTGTAGATAGAGAAGAGTAGGGGTCCTAGAACAGAGCCTTGAGGAACACCGACTGACAAGGGGCGAAGTGAGGAGGTGGTGTGGGGGAGGGAGACACTGAATGTTCAGTCTGTCAGATATGACGAGATCCAGGAAAGGGCCAAGTCTGTGATGCCAAGGGATGAGAGGATTTGTAGCAAAAGGGAGTGGTCAACAGTGTCAAAGGCAGAAGACAAGTCCAGGAGAAGGAGGACAGAGTAGTGTCTTCTTTGCCACATTGGGTATATTGCTCTATTATTTGCCACATAAGGACATTGTCCATTATTGCCCAGCAATTTCTTAAATAACAAGAATTGTCAAGAGCTGGTAAGTGCAGCCATTTTTTGTTCTTTCTTACTATTATTTATTAATTGTATTATTCTTACATTTGAATAAATAAAGTATATATGGATTCTAGACTCACGATTCTTTAGAATCGGGCTGCCATCTAGTATTACATAATGCCGGATCTCCTGGCGCAAGGGAAAATGCCCAGTCTTGAGGGTCGCCACATAATAAAGAAATAATGATCTTAACATGTTGAACTGGATCACCAGAGGAGCGGGGTTTCAGAGCCAGAAATAGTTTACAATTATTTTTAAAATTCAAAAACTTTGCTCTATCGCCAGAAAATAACTCAGGAATAGGAATCTTAGGTTCCAACATAGGATTCTGAACCACTAAATCTTGAATATTCTGTACATTTATAGCGAGATTATCCATCAAAGAGAACAGACCTTGAATGTCCATGTCCACACCTGTGTTCTGAACCACCCTGATGTAAAGGAGAATAGAGAGACAGAACACAGTGCAAAGAAAAAAAAATGGTCTCAGAACTTCTCTTTTCCCTCTATTGAGAAGCATTAGTACTTTGGGCCTCCAGTACTGTTATGAACAGGTAATTCAGAACCACAATGGACATAGAGGTACTGAGCACACAAAGTGACCTGACAATTACCAAAAATAAAGGACGAGCTCTGAGACGTGGGAACTCTGCTGACCGCAATCCCTAATCCTAACACACCACACTAGAGGTAGCCGTGGATTGCGCCTAACGCTCCCTATGCAACGCGGCACAGCCTGAGAAACTAACTAGCCCTGAAGATAGAAAAAAAAAAGCCTACCTTGCCTCAGAGAAATTCCCCAAAGGAAAAGGCAGCCCCCTACATATAATGACTGTGAGTAAAGATGAAATACAAACACAGAGATGAAATAGATTTAGCAAAGTGAGGCCCGACTTACTGAATAGACCGAGGATAGGAAAGATAGCTTTGCGGTCAACACAAAAACCTACAAACAACCACGCAGAGAGGCAAAAAGACCCTCCGCACCGACTAACGGTACGGAGGTGCTCCCTCTGCGTCTCAGAGCTTCCAGCAAGCAAGAAAAACCAAAATAGCAAGCTGGACAGAAAATATAGCAAACAAAAAATAACACAAGCAGAACTTAGCTTATGCAGGATAGAGAGGCCACAGGAACGATCCAGGAGGAAGCAAGACCAATACTAGAATATTGACTGGAGGCCAGGATCAAAGCACCAGGTGGAGTTAAATAGAGCAGCACCTAACCTCATCACCTGAGGAAGGAAACTCAGAAGCCGCAGTACCACTCTCATCCACCAAAGGAAGCTTATAGACAGAACCAGCCGCAGTACCACTCATGACCACAGGAGGGAGCTTGGCCACAGAATTCACAACACCTATAATGGCCAAGCTTGGCGCATGCAGATATATGAGGCCTGTCACGGAAATATCACACTGCCAAATATGTGGCCTGTTTTTTTTTTAAATGCAGAATAGTGCTGTATATAATTAGAGTAACAGACAGGAAAAAGTGGAAAACCGGCCTACAATGGCCAAACTTGGCGCATGCAGATATATGAGGCCTGTCACGGAAATATCACACTGCCAAATATGTGGCCTGTATTTTCTGAATGCAAAATAGTGTTGTATGTAATTAGAGTAACAGAAAGGAAAAAAGTGGTAAACCGGCCTACAATGCCCAAACTTGGAGCACGCAGATATATGAGGCCTGTCATGGAAATACCACACTGCCAAATATGTGCCCTGTTTTTTTTTTAAATGAAAAATAGTGCTGTATATAATTAGAGTAACAGACAGCAAAAACAGTGGCAAAATGGTCTAAAATGCCCAAACTATATAAGATATAGGAGGCCTTTTTTGGTGAATTTAAAAGACCCCCCAAAAAAAACAGTGGCAGAAGGGTAGCACACACAACTATGCTACGTATGCCTGACAAACTATGATTTTTAAACAGGCCTCAGTCTGACAGAACAGACTGTTTTTTAGGGGGTGAATTTTTGGGGAAAAAAAGCAACTAGGTATATAGTAAAGAAGCTGCAGCAGCAGACAGTTATGGATCTTTGGCAGGGATGCAGTGGGAGCAATGTATGCACATACAGTGCCTGCAGGCCTTGCACTGATGTGGATATGCTGTGCCCTGCTTACCTAACCCTGCAATATCGGGACCCACAAATTAGCCCTAAAAAGGACTGTTGGTTTCTCAGGAGTTGTGGATTTAACAGGTGCAGACCTACACTGACTACAAAAACCTATCTCGGCAGCAGCTCTCTCTACTCAAGCTGAATCTGAAGCAGAATGTGTCGAGCAGGGCGGCACCAGGTCTCTTATACTCAGGATGATGCTGTGCGGCCAAGCCAATCACTGCACGACCACAACAAAGATGGCTGCGATGTGTCATGGCCTGGCAGACAATCCCTGCAGCATGATTGGGTCTCCAAAGTCCGCCAAAAATGCTGGGTGGAGACACCAGTTACCGTCGTATAATCCCAGAAATGCTCGGTGCTCAGCGAGTATGTAAGAGGGTGAACTGTAGTCCCACTGAGAGGGCACTAGGACCCTGTGGTTTTTGCCTATTGCAGAAGAGAACAGACCGTGCAAAACTCCCAGAGACAATGTGTGCTGCGGGGTGGGGTCTAGTGTCTCGGGTGTAAAGTGAAACTTGGAAGCGAGAGCTGAGAGAGAAAAAGGCGGGAAGCAAAGGCAGAAGCTGCTGTGATATCTTAAAGAGAGACTGTGTGGATTTACTGCAAGTGTTTTTGGAGGAAAAGAAGCTTTTGAGAGACTTTTTGTTGCTAACGTTCCCCTGGAGAAGAATTAACCTTTTGTTTAACTCTGTGAGAGACTTGTGTGGCTAACGTTTCCTGGAGAGGAGTTAACCCTTTATTTAACAAAAGACTGAGACTTTACTAAGAACCCAGTACGTATTTGGAAGTCTGTGGATTCCCTGTGCATTGAGTGGAGAAACAAGTCTGGACAGACTGCTGATACAGAGACAGACGGATTGTCGTGGAAGCATTCCTAGGAGCTACAGAAGCAGAGACTACATCGTGAGACCACTAACTAAGTCCCCGGCATTTGGGCTCGGCATCGGCCGACAAGACAAGAGGAGCTTGCTGTAACTTATTGGCGCTGAAAATATGAACTGGCTGCAGCCTGTGCGGATTCCTGCCTGAGAGGAAATCCATCTCAGGATACGGTACCATAGTTATAGATACCCGGGTATCTCTGCTCAGAGTGTTAAGTTGTTACTTTAGAGGTGTATCTTATATTAGAGTTGTGTAAGTTATACTCAATGTGCCATTCCAGGGGCTCCCTTAATAACACTACATTCAATTTACACTTGTTCCTGTTTTTAGTTGCCTGTTAGGTAAATTTCTTACTAGTCTGTTGTAGTACACAGTTCTCAGGAGACCTTTGAGTGGCACAGTGATTTCAGCTGCTGCTGAATTAGTGTATCTTTGGGGTGCATCTGCCTTAATATTCTCCATATTACCTTGATTAATTTGCCTTTGAGTAAATACCGTTGTAGATTTCTGCCTTGGTCTTGGTTTGTGACTCACTGGATCTTATTCGGACCTCTGGTCATTACATTTTTGGCGTAGTCGGCAGGATCCAGTGTTTGTCATGGACGAGGGCGAGGGTGGAAATGACCCCGCTGTATCCGCATCCTCCTCGGGGGTTGGGGTTCCCCGGGCAGCCGCGGCGACTCCGGGAGGGTATGTGCCTGTAGGGGCTTTACTTCAGCACATGCCGAAATACGATGGGCGCAATATGGCGTTGCAAGATTGGGCTGAGAGAATCCGGAGTATTCTGCGCATGTGTAATTTGACCCCCGCGTTACGCGCTGAGCTGGCATTAAATGCACTGGAGGGTGATATTAGGCGTATGGTGATGGTGCGCCCAGAATCAGAGAGGGATACATTAGAAAAGATTTTGGAACTGTTAGAGGGGAGTTTGGGGGGCCGAGCGCGTGTGGCCCAGCTTCGGTCCCTATTCTTTCATCGTCCCCAGAGAGAGTGTGAGTCCCTGATGCAGTACTCTAATATTTTGCAAGAGATGTTGAATGAGATGCAGCGACTAGACCCGGGGGCCATGGGGGCGTTCCGGGAGGTAGACCGCTTGCTCCGGGACCAATTCATCACCGGTGTAGCCAATAGACTTCTCCGGGACAAACTGTTGGAAATGGCCCGGGTTGCACCAGAGTTATCTTTCTGGCAGATTTACCGAGCTGCAGTGGAAAGGGAAGAGAAATCGGCCTATGTTCCCGAGGGGTCAGTGAACAGTGCCCAGCTGGAGGAAGGTGGTTCATCAGGGTCGGGGGGAGAGGGGCTGGTAAGCGTGGTACAAGCTCTGCGTGCTGAGGTGAAGGAGTTGAAGCTGAAATTGTCTCAACTGACAGTTGATCCCGCCTCTACCCCCTCGCGGGAACCTCCTGCCTCACCCCCTGGAACGGTGACCCCGCAAATGGCCAGGTCGTCCTATCAGAATGAGTCAAGCCCTCGCCCACGAGGAACAATCACCTGCTGGAAGTGTGGCCGCCAGGGACACATCTCGCGTTACTGCCGGGCGCTTACAGCCCCAGAAACCCCGTCGCCGGCTTTAAACTTCCGGCCGCTGCCATGAGAGGGCAAGCAGCAGCGGCCCCACCCACACAAAGCCCTCAACGGAATGAACAAGATTTGTTTGCATGTAGTCCAGTGATAGAAGCAGAGTTTGAAGGGCGGAAGATGAGGTGCTTGGTTGACACGGGATCCGAATGTACTATAATGCCTCTAGAAGTATATGAGAGATACTTCAGTCGACTAGTGATTCCAGAGGATGGCCGAGTGATACGACTGACCGCCGCAAATAATGGTCAATTGTCAGTCAAAGGGATCGTGTGGATGCAACTAAAAATGTTTGGTCAAGAGCTGGGGCAGAAAGGGGTAGTACTGGTGGATCACCCCCCTAGAAGAGGGATGGAAGTGACGCTCGGAATGAACGTGCTGCGAGATTTGAATCACCAGATGTATGCCAGTGAAGGACCCCGATACTGGGCCCGTGCGACAAGACACCGACCCACACAGAGAATTCTACACCGTCTAGTGCTGAGTTGCGACTTGCTGAAAAGTGCGGTCCCAGGTGGCCGGGTGGGCCGGGTCCGAGTGACTTCGAGGGCCCCGATCCTGCTGGGACCCAGACAAGAGGAACTCTTAATGCTGCCTGTGGGAGCTGCACAGAGATTGAATGGGCTTGAAGTGCTACTTGAGCCCGCCCGAGAGGGTTCCTCATTTGCCAAGGTACATGTGGCCCGTTCTTTGGCGATTGTGAAGAATGGACGAGTACCGGTCCGATGCATCAATGTTTTAGATGAAGCTGTTGCAATTCCCGCTGGGACCATACTGGCTGAACTGTTCGTACCGGCAGAGAAGGTGCCGGAAAATGCAGGGTTCGAATTGCGACCAGACCAACAGTCATCCTGGACATTCGCGGTCGAGGTAGGCCGGACTGAACCTCCTACGGAGGAATGGAATGTTCATGTGATCATGGAGCAGATGGGAGTGGATCGGGAGAAGCTGACCCCCGTGCAGTTGGAGCAGTTGGAGAGAGTTTTGTGGGAACATCAAGAGACCTTTTCCCGACATGGAGAGGACTTCGGGTGTACCCAGACGATTGAGCATGAGATTCCAACGGGGGATACTCCACCCATTAGAGAAAGATATCGCCAAATTCCTCCGGCGCTCTATCAAGAGGTGAAGAGCATGGTGGCCAGTATGCTGGACAACCAAGTGATCCGAGAGAGCCGGAGTCCCTGGGCGGCCCCTGTAGTCTTGGTCCGCAAGAAGGATGGGACACTCCGATTTTGTGTGGACTATCGGAAATTGAATGCCCACACCGTACGGGACGCCTATCCTTTACCCCGTATTGAAGAATCCCTGTCGGCCCTGGGTCGGGCCAAGTATTTCTCAACGTTGGATTTGGCAAGCGGGTACTGGCAGGTCCCAATGGCTGAAAAAGATCGGGCCAAGACGGCGTTTGTATTGCCAATGGGGCTCTTTGAGTTCAACCGGATGCCCTTTGGCCTCGCTACCGCCCCGGGAACCTTCCAACGCCTGATGGAACATTGCTTGGGTGATCTAAATTTTGAATCAGTCCTGATATATTTGGACGACATTGTGGTGTTCGGAACCTCATTTGAAGATCATCTGGAGAAGCTGCGTCAAGTTCTCCGGCGGCTCAAGAGCTACGGCCTGAAAATAAAGCCAAAAAAATGTCAGCTGTTACGAAACCAGATTGAATATTTGGGGCATCTGGTGACCCCGGACGGGGTACTACCTTTAGCCAGTAAGATTAAGGCGGTACAAGAGTGGCCACCTCCTTGTGACCTGCGAGAAGTGCGGGCCTTCCTGGGCCTAGCAGGATACTATTGGTCGGTTTGTGCCTAAATTCTCACAAGTGGTGAGTCCCTTGAATGAACTTTTGAGAGGGACAGCGCTGGGTCCTCGAAATCGCCCCATTCCATGGGGGCCCCTACAGAAAAAGGCATTTGATGGAGTGAAAACCGCCCTAACGAGTGCCCCATTGCTGGCCTACGCCCGGTTTGACACCCCTTTTTTGTTGTATACCGATGGTAGTCTTCATGGGTTGGGGGCAGTACTAGCACAGGTGCAGGACGGCCGAGAACGAGTGATTTCTTATGGCAGCAGATCTTTAAGAGACTCCGAGCAAAATCCGGCTAACTACAGCTCATTCCGTCTGGAATTGCTGGCCCTGGTGTGGGCAATGACAGAACGCTTCGCCGAGTATCTAACAGGAGCTGAGGTGCTAGTCATGACAGATAACAACCCGCTAGCTCACTTAGAGAATGCAAAACTGGGGGCGTTGGAGCAGCGGTGGGTCGCCAGACTGGCCAAGTTCAATTACCGCATTAAATTTCGCTCTGGTCGAGAGAACGGCAATGCAGATGCATTGTCAAGAGTGCCCCTTGGGTCATCCGGGGAAGATGTTGATGAACAACTTGAGGATACTGAAACTCCAGCTTTGGGGCAAATACCTATCTTCCAAAGTGTGGTACACTCAAGTGGGGTGGCCACCGGGATGCCCTGTGTCCTGGGTAAAACACCCTCAGATTGGACAAGAGTCCAGGATGAGTGTCCGGACGTTGCACTTGTGCGCCGTTGGGTACAAAACAAGGCCTGGCCCAGTGCAGAGGACAAGGCTCAGTTGTCCATGGAAGGAATGAAACTCCTTCGACAATGGGATAAATTGTGTGTGGAACAAGGTCTTTTGTATCGTAAGGTGTACCTGCCATCGGAGCTGCAGCATCGGTACCAACTGATAATTCCTGTGGGGATGGGGCCGGTGGTCGCTCGTGAGGCGCATGAGAAGGGGGCCCATTTTGGAAGTGAAAAGACACTTCAGTGGTTGCAGCGAGTCCTCTACTGCCCTGAGTTGGGAGGGATGGTGGCCGACGCGTGTCGGCAGTGCCGAATTTGTGGGCTCAACAAAAGCCCTGAGCAGCGGGCTCCCACACAGTCTATTAAGACTTCAGCTCCACTGGAACTACTCATGATTGACTACGTGTTGATAGGGTACTCTACATCAGGGTACTCCTACTGCCTGGTGATGACAGATCACTTTACCAAGTATGCTGTAGCGGTGCCGACAAGAGATCAGACGGCCAAGTCGGCGGCTGAGGCAGTGTGCCGACATTTCTTCCAAGTGTTCGGGTGTCCGCAGAGAATACATTCAGATCAAGGGGCCTGCTTTCAGGGAACGCTGATGAAAGAGTTGCACCAGCTCTATGGTATCGAGCAGTCGAGAACAACGCCTTACCACCCTCAGGGTAACGGGGCGTGTGAGCGTTTTAATCGGACCCTGTTGCAAATGTTGAGGTCCTTAGAGAGTCAGCAACAGACATGCTGGCCTGAGTATCTCCCCGAATTGATGTGGGCTTACAATAACAGGGTGCACAGTACTACTGGTTACTCACCACACATGTTGATGTTTGGTAGACCTGGCCGAGACATTGAGGATTTGAGCATGCCAGATCCCTCCTCCGCCCCCCTTCGGACTGCATCCGAGTGGGTACGAGAGCATCGGCGGCGGTTGAGGGTGGTGCATCAGGTGGTGGGTGACCGCCTTCGCCAGGTGGTCCATAAGGACACGCGACCTGTACAAACAGAGCTGTTCTCTCCGGGAGACAGAGTGTTGGTGAGGACAAAACGACGGTCAGGAAAGCTGAGTGACCGATGGGAGGCGATACCGTATCTGATAAAAAAACAGGTGAACCCTGAGATTCCAGTGTACGAGGTCGAACCGGTGGGGACAGGGGGGCCAACCCGTAATTTGCATCGTAACATGTTACAGCGGTGCTGGTTTGAAGATTCGGCGCCTACCCCCCTAGAGCCAGAGGCCATGTTTCAAGGGGCGGAAGCTCTGAATGATCTTGAGTTTGATGGTGTGCTTACTCCTGCGCCTGCTTATTTGCCCCCTGTGACCGATCTGGCCTCGGGTGATGAGAATGTTGGGGATATGGAGGATGTTGTTGAGGAGAGTGCATCAGGTCAACTGCTAGGTCCTGACGCTGTATCACAGGACATCGAGCCGCAGGAGGAGACAACTCCACTTACGCCCACTGACACGACCATGGAAGAGACTCTAGCTCCCTCTAAGGTCGCACCTGTTGATGTAGGACTCAGGAGAACTACACGATCTACGGCAGGAATACCGCCTCAGCGATATGCTCAAGATGAATTTGAGTGGGAAGGTATGTCGAGGACGCCAACCTCTAGTGGGGTGGCATGTAAGAGGGTGAACTGTAGTCCCACTGAGAGGGCACTAGGACCCTGTGGTTTTTGCCTATTGCAGAAGAGAACAGACCGTGCAAAACTCCCAGAGACAATGTGTGCTGCGGGGTGGGGTCTAGTGTCTCGGGTGTAAAGTGAAACTTGGAAGCGAGAGCTGAGAGAGAAAAAGGCGGGAAGCAAAGGCAGAAGCTGCTGTGATATCTTAAAGAGAGACTGTGTGGATTTACTGCAAGTGTTTTTGGAGGAAAAGAAGCTTTTGAGAGACTTTTTGTTGCTAACGTTCCCCTGGAGAAGAATTAACCTTTTGTTTAACTCTGTGAGAGACTTGTGTGGCTAACGTTTCCTGGAGAGGAGTTAACCCTTTATTTAACAAAAGACTGAGACTTTACTAAGAACCCAGTACGTATTTGGAAGTCTGTGGATTCCCTGTGCATTGAGTGGAGAAACAAGTCTGGACAGACTGCTGATACAGAGACAGACGGATTGTCGTGGAAGCATTCCTAGGAGCTACAGAAGCAGAGACTACATCGTGAGACCACTAACTAAGTCCCCGGCGTTTGGGCTCGGCATCGGCCGACAAGACAAGAGGAGCTTGCTGTAACTTATTGGCGCTGAAAATATGAACTGGCTGCAGCCTGTGCGGATTCCTGCCTGAGAGGAAATCCATCTCAGGATACGGTACCATAGTTATAGATACCCGGGTATCTCTGCTCAGAGTGTTAAGTTGTTACTTTAGAGGTGTATCTTATATTAGAGTTGTGTAAGTTATACTCAATGTGCCATTCCAGGGGCTCCCTTAATAACACTACATTCAATTTACACTTGTTCCTGTTTTTAGTTGCCTGTTAGGTAAATTTCTTACTAGTCTGTTGTAGTACACAGTTCTCAGGAGACCTTTGAGTGGCACAGTGATTTCAGCTGCTGCTGAATTAGTGTATCTTTGGGGTGCATCTGCCTTAATATTCTCCATATTACCTTGATTAATTTGCCTTTGAGTAAATACCGTTGTAGATTTCTGCCTTGGTCTTGGTTTGTGACTCACTGGATCTTATTCGGACCTCTGGTCATTACATTTTCACTGATACTCGGATGAGGAAAAAGTAGTGGCGAGCACGTTCGCTCATCACTACTCCCTACTTAATGATGGTCGTCCTCGTCCATCACAGCATCAAGGCCACAGTGTAATGAAGGAACGTGCAATGCGGAAACAACATCTATAGAGGAGGCAACAAAGTTGGAAGAACAGACACTGTTCTATGTATTGGACTGGTGGAACCCCTGCAGTAGACCTTGGAATCTCCGAATCGCTTGGCTGCCAGGCAAGGCTTGACTATCTTCCAGAGGAACACTTGCTGCAGGAGTCATAGTGGGCTCTTGTCGGGTCTCATCCTCTCGTGGTGGTAGTGGTACATCCATGAGATTACCGTCTCTGCATGGCTGAGGACCCCCTACTGTGTCAGGGATGGTCCATCACTCATCATCGATTTCACCATCAGGCATGACAGATTCAGGAAGAGGAGTAGCGCCTTCTGGTGGCAATGGTGCAGAACAAACATCGGACCACCAGGGCTGCAGCATATTTCTTTGAAATACTCTAGAGGTGGACGTTCACTCTCAATCTGCACCTTGTAGACCGGGCAGTCATCATACACTCGCTCAATTACTTTGTAAGGCTGTACTTCTCATCTCTCACTTAATGTTCCCTTGGGGCGTTTATCTCTGACTAATACTCAGTCTCCGGGTTGGAGCGGTATCTCTTGAGTCTGTTTAAGGCCCGTATGTTCTTTTTCCTGCAGCTGCTGACCCACCAATCGCCGTATCATTTGTCATCGTTGCCGATGCTTTTCACCCATGAAGTGCCAGTTCGCTCCATCAGCTCCACTGGCTGTTCCAAATTCAGCTCAATGATCTCTCGTCCAGCTCTTCCAAACAGCAGTAGATATAACCCGTGGTGAAGTGGACCCGATGGTTGTAGGTCCAGACCAACTCTGGCAGGTAGTCTGGCTAGCATGCCTTCTTATCCTCCTCCAACATCATCAGCATTTGAAGTAGGGTTCGTTTCAAGTGTTCACATGCTCCATTGCCTTGGCGATAGTAAGGGGTGGTCCGGGACCGCTCGATGCCATACATACGATACAGTTCTTCCATCAACTTGCCTTGGAAACATGCGCCTTGGTCGGAGTGAATGCGTTTTGGGCACCCATACACCTGGTTGAAGTCTTGACAGATGGCTGGCGCCGCCGACTCCGCAGTCTGATCTCTAGTCAAGGTAACAACTGTGAACTTGGAGAAATGATCGGTCATCATCAAACAGTACTGTAGCCCTCGGGCCAAGTGTCCCACAAGGAGATAGTCGATCATAAAGACTTCTAGCTCTTTCTTAGTTTGTATGGTCTGGATGGGTGCCCTATGTTCGGTACTCTTAATGAGGTTGCATACTCGACATTGCCAGCAAACTTCTTCCACTACATACTCCAATCAGGGGCAATTCACATACTACTGTAACCATTGGTAGGTCTTTGTTGGTCCGAAGTGAGCTCCAAATTTGTGGGCTTCTTTAGCTACTTCTTGAGCCATTCTTCGTGGGATGACCACCTGCCACCTTACTTCCATATCTTTTGGCTCTTGTCTCTTACTATATAACACTGATTCTCGCATTTCCAGTCTATCCCACTGGTGTAAGCTCTAACCAGAAGAAGCTGTAATTGTGGGGGTTTCTTTCGCTGTCTCGCAGGGACCTGCTGGCATACCCGGTGATTCTCTCATGTTCATCCTGTATCTGGCAAAGTTCTGCAGCGAGTCCATGAAGGCTACCGTCTGTGTACAACAGGAACGGTTGATCGAAATCTGCGTAGGCCAAAATCGGAACTGAAGTAAGGGCATTCTTTATAGCCTGGAAAGCCTCATTTTGTCTCTGGGCCCAAGGGATGTACTGGGTCTTCGGCACTCTGGCGGTCCCCCTCAGCAGCCCATTCAGAGGACCCGCCACCTTCGCGAAGTCTTTGACAAACCGGCAGTAGTACTCGGCTAGACCCAGAAAGGCCTGGAGTTCTCTCACTGTTCGAGGGACTGGCCACTTCTGGATAGCAGACACTTTTTCTGGTGAGGGTAGAACTCCATCTTGTAACACTATGTGGCCCAGATACTCAATTTCTTTCTCTCTTAAAGAGGTGGCACTTCTTTGGCTTCACCTTCAGGTTATGAGCCCGCAGTTTTCCGAGCACCTGTCCAAGCCGGGCAAGTTGTTCTTCAAATGAGGTCGAAAACACAATGATGTCATCCAGATAGATCAGGGTAGCCTCAAAATTTAAGTCTTCCAAACACTTTTCCATCAGCCGTTGAAATGTGCCCGGAGCAATGGAGAGTCTAAAGGGCATCCAGTTAAACTCAAACAGTCCCATAGGGAGGATGAAGGCATTTTTTTCTTTTTCTTTCTCTTATATGGCTACTTGCCAGTATCTGCATGCTAGGTCCAATATGGAGAAGTACTTGGCTTCCCCCAACGCTGTCAAGGATTCCTCGATGCGGGGTAATGGATACGAGTCTCCGACAGTGCAGGCTTTGAATTTCCTGTAATCTACACAGAAACGGATGGTCCCATCTTTTTTCTTGACGAGCACCACCGGGGCTGCCCAAGGGCTCTGACTACTCTACACTACTCCTGAATCCAGCATCTGCCTCAGTAATGTCTTCACCTCTTGGTACATCTTGGGCGGGATCTACCGGTATCGTACTTATGTATCTTATGTGTGATGGCTTCAGTACAGCCGAAATCCTTGGCATGACAGGTGAATGCGGCCTGATTTTCCCACAGCATAGCTTCTGTCACTTGCACACGTTCAGGACCGAGAGCCTTCACATCCACTTCCATTTGATCAAGGATGACCCGTCCACTCCACTCTGGAGATGGCATCTCTTCGGCCCCCACAGCAACTGCTAGGGTCCACCCTGCACCTTCTATCGGTGATAAAGACATCTCCTATTGACTCACACTTCACCCTCATGTAGGTAAATGAGGGTCAGATCTGTCCCTTGTGGCAAGGTGACCTCCTTGGGGCCCACATTCAAAGCTCTTATGGGGACGTGTCATCGCTGGACCACAGCTATTGTACGAGCTATCATGACTTCTTGGTCCACTCCTCCACCTACCACAGGCTGAACAATCACTTCCAACCCCTAAATCCCTTTCTCTGTTTGTTCGTAGCTTCTCAAACTAGCACAGGACAGCCAACTTTGCTACACCTGAAGAATATGTTCAATTTCACGAGTCCACTCTGTCCCAGGCTATGGGTCCTCTTCCTCAGCTACAAGCACAAACGTTCTCTGCAGCAGCTTCAGCTCACACACTCCCAAGGTTCAATCCCTCCCATTAGCACAGGGAAGTTCATTTTACACAGTCTATTGCAGGGGGCAGCAGAACATTCCATCACACCAGACAAGGGGGTGCTGTCACTTAATGTGGCAGCATGTTCCTACTGTCCACAACAGCACTATCCCCCTACAAATGTCTTGGCAAAGCCTGTATTTATAGGAAGTTCGGAACCAAATGTGTTTGGATGTAATTAAAATCACAACATGTTGAAGGGCGGGGTGTCCAAGAAAACAGCGGGATATACACATATTCCATGTGCTCTAATCTGGACGTGGATAACCCGTACGCTCACTTTTACCTGTTGCCCAATCGTGTAATTGTGTGGATGATAGGAGCCAGCTGAAAGCTATTTGTTACAAAGATCACAGAGCTTGTTTTTGTATGATTCATAGCCTGTGATCTCTGTGATTATTGCATGGCCATTCCAATCTGTTGGCCACAGAAATGCAGCCTTTCTGCCTTATAAATACAGATGGTTTCCAAAAGCTCATGGCCTTCGAAGTCCGCCCAGTACCAGTTGCTCAGTCACCATTATTTCTCTAAGGCTGCCATCACACTAGCCGTATTTGGTCAGTATTTTACATCAGTATTTGTAAGCCAAAACCAGGAGTGGGTGATTAAATGCAGAAGTGGTGCATATGTTTCTATTATACTTATCCTATAATTGTTCCATTCCTGGTTTTGGCTTACAAATACTGATGTAAAATACTGACCAAATACTGCTAGTGTGACGGCAGCCTAAGAAAGATGAGCCTGCATTACAGCAACAAGTCACAGACAACATCACCTGTTACCTGAAAAAATTATATGTCTGCCAGGGTGCATGTCAACAATGACACCTGGACGAGCAAGTATGGACAGGGAAGTTACATCTAGATGACTGGGCCCTGGGTGACTCAGGTGGCTGTAGGGGTAGTCAGAGAACTAAACTACTAAACAGCTAGGGTTGTAGAACTAAACCACTACACAGCATATGATGGAAAACTAAACTAATAGACAACAGGGGTTGAAGAACTAAACTACTAAACAGCTATGATTGCAGAACTAAACAAATTAACACCAGAACATGGAGAACTAAACTAATAGACAACAGAGATTGGAGAACTAAACTACTAAACTGCTTGGGTTGGAAAACTAAACTAGTCCACACCAGAGGACGAAGAGCTAAAGCAGTAGACACCAAGGTGTCACTAGACACCAAGTCTTGTAATCCCCAGGGTTTGCGGAACAAACCTCTTTATGCAACAGTTCCTGCAGTGCTTCTGCCTCCTCCACCTCCTCTAGGGCCTCCACCTGCGCCCTCAACCTCTGCCTTAATTAAACACACGTTCCAACAATGCAGAGAGGATCCCTCCCTCACCTCTGTACTGAGCAGCCAGTGCTCACTGTAATCAGGCAGTGCTGACAATAATATGCCTTTATGCCTTGGAGATCGCAATAATGCATATCAACAGTTGTGGACAGCTATCCATGCTGAGTTTGAGGAATGGCAGTCTACACACAACCTGGAGCCAGGCAATGCCGTATGCGATAATGATGCAAACCTGGTGGCGGCCCTACACTGGGCCAACCTTATACATATGCCTTGCATGGTTCACATCCTCAACCTGATGGTACAGCAATTCCTCCGCCACTGTCCCAGCCTGGATGTGCTGCTGCAGAAACCACTTTCGTGCTGACTTCCACCTTTCCACTTCAGTTGGTATAGAGATCTTTTGGACTACCGGTTAACCGGTTGACATGCAATTTGACCACACAGTTGAATTAAACTCTGCACATGTTGCAGCAACTGTGCCAGCATCGGACCTGGTGAAATTCACAACTGCATACTGGATACAGATGAAGGACCTCTTCATCCTTCTGTCCATTTTCCTAGTGGCTACTAAGATGGTTAGCAGTGATGATGCCATCATCAGCATCTCTATTACTGTCATCTACATGCTGGAGAACACTTTAATCCCTTCACGTCATGCGCCGTACTAGTACAGCGCATGTTGTGTCTACCCCTTTGATGAGGGCTCTGGCGCTGAGCCCACATCAAAGCTGTGACATGTCAGCTGTTTTGCACAGCTGACATGTGCCCGCATTAGCGGCAGGTGGAATTGCGATCAACTCGCCGCTATTAACTAGTTAAATGCCGCTGTCAAACTCTGGCAGCGGCATTTAACACGTGCTTCCGGTAGTGATGCCGGAAATACGGGCACCGGTGACCCCCTTCACTTGATCGGGGGTCATCGGTTCGTCAGCATGACAATCACAGATCTCATTGAGGCCTCTATGGTTTTTGATGCCAAATTGCTATAAGCGCCACTCTGTGGTCGGCGCTCATAGCAATGCTGTAATTCTGCTACATAGAGGTCACGTCTATGTAGCAGAGGCGATCGCGCTATGGCAGCTTCTAGCCTCCTATGGAGGCTATTGAAGTATGCCAAAAGTTAAAGAAAAATTGTTTTAAAAATAGAAAATATATATATATATATATATATATATATATATATAAAAGTTCAAATCACATTAAAATGCAATAACGGGCGATCAAGAGAACATACCTGCACCAGCATGGTATCATTAAAAACATCAGGTCGGCACACAAAAAATAAGCCCTCACTCAACCCAACATTATGAAAAATGGAGACACTACGAGTCTCGGAAAATGGCGCAATTTTTTTTCTTAACAAAGTTTGGAATTTTTTTTTTTGACCACTTAGATAAAAAAAGAACCTAGATATTTATGGTGTCTATCAATTCGCAATGACCTGGAGAATCATAATGGCGGGTCAGTTTTAGCATTTAGTGAACCTAGCAAAAAAAGCTAAGCAAAAAACAAGTGTGGGATTTCACTTTTTTGCAATTTCACCACACTTGGAATTTTTTTCCTGTTTTCTAGTACATGATATGGTAAAACAAATGATGTCTTTCAAAAGTACAACTCGTCCTGCAAAAAACAAGCCCTCACATGGCCATATTGATGGAAAAAAAAAAGAGTTATGGCTCTGAGAAAACGGGGAGTGAAAAACGAAAACACAAAAACGAAAAAGGGCTGCGGCGTGAAGGAGTTAAATAGTGAGCAGATGGTGTTGGTGGTCCTGGGGGAAGAGGAGGAAGAAGAGGAGGATACCTTTAGGGTTAGCAATATCTATAAATTCAGGTCTGTCATCTCACAGATGTTTGCCATGGGAGGAACAAATGGAGAAGGACCATGAAAAGGATGAGAAGGAAGAGGTGATGGACATGCAACAGTTAGGAGATGAAGACGATAATGATTCCCTCTATGTTGTCGGTAGTTGTCAGGAGGGGATGAAGGAAGAAAACTTGAGTGTTATACCACCACCAACACACAGTGGAGGTGGACCTCATTAAAGAGACCGACCCATAAGCGCCTTCTTGCAGCACTATCTGCAACATAATTGTTACCGGTATAGTTATGATTCCAAATAGTGCTGACTACTGGGTTGCCAGTGTGTTGTATCCACAATACAAAAGTAAATTTTGCCTGCTTCTTCCCCCCCAGAAAGAGACGCGCCCATGCTGCAGTATCAAAACATGCTGGAAGACAATCTTGATAGTGGTTTTCCCCAACACAGCAGTGAGGCACACAGTTTGAATCACAGTGATAGCCTTCCAACCTCAGAAATGTTCAGTTGTCAACGCAAAAACATTAGCAGTCTTGTAGCGCTGTAGTCCTGTGTTACAAACCCACCAAGGACAGCATCTGCAAAGAGTTAGAATGTTCTACCCGTGTTTGCGATTATTTACTCCCAGTAATTATTTTTCTACCACACTACAAAGACATACAGATAGCAAATTTAGATTGCGAGTCCCAATGATGACAGTGCCAGTAATGTCTGTAAAGCTAATGTTGAATTATTGGCGCTATACAAAAGATTAAAAAAAACTAAATTGAAAATGATGCTCAGCCACACTCAGGTGGCACATATCAGCTTCGTGGATTACTATTGTCAGAAATATATAAGGATAGTAACATGGGTAGTTGACTCAAAGACAGGGGAGGACTGCTGGTATCAGAGGCCTACTGTTGTAGGCAACACACATGAAGGAGACCCAATGCAAAATCTACACATTTACAAAGTTTTGTGTCAGACACTAACAAAGTGGCATCAATCTTACCACCGTAGAAATAGTATAATAGGGACCAACAGGTCTTCTACTACACCCAACCCAGC
The DNA here is from genome assembly GCF_032444005.1 of Ranitomeya imitator. NCBI lineage: Eukaryota > Metazoa > Chordata > Amphibia > Anura > Dendrobatidae > Ranitomeya > Ranitomeya imitator. Next base: position 686,462,306 of record NC_091283.1, on the reverse strand, counting down.
AGATGGACACTAAAGAAGGACTGTTAACATTTTATCAAATTAGTGTTAACATCTCCAGCAGCAAGCAACAGCAGGCACATAAGCTCCCCTAAAGAAAACTGCAATTACGCAAGAACAATGCAGCACATTAAAAAATACAAAATCCAGTAACAGAGGCTGTCAGTTGCCTTTGGATTGGACATCATGATAATGGTTCATTAGTGCTTTCAGAAACATTAACACCTACCCCACATACACAAAGCCTAATCCCCCTTCTGCCACAACCTCGCTTTTTGCCAGTCATGTTGCTCAGATAGTTTGATAGGAGCACACTATTAGCAACTAAAAGTAGATTTTTTACTCTGCACAACCTCTGCACACAGCTGAATTTCAGCATCATAAAATTAGGTTAAAATATGGCATGATTAATCACATTACTCACAGTAGAAAAAAATTGTTTCAGTGTCGATGAGACCTGTATGACAAAGAAGATCTGCTCCAAAAAATTTCAAAGTGAGATGTCCCCTACTGTATGACATTAGTAACAGATTTTTTTTTTGGTGTGGATGAGGCCTGTATAACATTGACTAGATACTCCAAACAATTTGAAAGTGACATGTCCCCTACTGTATTAGGATAGTAACAGAAGAATTTTTGAGACCTGTAGATGAGGCCTGTATAACATTGACTAGATGCTTAAAACAATTTCAAACTGAGATCTTCCCTTCTGTATTCAGTTAGTAACATAAATTTTTTTTTTGTGTGGATGAGTCCTGTATAATGTACAATATTGTCGGGGGCATTGGAACGTGCTCTTTCCTATAATTGCTGCTGGTAAAGTGCAGGTTTGCTGAAATATCGCGGACGTGTTGTTACATGAACTGATCAGGAAAAGGGCCATGACGATGGCGGGAATATGGACGTACAACAGGATCAATAACAGGGCAGCAATGGGAAGTACAAGATCCAGGATCCAGCCTACAATTATTACTCATTTACCCAACACCAATTACCAGAGAGCTTTCATGCTCGTTAGAAGATAGGTGCAACAGATACGCGCCTCATGCTAAGTATAAAAGATGCCCATGAGAAATTGAATGCTAAAGATGCACATAAGCTACAAGATAAGCTCCAAACAATTTCAATGTCGATGAGGCCGGTATTACATTGACTAGATGGTCCAAACAATTTCAAAGTGAGATGTCCCCTACTGTATGACACTAGTAATAGAAGAATTTGGGGGGTGCTGTCAATGAGGCCTGCATAGCATTGACTAGATGTTCCAAGCAAAGTGAGCTGTCCCCTACTTTCATTGACTACATAGCATTGACTAGATGTTCCAAGCAAAGTGAGATGTCCCCTACTTTCAAAGTGAGATGTCCCCTACTGTATGACATTAGTAACAGAATAATTTTTAGGGGGCCCGTCAATAAGGTCTATATAACATTGACTAGATGCTATAAACAATTTCGATGTTATACTGGCCTTATTGACAGGTCCCAAAAATTATTGTTGCTAACGTCATACAGTAGGGGACAGGTCACTTTGAAATTGTTTGGACCATCTAGTCAAAGTGACATGTCCCCTACAATATTGCGTTAGTAACAGAAGAATTTTTGGGGGCCTGTCAATGAGGCCTGTATAACATTGAATAGATGCTTAAAACAATTTCAAACTGAGATCCCCTCTTCTGTATTCGTTTAATAACATAAAATATTTTTTTTCAGTGTGGATGAGGCCTGTATAATGTACAAGATTGTCTGTGGCATTGGAACATCCTCTTTCCTACAGTTGCTGCTGGTAAGGTGCAGGTTTGCTGGAGAAAAAATACCGATGTGTCATTATATAAACTGCTCAGGAAAAGGGCCATGATGACAGCAGGAATGGGAACATACAAAAGGATCAATAACAGGGCGGCTATGGGAAGTACGAGATCCAGGATCCAGCCTACAATGATTACTCATTTACCCAACACTAATTATCAGAGAGCATTTGATGCTCATCAGAAGATAGGTGTAATGGATGTGCATCTCACGCTAGGTATAAAAGATGCCAGTGAGAAATTGAATGACAAGGATGCACATAATCTAGAAGATAGGTTCAAAACAATTTCAAACTCAGATCTCAGCTGCTGTATCACGCATGTAAAAAAAATAAAAAATCATTTTAATGTGCCCCAGCTCTGCACACAGAATAATTTCAAAGCAACTAAATGTTAGGGGTCGAGTTCCTGCCTCTGCACAGGGGGAATCTCGAGCCATCTCCGCTGCAGCCTCCCATTCTTCTCCTGCCGCAGTGGAGCCTGCTCAGGGAGGCGTCGGTCCCAGCGTTATGCTCAGTCTGACACTGTGTGAAGGGTTACTGCTGTCCTTCCAGCTTCTGCCATTCTAGCCAGTACTGGTCAGCAGCGAGCAGACGTCTTTGGGACTAAGTCCTACTTTTTCCCTTCTGAGCATGCCCAGGGTAAGAGCTCTCATTGGAGATCAGGTACTGCAGCTAGTCCCATTGGTATTCTAGGAAGGTCCCGAAGTTGCTCAAGTTCTGTGGCAGTTTCCCATTGGTCCTTTTTTTGGAAGGTCCTGTAGTTGCTGCAGCTATATATGGTGCGCATGTCCGCACGGCCATGCGCTAGTATCTTTCTGAGTTATGTGCTTTTGCACCAGTGTGGTCATGTGAGATTGTATTCAGGGACCCGGCTGAAATAAGTCCCTAGAATACCGGCAGCTCCGGTGAGGAGATTGTGTGCATGCATGACCACTTACTGCTCTCTGTTGGGCAGTTAGCCTGTGCTCCTGTGAAGTCTAACAGAGCGCAGTGCTTTCCTTTCACGGCTACTCTGTGAGGTAACAGAGCTAGTCTATACCGCCATATAGTGCCATCATTTACAAGCAGCAGGTTCTCCTGCATGGTGGACCCCGGGCTGCGAACGCATCAATAATAATAAACATCTATATTTACTTGGTGCGTTCCGCTAGCCCTAACAGAATACTAGCATCAGGGTCTGGCTAGTAAATGGATAAACAGCAATCCTTGTGGTACATCCAGCAGCTGGAGGGTAGGTTGGCTGCTCTCGAGCGCTCAACCTCAGCTGTGGATGTTACCACAGTTGCTATTCAGGCTGCTAGCGTGGCTGCAGCTACCTTTTCCACTGCCACCCCTGCTCCTACAAGTAAATCTTGTAGGGGTTTCGTAAGCCAGTGCTCTATACATCTCGAGCTTCTGGCCACACGTTTCCCCACATAGCCGGCAAAGGTGTGTCTCTCCTGTCGGACAGGGCGTTGGAGTGTGCTACGTCGCTGTGGGAGCGTGGCGATCATGTGGTGCAGAGTGCTCCGCTGTTCTTGAGCACTCTGAAACAGGTCTTTTTAGGGCCTCGAGTCACCCATGATATGGCGCTCCAACTGTTGGCATTGACTCAGAGCTCGTCCTTGATCAGCCATTTTGCCGTCCACTTCCGCACCCAAGCATCTGAGCTGGAGTGGTCGGATAAAGCCCTTATCCCTATATTTTGGAGGGGGCTGGCTGACCACGTGAAGGACGCTCTGGCCACAAGGGAGATTCTCGCCACACTGGAGGAGTTAATAGCTGTGTCTACCTGAATTGACCTCCGTTTTCACGAGCGGAGGTTAGAACGGGCCCAGTGTAGGCAGAGGTTTCGGCTGGCTCCCACCTTCACCAAACCTTTGGAATCTCTGGTCCTGGTTCCTGAGTCACATGAGGCCAAGGAAGTGTCATGAGCGGGATCTAAGTCCCGGACCGCTCAGGCACTCAAGGTCTGCCATGTTTGCCAACAGTCAGGACATCTTGCCACCAGATGTTCACAGCAGTCGAGGAAACGTCAGCGTCTAGTGGTAGTAGGGGGAGGTACACTAGACACGGCGACGTTTGCCTCCAAATTGTCCTTTAAGGGGACAATTACAATAGGCTCATTCACTCACTTGGTAGAGCTCTGCGTGGATTCTGGGGCGGAGGGCAATTTTATGTCTTCTGCCTTCGCCTAACGTCACGCAATACCCCTGGTAATGCTAGCTCAACCAGTAACTGTACGAGTGGTGAATGGGTCGACACTGCCCTCACAGATTACACACCAGACCATCCCTTTAACTCTGTCCTTGTCGCCATATCATCAGGAGATTATATCTCTGCTCGTCATTCCTGAAGAAATTGATGAGGTCCTGTTAGGGATGCTTTGGCTACGGTACCACTCTCCTCATATCGAGTGGTCCACAGTCAGAGTTTTGGGATGGGGTGAATCTTGTGGGGGTAGATGTCAGAGGGAGAGCATTCAAGTTGCTACAACAGAGGTACCCGCAGATCTTTCCTCTCTGCCCAAGCAGTATTGGTCTTATGCTGACATAGTTACATAGTTATTAAGGTTGAAGGAAGACTATAAGTCCATCTAGTTCAACCCATAGCCTAACCTAACATGCCCTAACATGTTGATCCAGAGGAAGGCAAAAAAAAAACATGTGGCAAAGAGTAAGCTCCACACTGGGGAAAAAAATTCCTTCCCAACTCCACATACGGCAATCAGACTAGTTCCCTGGATCAACGCCCTATCAAGGAATCTAGTGTATATACCCTGTAACATTATACTTTTCCAGAAAGGTATCCAGTCCACTCTTAAATTTAAGTAATGAATCACTCATTACAACATCATACGGCAGAGAGTTCCATAGTCTCACTGCTCTTACAGTAAAGAATCCGCATCTGTTATTATGCTTAAACCTTTTTTCCTCCAAACGCAGAGGATGCCCCTTGTCCCGGTTTCAGGTCTATGATTAAAAAGATCATCAGAAAGGTCTTTGTACTGTCCCCTCATATATTTATACATTAAAATAAGATCACCCCTTAGTCTTCATTTTTCCAAACTAAATAGCCCCAAGTGTAATAACCTATCTTGGTATTGCAGACCCCCCAGTCCTCTAATAACCTTGGTCGCTCTTCTCTGCACCCGCTCTAGTTCAGCTATGTCTTTCTTATACACCGGAGACCAGAACTGTGCACAGTATTCTAAGCGTGGTCGAACTAGTGACTTGTATAGAGGTAAAATTATGTTCTCCTCATGAGCATCTATGCCTCTTTTAATGCATCCCATTATTTTATTTGCCTTTGTAGCAGCTGCCTGATACTAGCCACTGAATATGAGTTTGTCATCCACCCATACACCCAGGTCTTTTTCATTGACGGTTTTGCCCAGAGATTTAGAATTAAGCACATCTTATTACTTCTACCCAAGTGCATGACCTTACATTTATCCCCATTAAAGCTCATTTGCCATTTATCAGCCCAAGCTTCTAGTTTACATAAATCATCCTGTAATATAAAATTGTCCTCCTCTGTATTGATTACCCTGCAGAATTTATTGTCATCTGCAAATATTGAAATTCTACTCTGAATGCCCCCTACAAGGTCATTAATAAATATGTTAAAAAGAAGAGGGCCCAATACTGACCCCTGTGGTACCCCACTGCTAACCGCTACCCAGTCCGAGTGTGCTCCAATAATAACCACCCTTTGTTTCCTATCCCTGAGACAGCTCTCAACCCACTTGCACATATTTTCCCCTATCCCCATTATTCTCATTTTATGTATCAACCTTTTGTGTGGCACCGTATCAAAAGCTTTTGAAAAGTCCATATACACTACATCCACTGGGTTCCCTTGGTCCAATCCGGAACTTACCTCTTTATAGAAACTGATCAAATTAGTCTGACATGAACGGTCCCTTGTAAACCCGTGCTGATACTGGGTCATAAGGTTATTCCTTTTCAGATACTCCAGTATAGCATCCCTTAGAATGCCCTCCAGGATTTTACCCACAGTAGAGGTTAAACTTACTGGTCTATAATTTCCGAGTTCAGTTTTTGTCCCCTTTTTGAATATTGGCACCACATTTGCTATACGCCAGTCCTGTGGTACAGACCCTGTTATTATGGAGTCTTTAAAGATTAAAAATAATGGTCTATCAACGACTGTACTTAATTCCTGCAGTACTCGAGGGTGTATCCCATCCGGGCCCGGAGATTTGTCAATTTTAGTGATTTTTAGACTCCGCCGCACTTCCTGCTGGGTTAAGCAGGTGACATTTAATTGGGAATTTTTATCACTAGTCATTTTGTCTGCCATGGGATTTTCTTGTGTAAATACTGATGAAAAAAAGTCATTTAGCATATTGGCTTTTTCCTCATCCTCATCCACCATTTCACCCAGACTATTTTTAAGGGGGCTAACACTATCATTTTTTAGTTTCTTACTATTTATGTAGTTAAAGAATATTTTAGGATTATTTTTACTCTCTTTGGCAATGAGTCTCTCTGTCTCAATCTTTGCTGCCTTGATTTGCTTATTACAGAATTTATTTAATTTTCTGTATTTATTTAATGCATCATCACTACCTACTTCCTTTAATTCTCTAAATGCTTTCTTTTTGTCACTTATTGCGCCCCTTACAGCTCTATTTAGCCATATTGGTTTCCTCCTATTTCTAGTATGTTTATTCCCATACGGTATATACTCTGCACAGGTCCTATCCAGGGTACTAATAAATGTCTCCCATTTTTTTGTGTATTTTTGTGTCTCAGGATATCGTCCCAGTTAATTGCACCAAGATCCTCTCTCATCCGTTGGAAATTTGCCCTCCTGAAGTTTAGTGTCCTTGTAACCCCTCTATTACACATCTTTTTAAAGGATACATGAAAACTTATTATTTTGTGATCGCTATTTCCCAAGTGACCCCCAACACTTATATTTGATATGCGGTCTAGCCTGTTGGTTAATATTAGGTCTAGCAGTGCCCCCCTTCTTGTTGGGTCCTGAATAGTGTTGAGCGATACCGTCCGATACTTGAAAGTATCGGTATCGGATAGTATCGGTCGATACCCGAAAAATATCGGATATCGCCGATACCGATATCCGATACCAATACAAGTCAATGGGACATCAAGTATCGGAAGGTATTCTCATGGTTCCCAGGGTCTGAAGGAGAGGAAACTCTCCTTCAGGCCCTGGGATCCATAGGGATGTGTAAAATAAAGAATTAAAATAAAAAATATTGATATATTTACCTCTCCGGCGGCCCCTGAACTCAGCGCGGGTAACCGGCAGGCTTTTTTGTTCAAAATCAGCGCTTTTAGGACCTGAGAATCATGTCCCGGCTTCTGATTGGTCGCGGGCCGCCCATGTGACCGCCACGCGACCAATCACAAGCCGCGACGTCACCGCAAGCTATTAACGCGCTCATTTTTAAAAATGAGCGTGTTAATGACTTTCAAAGACGTAGCGGCTTGTGGTTGGTCGCGGCCGTGACCAATCACAAGCCGTTTCGTCTTTGAAAGTCATTAACGCGCTCATTTTTAAAAATGAGCGCGTTAATAGCTTGCGGTGACGTCGCGGCTTGTGATTGGTCGCGGCCACGCGACCAATCACAAGCCGCTACGTCTTTGAAAGCCATTAACGCGCTCATTTTTGAAAAATGAGCGCGCTAATAGCTTGCGGTGACGTCGCGGCTTGTGATTGGTCGCGTGGCGGTCACATGGGCGGCCCGCGACCAATCAGAAGCCGGGACGTGATTCTCAGGTCCTAAAAGCGCTGATTTTGAACAACGAAGCCTGCCGGTTACCCGCGCTGAGTCCAGGGGCCGCCGGAGAGGTAAATATATCAATATTTTTTATTTTAATTCTTTATTTTACACCTCTCTATGTATCCGATACCGATACCGATACCACAAAAGTATCGGATCTCGGTATCGGAATTCCGATACCGCAAGTATCGGCCGATACCCGATACTTGTGGTATCGGAATGCTCAACACTAGTCCTGAACCAGTTGTGAAAGGTAATTGTCTCTCATAGTTGTCATGTTCTCCAAAAGGGCTGCGGAGACCCTTCTGCCTCACCTCCCCTATGACTCTCCTATTGACCTCTTGCCTGGTGCTGAGCCTCCCCGGGATCGAGTCTATCCGTTATTTCTCCCGGAGACAGAGGCAATGTCTCAGTACATCCAGGAAAATCTGGCAAGAGGATTCATTAGAAAGTCAGTGTCACCTGCAGGGGCTGGGAAGAGTGGAGAACTACGTCCATGCATAGACTACAGGGGTCTTAACGCCATCACTGTTAAGAATAAATATCCTCTGCCCCTGATATCTGAGCTTTTTGATAGGCTTCGGGGAGCAAGGGTGTTTACTAAACTAGCTAGGGTATGTACAAAATTAGATCTGCGGGGTGCTTTCAACCTGATTCGCATCCGTGAGGGGGACAAATGGAAGACGGCTTTTAACACCAGGGATGGGCACTATGAATATCTAGTGATGCCCTTTGGGCTCTGTAATGCCCCAGCCATTTTCCAAGACTTTGTAAATGATATCTTCCGGGATATGCTCTCCACCTCGGTCGTAGTCTATCTGGATGATATTCTCATCTACTCTCCAGATAGTGACTCCCACTGGAGAGATCTTTGCAGAGTCTTCGACCTCCTACGAACTAACTCCCTCTATGCCAAGTTGGAGAAATGTGTGTTTGAGCAGGAGTCTTTACCTTTTCTGGGCTATATCATCTCCGCCCAAGGATTGGCTATGGATCCTGCCAAACTACAGGCTGTGATGGACTGGCAAGAACCCCATTCCTTTAAAGCGGTGCAGCACTTTATGGGGTTCATTAACTATTATCGCCAGTTCATTCCTCATTTCTGAACTTTGGTAGCTCCCTTGGTAGCCCTCACCAAGAAGGGAGCAAATCCCAAATTGTGGTCTGTGGAGGTCTCCAAGGCTTTTACTTCCATTAAATCTCATTTTGCTAGCGCTCCCATTCTACATCGCCCTGATGTAGATAAGCCATTTATAATGGAGGTGGATGCCTCTTCCGTTGGTGCTGGAGCAGTCCTCTTCCAAAAGGATGCTCAATGTCAGAAGCATCCTTGCTTCTTTTTTTCCAAAACCTTCACATCAGCAGAGAGGAATTATTCCATCGGGGACAAGGAGTTTCTAGCAATGAAGTTAGCCTTCTCAGAGTGTGGACATCTCTTGGAGGGGGCGCGTTTTCCCTTCCAAGTATTCACAGACCACAAGAATTTGGTTTATTTACAGACCGCCCAGCGGCTAAATTCTCGCCAGGCCAGATGGTCCTTGTTCTTCTCTCAGTTCCATTTCACTCTCCATTTTCTCTCTGGGGAGAAGAACATTCGTGCCGATGCTCTCTCTCGCTCCATTGTATCATCTGAGGAGGAGAAAGAGGAGCCTCGGTTTATTGTCCCTTCCGAGAGCCTGAGAACTGTGGCCCCGGTTTCGCTAGAGTCTGTGCCTCCGGGCAAGACTTTTGTACCATCCACTTTGCATCCGGAGGCTCTCTCTTGGGCTCACTCGTCTAGGGTGGGTGGACATTTTGGGACCAAAAGGACATCTGAGCAACTGGCGAGGACATATTGGTGGCCGCATATTGCCCATGATGTCGCAGACTATGTTCAGGCATGTGTCTCCTGTGCCAGGAACAAGTCTCCTCGTCATTAGCCAGCTGGGTTGCTTCATCCCCTGCCAGTGGCAGACAGACCCTGGGAGATGGTCGGGATGGATTTTGTGGTGGGCTTACCCAAGTCTCGTAGCTGCACCATTATTTGGGTTATCAACGATCATTTTTCCAAAATGGTGCACTTGGTGCCTCTTCCACAACTACCTTCTGCACGGGCTCTGGCGGCGTTGTTTATCAAACACATATTTCGCCTACATGGTATGCTGGACAAAATTGTTAGTGACTGGGGTCCCTAGTTTGCGTCTCGATTCTGGAGAGAACTTTGTTGTGTCCTCAGCATTGAGTTGAATCTCTCCTCAGCTTATCATCCAGAGAGGGCCAACCAGACCTTGGTCACATATCTTCGACATTTTGTCTCAGCCAGGCAGGATGACTGGGCATCCTCGCTACCGTGGCCGCACAGTATTCTGTCCTGTTCTATCTATCTAGCTAGACTGGCCTCCTTTGCTACATCCTGATTTCATTCTACGTATGTCATTTCCCTCTCCACTCACAGTCATTATTTGTGGGGGGCTGTCTATCCTTTGGGGATTTTCTCTGAGGCAAGATAGCTTTCCTGTTTCTATCTTTAGGGGTAGTTAGTTCTTCGGCTGTGACGAGGTGTCTAGGGAGTGACAGGAACATCCCACGGCTACTGCTAGTGTTGTGTTAAGCTTGGGAACTGCGGTCAGTACAGGTACACCTCCTTCAGAGCTCGTCCCATGTTGCTCCTAAACCACCAGTTCATAACAGTACAAGTGGCCAAAAATGAATTAAATGCATCTCAAAAGAAGGAAAAAAAAATTCTGAGCCATTTTTTTTTTGCACTCTGTTTTGTCTTTTTTTTCCTCTTAATCTCTGGGTGGTTCAGGATTTTGGCGCTGGCATGGATGTTCAGGGTTTGTTTTCTCGTGTGGATCAACTTGCTGCAAGAGTACAGAGTATCCAAGATTATGTTGTCCAGACTCTGGCTTTAGAGCCTAAAATTCCTACTCATGATTTGTTTTTTGGGGACAGATCCAAGTTTTTGAACTTTAAAAATAATTGCAAATTGTTTTTTGCTTTGAAACCCCGTTCCTCTGGTAATCCCATTCAGCAGGTTAAAATTGTCATCTCTCTGCTGCGTGGTGACCCTCAGGACTGGGCATTCTCCCTTGAATCAGGGGATCTGGCATTGCTGAATGTAGACTCATTTTTTCAAGCGCTCGGATTATTGTATGACGAACCTAATTCTGTGGATCATGCAGAAAAAACCCTGTTTGCCCTGTGTCAAGGTCAGGAAGCGGCAGAATTATACTGCCAGAAATTTAGAAAATGGTCTGTGCTCACTAAATGGAATGAGGATGCTCTGGCTGCAATTTTCAGAAAAGGTCTTTCTGAAGCCCTTAAAGATGTTATGGTGGGCTTCCCTACGCCTGCTGGTTTGGGTGAATCTATGTCTCTAGCCATTCAGATTGATCGGCGTCTGCACAAGCGCAAAGATGTGAACCATATGGCAGTGTCCTCTGAGCAGAGTCCTGAGCCTATGCAATGTGATAGTATTTTGACTAGAGCAGAACGGCAGGAATTCAGAAGTCAGAATAGGCTGTGTATTTACTGTGGTGATTCTGCTCATGTTATTTCTGATTGCCCTAAGCATACTAAGAGGGTCTCTAGATCTGTTATCATTAGTACTGTACAGCCTAAATTTCTTTTATCTGTGACCCTGATTTGCTCATTATCATCCTTTTCTGTCATGGCATTTGTGGATTCAGGTGCTGCCCTGAACTTAATGGACTTGGAATTTGCCAGGCGCTGTGGTTTTTCCTTGCAGCCTTTGCAGAGCCCTATTCCTTTGAGGGGCATTGATGCTACACCATTGGCCAAGAATAAACCTCAGTACTGGATGCAGCTGACCATGTACATGGCTCCAGCACATCAGGAAGATTGCCGTTTTCTGGTGTTGCATAACCTGCATGATGTTGTTGTACTGGGTTTTCCATGGTTACAGGAACATAATCCGGTGCTGGATTGGAAAACTATGTCTGTGACTAGTTGGGGTTGTCAAGGGGTACATAGTGACGTTCCTTTGATGTCAATTTCCTCTTCCCCCTCTTCTGAGGTCCCTGAGTTTTTGTCAGATTTCCAGGATGCATTTCATGAGCCCAAGTCCAGTTCCCTTCCTCCACATAGGGACTGTGATTGTGCTATTAACTTGATTCCTGGCTGCAAGTTCCCTAAGGGCCGACTTTTCAATCTGTCTGTGCCAGAGCATGCCGCCATGCGAAGTTATGTTAAGGAGTCTTTGGAGAAGGGGCATATTCGGCCGTCTTCGTCACCATTGGGAGCGGGTTTCTTTTTTGTTGCTAAGAAGGATGGCTCCTTGAGACCCTGTATAGATTATGTTCTTCTTAATAAGATCACGGTCAAATTCCAATACCCCTTGCCTTTGCTTTCTGATTTGTTTGCTCAGATTAAGGGGGCTAGTTGGTTTATTAAGATTGACCTTCGAGGGGCATATAATCTTGTTCGTATTAAACAGGGTGACGAATGGAAAACTGCATTTAATATGCCCGAAGGCCATTTTGAATATCTTGTGATGCCTTTCGGGCTTTCTAATGCTCCTTCTGTATTTCAGTCCTTCATGCATGATATTTTCCGCAATTACCTTGATAAATTCATGATTGTGTATTTGGATGATATTTTGATTTTTTCCGATGATTGGGAGTCTCATGTGAAGCAGGTCAGAATGGTATTCCAGATCCTTTGTGATAATGCTTTATTTGTGAAGGGGTCTAAGTGCCTATTCGGAGTTCAGAAGGTCTCATTTTTGGGTTTTACTTTTTCTCCTTCGTCTATGGAAATGGATCCTGTTAAGGTCCAAGCCATTCATGACTGGATTCAACCCACATCTGTGAAGAACCTTCAGAAATTTTTGGGCTTTGCTAATTTCTATCGCCGTTTCATTGTCAACTTTTCCAGTGTGGTTAAGCCCCTTACTGATTTGACGAAGAAAGGCGCTGATGTGACGAATTGGTCATCTGCGGCTGTTGAGGCCTTTCAGGAGCTTAAACGCCGATTTACTTCTGCCCCTGTGTTGCGTCAGCCGGATGTTTCTCTTCCTTTTCAGGTTGAGGTTGACGCTTCTGAGATTGGGGCAGGGGCCGTTTTGTCTCAGAGGAATTCTGATGGTTCTTTAATGAAACCGTGTGCTTTTTTTTCCAGAAAGTTTTCGCCTGTGGAGCGCAATTATGACGTCGGCAATCGTGAGTTGTTGGCTTTGAAGTGGGCATTTGAGGAGTGGCGACATTGGCTTGAGGGAGCCAAGCACCGCGTTGTGGTCTTGACTGATCATAAGAATCTGATTTACCTCGAGTCGGCCAAGCGGCTGAACCCTAGACAGGCTCGATGGTTACTGTTTTTCTCCCGTTTTGATTTTGTGGTCTCGTATCTTCCGGGATCTAAGAATGTTAAGGCTGATGCCCTCTCTAGGAGTTTTTTGCCTGATTCTCCTGGAGTCCTTGAGCCGGTTGGCATTCTTAAGGAAGGCGTGATTCTTTCTGCCATCTCCCCTGATTTGCGGCGGGTGCTTCAGGAATTTCAGGCTGAAAAACCTGACCGCTGTCCAGTGGGGAAGCTGTTTGTTCCTGATAGATGGACAAGTAAGGTAATTTCTGAGGTTCATTGTTCAGTGTTGGCTGGTCATCCTGAGATTTTTGGTACCAGAGATTTGGTTGCTAGGTCCTTTTGGTGGCCTTCCTTGTCGCGGGATGTGTGTGCTTTTGTGCAGTCCTGTGGGACTTGCGCCCGGGCCAAGCCTTGCTGTTCCCGCGCTAGTGGGTTACTTTTGCCTTTGCCGGTCCCTGAGAGGCCCTGGACGCATATTTCCATGGATTTTATTTCGGATCTTCCTGTTTCCCAGAAGATGTCTGTTATCTGGGTTGTGACCGGTTCTCTAAAATGGTCCATCTGGTACCTTTGCCTAAGTTGCCTTCCTCCTCAGATTTGGTTCCATTGTTTTTTCAGCATGTGGTTTGTTTGCATGGCATTCCGGAGAATATTGTGTCTGACAGAGGTTCCCAGTTTGTTTCTAGGTTTTGTGCTAGGATGGGCATTGATTTGTCTTTTTCTTCTGCGTTTCATCCTCAGACAAATAGCCAAACTGAGCGAACTAATCAGACCTTGGAAACCTATTTGAGATGCTTTATGTCTGCTGATCAGGATGATTGGGTGGCTTTCTTGCCATTGGCCGAGTTTGCCCTTAATAATAGGGCTAGTTCGGCTACTTTGGTTTCACCTTTCTTTTGTAATTTTGGTTTTCATCCTCGTTTTTCTTCGGGGCAGGTTGAGCCTTCTGATTGTCCCGGTGTGGATTCTGTGGTGGACAGGTTACAGCAGATTTGGACTCATGTGGTAGACAATTTGACGTTGTCTCAGGAAAAGGCTCAACGTTTTGCTAACCGCCGTCGGTGTGTTGGTCCCCGGCTTCGTGTGGGGGATTTGGTTTGGTTGTCTTCTCGTCATGTTCCTATGAAGGTTTCTTCCCCTAAGTTTAAGCCTCAGTTTATTGGTCCTTATAAGATTTCTGAAATTATCAATCCGGTGTCTTTTCGTTTGGCCCTTCCAGCCTCTTTTGCCATTCATAATGTTTTCCATAGATCTTTGTTACGGAGATATGTGGTGCCCGTTATTCCCTCGGTTGATCCTCCTGCCCCGGTGTTGGTTGAGGGAGAGTTGGAATATGAGGTTGAGAAAATTTTGGATTCTCGTTTTTCGAGGCGGAGGCTTCAGTATCTTATCAAGTGGAAGGGTTATGGCAAGGAGGATAATTCTTGGGTTGTTGCCTCCGATGTCCATGCCGCCGATTTGGTTCGTGCTTTTCACTTGGCTCGTCCTGATCGGCCTGGGGGCTCGGGTGAGGGTTCGGTGACCCCTCCTCAAGGGGGGGTACTGTTGTGAATTTCGCTCTTGGGCTCCCTCCGGTGGTTGTAAGTGGCACTTTTGTGAGTTCTGCTCTTGGGCTCCCTCCAGTGTTTTTAAGTGGAATGGCTGCTCCTTGGATTTAGCAATCTGCAGCTGCTTCCACTGATTGTCTTTCTGCTCGGCTATTTATGCCTGGCTCTTTCCTTCAGCCAGTGCCACTTGTCAATGGTTCCTGGTTGGATTCACATCTCTGCTTGGATTTCCCTGATATCCTGACCAGTTCAGCAAAGATAAGTCCTTGCTTTGCTCTTTTCTGTCCACATGTTGTGGACTTATTGTTCTGTACATTCTATGTTTTTTGTCCAGCTTGTCAGTATGGATTTATTCAGTTAGGCTGGAAGCTCTGGGAAGCAGATTTACCCTCCACACCTTTAGTCAGGTGTGGAGATTTTTGTAAACTCTGTGTGGATTTTTCTAGTCTTTTAATACTGACCGCACAGTATTCTGTCCTGTTCTATCTATCTAGCTAGACTGGCCTCCTTTGCTACATCCTGGTTTCATTCTACGTATGTTATTTCCCTCTCCACTCACAGTCATTATTTGTTGGGGGCTGTCTATCCTTTGGGGATTTTCTCTGAGGCAAGATAGCTTTCCTGTTTCTATCTTTAGGGGTAGTTAGTTCTTCGGCTGTGACGAGGTGTCTAGGGAGTGACAGGAACATCCCACGGCTACTGCTAGTGTTGTGTTAAGCTTAGGAACTGCGGTCAGTACAGGTACCACCTCCTTCAGAGCTCGTTCCATGTTGCTCCTAAACCACCAGTTCATAACAGGTCCCAGCGTCATGCTCAGTCTGACACTGTGCGAAGGGTTACTGCTGTCCTTCCAGCTTCTGCCATTCTAGCCAGTACTGGTCAGCAGCGAGCAGACGTCTTTGGGACTAAGTCCTACTTTTCCCCTTCTGAGCATGTCCAGGGTAAGATCTCTCATTGGAGATCAAGGGTCACATGCTCAGGTACTGCAGCTATTCCCATTGGTACACTAGGAAGGTCCTGAAGTTGCTCAAGTTCTGTATCAGTTTCCCATTGGTCCTTTTTTGGAAGGTCCTGTAGTTGCTGCAGCAAATATAAGGTGCGCATGTCCGCACGGCCATGCGCTAGTATCTTTCTGAGTTATGTGCTTTGCGCCGGTGTGGCCATGTGAGATTGTATTCAGGGACCCGGCTGAAATAAGCCCTTAGAATACCGGCACCTCCGGTGAAGAGATTGTGTGTTTGAGTGTATTCAGGGACCTGGCTGAAATAAGCCCTTAGAATACCGGCACCTCCAGTGAGGAGATTGTGTGCATGCATGACCACTTACTGCTCTCTGTTGGGCAGTTAGCCTGTGCTCCTGTGAAGTCTAACAGGGTGCAGTGCTTTCCTTTCATGGCTACTCTATGAGGGAGGTAACAGAGCTAGTCTATACTGCCATCTAGTGCCACCATTTACTAGCAGCAGGTTCTCCTGCACGGTTGACCCCGGGCTGTGAACACATCAATAATAATAAACATCTATATTTACTCGGTGCGTTCCGCTAGCCCTAACATAAATGATAAGGTTGGATATAGTGGACTGTATCATGTTTATCAACAGAAAAAAATATATATTTTAACGTGCTTGAGGTCTGCAGACAGCACTGCCACAACATGACAATGTGGGATACAGCAGGCTGTATTACATTCAGCAACAGAAAAAATCATGTATTTTTACATTTTTTAAATGCACGTTACGTCTTCAGACAGGTTCATATCATCTCCACAAAATGACAATGTGGAATATGGCCAGCTTTATCACATTCAGCAACAGAATAAATTATAGATTTTCAAAATGCACGTTAGGTCTGCAGACAGGTTCATATCACCACCACAACATGACAATGTGGGATACAGCGCTGTTTCACATTGAGCAACCGAAAAAAATTATAATTTTTAAAAAATGCGCATTAGGTCTGCAGACAGGTTCATATCACCGTCACTACATGACAATGTGGGATATGGCCGGCTGTATAACATTCAGTACCAGAAAATACTGTAATTTTTTTCAATGCACATTAGGTCTGCAGACAGGTTCATAACACCACCACAACATGACAATGTGGGATAAGGCTGGCTTTATAACATTCAACAACAGAAAAATGTTAATTTTTTTAATGTGCCTTAGGTTGGCAGATAGTTTCATATTACCACAGCACTAAATGACAAGGTGGGATACAGCAGGCTGTTTCATATTTAGCTAGTGAAAAAATATTATTTACAATGCTATACTCGTGCATGAAGCACAATACAAGCAGTGCACAACACACTTGTAGGACAAGTGCCCTACTGGCTTTGTCTGTGGACCTCAGTAATGGACAAAATAAAGTGCTGGTAGGTAAATTTAACAGCCACACTGGACACTAGTTAGCTACAATATCTGACTGATAAACAACTGCATAACAAGCTAAAATATTGCTGTTAACAGTGCCAGCATCAGGAGTAGCCTCTCTGCGCTGTTACAGTGTCAAAATGGCGCTAAAACAAGAAGTCCGCTCAGCAGCCAATGACACAAGCCATTGTGTCAGGACATTGTGGGTGTTTCCTGCATCCTGTCCAGTCACAATGTGCACACATAAAGTTAGAAAAAAACCCTCCCCTCATCAAACACATGCCAAACGCTCATGATACACCACCATTATCGTTCCTAAAGTGCTGAAAATAATTTTGTGGCAACGCAAATATTTTCCCCCACATTTACTGAATGTTACCAATTTTTTCTGATTTTATAAATTTTTGCTCGTGTTTCCGTTCACGAATCCAAATGTGCCATATTTGTGTCAAATTTATGTTTGGCGGTCGTTTTCTGAACTAAAGCGCTCATCACTAATCATAACACAATGTAATTGGTGCTGCAGCTGCTGCCTTGATTACTTTTAAAATTGTTAATACTGAGAAAAAAAAGTTTTTAAAAATGTTGACAATTTGTGATAATTATTAGATTTCTGACATCACTAGCAGGGGCAGTACTAGACTCCTGCATGCTCTTCTGACACCACCCTACTGCTGGCTGAGTATTACTGAGCTGAGCCAACAACAGAGCGGACGCTATCACTGTGCACATCGATCAGTGCACATGTCGTGGGAAGGGACAGAGCAGGGATGAGCACAACCTCTGAAACGAGCGTCACTGATGACATTTCCTTTAAGGGAGGGGGAAGAGGCTGTAATAGTGGCCGCAGCCTCAGCCCCCTGCTCTGATGAATCCTTGAGTATCCCAGCATGCACTAAGCTACTGAAACGAAGCATCATCACACAGGAAATAGGAAAAAAGTAGAGTAGCAGCTAGATAGTGTAGTTAGGGAACAGAAAGAAAATTTTATTACATTGTTTTGGAAAAAAGCTTAGATCACAGCATTAAACAAAAAGTGAATTAGAATGAAATTTAGTTTTACTTGGGACCACCCCTTTAGAGAGTTATTCCCAAAGTAAAAAGTTATCACCTGCCAAAAGGACTGGTGATTAGAGTTGAGCGAATAAGTTTGGAATTTCCCATATTGGTACCCTATTTGTGCCGAATTAATGTTTGATGATCTTTTCCGAACATATTCATTCATTTCTACTCCCATTGACTCCAATGACGTTCGGCTGTGTTCAGCAAATGCTGCAAAAGCAATATTTGCCGCCGATCACAATCCGATTTTTTTTTTTTTTTTTAATTTGTTCAACTCTACTGGTGACCACTTGCAGATTGGTGGGGGTCTAAATGCTGGGACTCGCAACAAACATGAGAATGAGGCAATGAAATGCCCCCTCGGAATGGAGAAGTGGTGGCAAATGTGTGCCATAGAGGCTACAGAGAAGGTAGTCGTAGTTTTCCATATTTAATACTTTTCCTTACAGCTACCTACTTTGTTTAATTCACATGTAGATTTTTGTCCTCTTCAATTTTATTTGGAGACTTATAAGAGACCTCTATATTCCAACAATGGAGACTCTACATCATTATTATTGTTATCAGCTTAGCAGAAAACTACAAATAAATGACACCCTTCCTATGCAGGTGCATACATAATAGACCCGTGTCTCCAAAGCAAATATTAAAATAGTTGCTTTCCAAACCCAAGACAGAATAACGTGGTGTTCGTTTCCCCTTCACATCATTTCTTTACATGCTTTGTACCTACATGACTTCTACCATTAGAAAAATGTAGCTGTTCTTATTCATTTCTGTGGTTGTAATATGTGTTCAAAAAATTGTGCTTAAATGCTCTCCTCAAACAATTGCACCAATATAAGTAAACTCGTCTACTTGGACTTCTATCACTAAAAGTCATCAGTAGTGTTGAGCATTCCGATACCGCAAGTATCGGGTATCGGCCGATATTTGCGGTATCGGAATTCCGATACTGAATTCCGATACTTCCCGCGTATCGGATACCGGAATCGGAAGTTCCCAGAATTCAAATTGAACGCAGCAGCCAATGAGGAATGAATGAAAGTGTGGGCACATCCTGTTTAGCATGGTGGGCATGTAAGTACTGGCAAGGCTTGGATTGGCTGCTGAAATGATGTCACTCTGCACTATAAAAAAGCGCTGCCGCCATTTTGCGCTCACTCTGCTGTGATTTCAGTTAGGGACAGGACGCTGTGTTCTAACTGAGGGCCAGTTGAGCTAGCTAATTGCTTTATTTTCCTTTCCAAAGGCTAATTTAGCAAAACGCTGTGTGTTCTTCACTGTTCACCTTGCTCTTGCCTTGCAGCGCTGTTTTAACAGCGTTCTGCAAGGTCTCTGTGTGTGTGTGTGTGTGCAGCTCACTCTGTAGTCTGTGTGCAGCCATATACCCGGTTGTATTCAGCTCAGGGGGGGTTCACACTGCCTCACACAGTTGTTCTTTTTTGCTCTTAGTGCAGCCTGCTGCACATTTTTTCTCAAATTTCCTATTAGTGTTTTTCCACCAGTCTCCAGCTCTATTGTGGAAAAACACTACATAGGATAACCTAGAGGGGGGTTTTTGGGCCTTGCAGCGCCGTTTACGGCTGTCTGCACGGTCTCCGTGTGAGCCCAGCTCGCCCTGTAGTCTGTGTGCAGCCATAGCCGGTTGGATTCAGCTCAGGGTTCGTTACTGGCTCATACCTTGAGAAAAATTTTCCTTTTTTTCAAATAGTGCAGCCTGTTTAAAATTTGAAAAAAAAAATTCCTATTAGTGTCTTTCCACTCGTATCCAGCTAAATAGTGGAAAAACACTATATAGGATAACCTAGAGGAGGGTTTTTTGGCCTTGCAGCGCCGTTTACGGCTGTCTGCACGGTCTCCGTGTGAGCCCAGCTCGCCCTGTAGTCTGTGTGCAGCCATAGCCGGTTGGATTCAGCTCAGGGTTCGTTACTGGCTCATACCTTGAGAAAAATTTTCCTTTTTTTCAAATAGTGCAGCCTGTTTAAAATTTGAAAAAAAAAATTCCTATTAGTGTCTTTCCACT
Source organism: Ranitomeya imitator (assembly GCF_032444005.1). Taxonomy (NCBI): domain Eukaryota; kingdom Metazoa; phylum Chordata; class Amphibia; order Anura; family Dendrobatidae; genus Ranitomeya; species Ranitomeya imitator. The sequence continues at coordinate 686,442,437 of NC_091283.1, read as the reverse complement.
CGTATCCAGCTAAATAGTGGAAAAACACTATATAGGATAACCTAGAGGAGGGTTTTTTGGCCTTGCAGCGCCGTTTACGGCTGTCTGCACGGTCTCCGTGTGAGCGCAGCTCGCCCTGTAGTCTGTGTGCAGCCATAGCCGGTTGGATTCAGCTCAGGGTGCGTTACTGCCTCATACCTTGAAAAACAATTTCCTTTTTTTCAAATAGTGCAGCCAGTTTAAAATTTGAAAAAAAAAATTCCTATTAGTGTCTTTCCACTTGTATCCAGCTAAATAGTGGAAAAACACTATATAGGATAACCTAGAGGAGGGTTTCTTGGCCTTGCAGCGCCGTTTACGGCTGTCTGCACGGTCTCCGTGTGATTTAAACTAGCTCTGTAGCCCGATCTGCACCAAAAAAAAGGTTAAGTTCACCAAACACAACTTACACTTGTGTAGGCCACATTTGAAAAATAATAAAGTTTAGTCCACAATTTACAACATTAGTGTTTCTTACACCTGTTAGGAGGAGCATTACAGGAATAAGCACACTAAGGCCTTAGTACTTTTCTGCTTATCTTTATCTGTCAACCAAGATGAAGAGGGCAGGGAGTAAGGCACGTGGGCGTGGGCGCGGAGCAGGGAGAGGAGCAGGGAGAGGACGTGGTGATTCTGTGCCTGCTGCGGGCGCCGGTGACTCGTCGTCACTCAGTTTCAGCAGGGAACAGTCCTTCATGCGCAGCTTTGTCGGAGAGCGCCGTGCACCGCTGCTGCGTGAAGACCAAATTGAAGCCGTTGTCGGGTGGATGGCAGCTAACGCCTCGGCATCGACTTCAGTTAGTGCCACATCCTCTCAGGCACAGAGCACTGGAGAGCAGCCATCTGTCTCTTCACCACCTGCCAAATTGGCCAGGCAGTCAGAGAGCCCAGGACAGGAGCCGTCTCTACTTCTGTTCTCTGAATCTCTTGGCTTGGAAACAGGGGGCCAGCCAAGCAGCATTGGAGAAATGGAAGAAGAGGCAGTGTGCAGTGATGCCCAACACCTTTTTCTCTCTGACTCTGAAGAGGCAGGTGGGCCAGTGCCTCCGGTGACCACAGCGCAGTACGCATCTGATGATGAAACTCAGGTGCCGCTTTCTCGTGCGTACTGTGCTGCTGAGACTACCCAGGAGGAGCAGTTGGTGGCAGAGGGTAGTGGAGATGATGAGGTCCTTGACCCATCGTGGCGTGAGGAACAGGAAGGTGGTGGGAGCAGCTCAGAGGAAGAGCTTCCTCTTACGGGCCAAAGAGGGAGAGGGAGGGGGAAGACTGCGGAGCCTGTAGCCTCCACTTTGGCACCCGTTAGGAGCCTGTCTCTTTCCAAAGCCAAAAAGGGCGCTCCCAAGACTTGCAGTGCCTGGTCCTTTTTTGACACAGTTGCAGATGACATTTGTTTTGTCAAATGCAAGCTGTGTCATCATAAAGTAAAAAGAGGGAAAAATGTCAGCAACCTCAATACCACAAATATGTGGAAACATGTGCGGACCAGGCACGCGGTGGAGTTACAGAAACACACTGAAGATGTAGGCCAACCAACAGCGGCAGCTACCACCTCTTCAGCTCGTGTTGCCTCTTCCTCCAGCTCACGCACAGCTGGTTTGGCTTCCTCCCAGAGACCTTGTGTAATTCCACCCACAGCACCACCTTCCCAGTCATCCTCACACTCCCAGTCTACTCTACAGCCATCGGTAGTACAGGCATGGGAGAAAAGGCGGGCATTCTCGGCCAACCACCCCCGAGCACAGGCTCTGAATGCAGGCATTGCCAAACTGTTGTCCCTGGAAATGCTCTCGTTCAGGCTGGTGGAGACTGACAGCTTCCGTGACTTGATGGCATTGGCAGTCCCACAGTACAAGGTGCCCAGCCGCTTTTACTTCAGCAGGCAGGCTGTCCCTGCCCTGCACAGGCATGTTGAGGCAAACATAAAACATGCGCTACTGAACGCCGTCAGTAGCAAGGTCCACCTCACCACCGATGCGTGGACCAGTCAGCATGGACAGGGGCGATATGTTTCCCTCACTGCCCATTGGGTTAATGTTGTTGAGCCAGGTACAGATCGTGCGAGTGGCGCAGGACGTGTCCTGCCCACTCCAAGGATTGCAGGAATCCAGTCTGTACGCATCGACTCCTCCTCTTACACCAGTTCCTCTGATTCCTCTCTGCAGGATCCGTCACAGTCCACCTCCACATGGACCTGTGAACGTTTACCTATGACCGACATGAGCACAGCCGTGGCCAAACGTCAGCAGGCCGTCTTGAAACTAGTTTCATTGGGGCATCGAAGCCACACAGCGCAGGAGCTCTGGAATGCCATCAAGCAGGAGAGCGATGTGTGGTTACTGCCAGCGAATCTCCAGCCAGGCATGGTAGTGTGTGACAATGGCCGAAATCTGGTGGCAGCTTTGGCCCTTGGCAACCTCACTCACATCCCATGTCTGGCACATGTGCTCAATTTGGTTGTGCAGAGTTTTCTGAGGGACTATCCGGATCTTGATGCCCTGCTGCACAAGGTCCGCCTAGAGTGTGCTCACTTGCGGCGTTCCAGCTTGGCCAGATCCCGCATTGCTGCTCTGCAGCGCCGATTCCGCCTTCCGGAACACCGCATCATATGTGACCTACCTACCCGGTGGAATTCCACGTTACATATGTTGGAGCGGTTGTGTGAGCAGCAGCAAGCAGTTATGGAGTACCAGCTGCATCAGGCGCAAAGAAGTCGCAGTCAGCGCCGATCAGACTTCACAACCACAGAGTGGGCCACTATGAAGGACGTCTGCCAGGTTTTGCGTCCTTTTGATTATTCCACGCGGATGGCAAGTGCAGATGATGCACTAGTCAGCATGACTGTCCCCCTTATCTGCCTGCTTCAGCAAACTTTGCAAGGGTTAAGGGATGATGTGGTGGAAGAGGTGGAGGATGAGGAGTCACCTTTTCCATCAGCTTCTGGAGAGTCAGCGCCACGTGGTTCCTCACAAAGGGGTACGCAGGGGCCAATTTGTGAGGAGGATGAGGAGGAGTCAATGGAGGAGGAAGAGCTCCGTCCAGAGGAGGGAGCGACACAATTGTCCAGTGGTCAGTGTGTACAGCGAGGGTGGGGTGATGACGAGCGGGCAGAGATCATGTCTCAAGCAGGGGACAGCGTTTCTGGGCCGGTTGGCACTCTGCAGCACATGGTGGATTTCATGCTGCAGTGCCTGAGAAACGACCGCCGCATCGACCACATTCTCAACATGCCTGATTATTGGGTGTTCACCCTCCTCGATCCTCGCTACCGGGACAACGTCCAAAACCTCATCCCTGCGTTGACCCGGGAGCGTAAATTGCGGGAGTACCACGACACACTGGTGAATTCCATCATCTTCTCCTGTCCAACTGAGAGGAGTGCTGCTAGTGCTTTACAAAGCAGCTCAGTGCGTCGAGGCAGTGGGGGAGGCTCTGCCCAAAGAGGGAGCAGAAGCAGTGCCTCTGCCCAAGGCAAGCCCAGTATGGCACAACTCTGGCACACTTTTGTGTGCCCGCCCCAAATGTCTACACCATCACCGGCGGCTCCAGTCAGCAGGAGGCAACGGTTCCGTCAGATGGTGACAGACTACATGGCTTGCCCTCTTACTGTACTCCCAGACGGCTCTTCCCCGTTCAAGTTTTGGGTCTCTAAGCTGGATACATGGCCAGAGCTAAGCCAGTATGCATTGGAGGTGCTGGCTTGCCCTGCGGCTAGTGTCTTATCGGAACGTGTCTTTAGTGCCGCAGGTGGTGTACTAACAGACCGTCGCATGCGACTATCCTCCGATAACGTTGACCGGCTTACTTTCCTGAAAATGAACCAGGCCTGGATCTCGCAGGAATTTGCCACTCCTCTGCCTGATTAAGTAATTGGGTGTCATCCAGGTCTCCTGCTGTGTTCATCTTTCTACCACCTGAACTGCTATTCCTGGGCTCCAACACCGCCAGTTGCGGCTCAGAAGTGCAGGCTGCACAGTAAAAACATACGACCCAGTGTTATTGGGTTTCAGTAACGTCAGCTGATCCCCAGCTGTGTAGCCGGCAATGTGTCCTGCGACCGCCACGCTGGCACAACAACCTAAATGTAAGGGAACCTGTCCCCCCCCCCCCCCCCCGTCGTTTGTTACTGAAAGAGCCATCTTGTGCAGCAGTAATGCTGCACAAGGAAAAGGTAGCTCTTTTTTTTTAGCTCTTTGCACACGCAGAACTTAACACTTATAAAATGTGTTCACTGATACCGTTATACCGTCCCGGAGCTGGGACTTTCCTTCGTAATGTGACGCAGCACAGCCGTCATTCCTACCCCCTTGGTGCCATGCGCTGCCTCCTCAGCGTTGTTTTAAGCTGTCACGGAGCCTGCGCTGTTCTGTTATCCCTTGGGCATGCCCTATTTGCGCTGCCTGTCTTCTGACATAATTTGGTGTCAGGCTGGCTGCGCCTGTGCGGCCGCGGTGCCCGAGATCCCGCCTCGCAGTGTCTTCTGATTGAGTCACACTGCGGGCCTGGGATCCATGGGCATGCGCAGTGCATATCTTCCCCTCGGGCTCTCGCTCATTTCCCTCCGCCTTCTTTAGACTGTGCGCCGTCAGCTGATCCCTAGCATGCCACGGCCGTGACACCGCACAGTCTGAAGAAGAGGGAAGGAGGGGAGTGAGAGTCGAGGTTATGCACTGTGCATGCCCATGGTTCCAAGGCCCGCAGTGGGATTACGTTAGATGAGACTGCGAGGTGGGATCTGGAGCAGCGTGGACGCACAGGCACTGACAGCCTGACACCAAATTATGTCAGAAGACAGGCAGCGCTAATTGGGCATGGCCAAGGGCTAACAGAACAGCGCAGGCTCCGTGGCAGCTTAAAACAACGCTGAGGAGGCAGCGCACGGCATCAAGGGGATAGGAATGACAGCTGTGCTGTGTCCCATTACGAAGGAAATTCGCACCTCCGGAACGGTTTAACGGTATAAAGGGACACATTTTTAGTGTTTACTTCGGTGTTTGCAAGGAGCATAATTAAAAGAGCAACCTTTTCCTTTTGCATCCTTAGTGCTGCACAACATGGCTCTTTCAGCTACAAACGTCTTGGGGGGGGGGGTTAAAGGTTTCCTTTCAACTTGCTCCAATCAGGCTTCGGCCTACACTCTGTTCCTCTGCTCCTCCTGCTGTCCCTGGGCTCTAACACCGCCAGTTGGTGCCTGGAAGTGCTGTGTGCACAGTCAACAGTCGCTCCTCTGTTATTGGGGTTCAGTAACGTCAGCTGATCCCCAGCTGTGTGTGCGGCAATACCTCCAATCTGCTCCTCCTGCTGTCCCTGGGCTCTAACACCGCCAGTTGGTGCCTGGAAGTGCTGTGTGCACAGTCAACAGTCGCTCCTCTGTTATTGGGGTTCAGTAACGTCAGCTGATCCCCAGCTGTGTGTGCGGCAATACCTCCAATCTGCTCCTCCTGCTGTCCCTGGGCTCTAACACCGCCAGTTGGTGCCTGGAAGTGCTGTGTGCACAGTCAACAGTCGCTCCTCTGTTATTGGGGTTCAGTAACGTCAGCTGATCCCCAGCTGTGTATCCGGCAACGTGTCATGCGACCGCCACGCTGGCACAACTAAAATGTAAGGGGACCTGTCCCCCCCCCCCCCTAGGCGTTTGTTACTGAAAGAGCCACCATGTGCAGCACTAATACTGCACAAGGGAAAGGTCGCTCTTGAAATTATGCTCCTTGCAAACGCTGAACTACACACTCATGTAATGTGTCCCCTCACACCGTCCAACCGTCCCGGAGGTGGGACTTTCCTTTGTAATGTGACACAGCACAGCCGTCATTGCTACCCCCTTGGCACCGTGCGCTGCCTCCTTAGCGTTGTTTGATTCCGTCATGGACCCTGCGCTGTTATGTTATCCCTTGGCCATGCACAGTTTGCGCTGCCCGTCCTCTGACATCATTTGTTGTCGTCCTGGCTGCGCCTGTGCGTCCACGCTGCCCGAAATCACACCTCGCAGTGTCGTCTAATGTGATCCCACAGTGGGCCTGGTATCCATGGCCATGCGCAGTGCATATACTAGCCTCTCACTCCCCTTCTTCACGCTTCTTCAGACTAGGCGGCGTCAGCTGATCCCTAATAGCATGCCACGGCCGTGACGCCGCACAGTCTGAAGAAGCAGGAAGGAGGTGAGTGAGAGGCGATGATATGCACTGCGCATGCCCATGGATCCCTGGCCCGCAGTGGGACTACATTAGATGACACTGCAAGGTTGGATCTCGGGCAGCTTGGACGCACAGGCACTGCCAGCCTGACACCTACATGATGTCAGAAGACGGGCACCGCTAACTGTGCATGGCCAAGGGATAACATTACAGTGCGGGCTCCGTGACAGAACCAAACAACGTTGAGGAGGTGGTGCCCGGCACCAAGGGGGTTGGAATGACGGCTGTGCTGTGTCACATTACAAAGGAAAGTCCCACTTCCGGGATGGTTTGACGGTGTGAGGGGACACATTATATGAGTGTGTACTTCAGCGTTTGCAAGGAGCATAATTTTCGGAGCCACCATTTTCCATGTGCAGTATTACTGCTGTACAAGATGGCTCTTTCAGCAACAAATGCCTGGGGGGGGGGGTTAAAGGTTCCCTTTCAACTTGCTCCACTGCAGGCTTCGGCCTACACTCTGCTCCTCTTTGATTCCCTGGGTTTCAACACTGTCAGTTGCCACCTGGAAGTGTTGTCTACACAGAAAAAAACACTAGGTGATGTGTCAGTGGGGTTCAGCACCGCCAGCTGTTCCCCTGCTGTGTAGTCGGCAACGTGTCCAGCACAAGCCACGCTGGCACAACAGAACAAAAGCTGCCACCAGTGCAGGCTTCGGCCTACACTCTGCTCCTCTCCTCCTCCTGCTGACCCTGGGCTCAAACACCGCTAGTTTTTGCCCGGAAGTGCTAGCTGCACAGAGAAAAACACCAGCCAATGTGTTAGTGGGGTTCAGCAACGCCAGCTGTTCCCCTGCTGTGTAGCCGGCAACGTGACCTGCAAACGCCATGCAGGCACAGGAACTGAAATTAAAAGGGAACCTGGCCCCACCCCCCCAGGTGTTTCTATGTATAACAGCCACCTAGTACAGCAGTACTGCTGCATTTGTACAAGGTGGCTGACTTTTTCTCCTTGCCCACGTGGAACTCAACACGTACAAAATGTGTCTCATTGAGACCATTCCACTGTCCCTGAGGTGTGACTTTCCTTTGTAATGATACGCAGCACCCCCCTTGGTAGCGTTTCCCGTCTTTTGTCATCATGGTTAGCTGGCTGCGCCTGTGCATCCGCCCTGCTAGAAACAACGCCCCTCGTTGTCATATTTATTTTGTCAGCGAGGGTGTGGTTTATGGGCACGAGCAGTGCATATGTTCGCCTGTCTTAACTCATCTCCTTCCGCCTTCTTCAGACTGTGCGGCCTCCTGGCCGTGGTAGGCGATAAGGGATCAGCTGAGGCCGCCCAGTCTGGAGCCGGTGTAAGGACATGTGTAAGCGGCAAACCTATTTACTGCACAAGGCCACGAATCCCAGCCACGTAGTGTGATTGTTTGAAAACACACTGTGGGTCTGGGATTCATGTCCATCGCTAACCGCAACGGCCGACATGAAATGAGGTCAGAAGACAGGAAGCGCTCACAGCGCATGGCCAAGGGATCACAATAGCGCAGACTCCTGTACAGCAAATAACAACGCTCAGGAATCTGCGCCCAGTACCTAGGTGCAAATTTTGACACCTGTGCTGCGTCTCGTTAAAAAGACAAGTCACGCCTCCACAACTGTTTGACAGTATAATGGGCTAAATAGTGTACGTGTTTTAGTCAGCGTGTGCAAGGAGCAAAACAAATAGAGCAACCTTTTACTTGTGCAGCATTAATGCTGCACAAGGTGTGGCTCTTGTACCTTGCAACACCTGAGGGGGGGGTTAAAGGTAACCTTTGAAATTGGTTCAACTAGGCTTCGGCCTACACTCTGCTCCTCTACTCCTCCTGCTGACCCTGGGCTCAAACACCGCTAGTTTTTGCCCGGAAATGCTAGCTGCACAGAGAAAAACACCAGCCAATGTGTTAGTGGGGTTCAGCACCGCCAGCTGTTCCCCCGCTGTGTAGCCGGCATCGTGTCCAGCAAAAGCCACGCTGGCACAACCGACCAAAAGCTGCCACCAGTGCAGGCTTCGGCCTACACTTTGCTCCTCTCCTCCTCCTGCTGACCCTGGGCTCAAACAACGCCAGTTTCTGCCCGGACATGCTAGCTGCACAGAGAAAAACACCAGCCAATGTGTTAGTGGGGTTCAGCACCGCCTGCTGTTCCCCCGCTGTGTAGCCGGCATCGTGTCCAGCACAAGCCACGCTGGCACAACCGACCAAAAGCTGCCACCAGTGCAGGCTTCGGCCTACACTTTGCTCCTCTCCTCCTCCTGCTGACCCTGGGCTCAAACAACGCCAGTTTCTGCCCGGACATGCAATCTGCACAGAGAAAAACACCAGTCAATGTGTCAGTGGGGTTCAGCAACGCCAGCTGTTCCCCTGCTGTGTAGCTTGCAACGTGACCTGCAAACGCCACGCAGGCACATGAACTGAAATTGAAGGGAGCCTGCCCCCCACCCACAGGTGTTTCTATGTATATCAGCCACCTTGTACAGCAGTACTGCTGCATTTGTACGAGGTGGCTGACTTTTTCTCCTTGCCCACGTGGAACTCAACACGTACAAAATGTGTCTCATTAGAGACCATTACAATGTCCCTGAGGTGTGACTTTCCTTTGTAATGACACGCAGCACCACCCTTGTTAGCGCTGCCCGTCTTTTGACATCATTGGTTAGCTGGCTGCGCCTGTGCATCTCCCCTGCTCGAAACAACGGCCCTCGGTGTCTTATTTTTTTGGACAGCGAGGGTGTGATTGATGGGCATGTGCAGTGCATATGTTTGCCTGTGTTCACTCATCTCCTTCCGCCTTCTTCAGACTGGGTGTCCTCATGGCCGCGGCAGGCGATAAGGGATCAGATGAGGCCGCCCAGTCTGAAGCAGGTGTAAGGACATGTGTGAGCGGCAAACATATTTAGTGCACCAGGGCACGAATCCCAGCACCGCAGTGTGATTTTTTAAAAACACACTGTGGGTCTGGGATTCATGTCCATCGCTAACCGCAACGGCCGACATGAAATGAGGTCAGAAGACAGGAAGCGCTCACAGCGCATGGCCAAGGGATCACAATAGCGCAGACTCCTGTACAGCAAATAACAACGCTCAGGAATCTGCGCCCAGTACCTAGGTGCAAATTTTGACACCTGTGCTGCGTCTCGTTAAAAAGACAAGTCACGCCTCCACAACTGTTTGACAGTATAATGGGCTAAATAGTGTACGTGTTTTAGTCAGCGTGTGCAAGGAGCAAAACAAATAGAGCAACCTTTTACTTGTGCAGCATTAATGCTGCACAAGGTGTGGCTCTTGTACCTTGCAACACCTGAGGGGGGGGTTAAAGGTAACCTTTGAAATTGGTTCAACTAGGCTTCGGCCTACACTCTGCTCCTCTACTCCTCCTGCTGACCCTGGGCTCAAACACCGCTAGTTTTTGCCCGGAAATGCTAGCTGCACAGAGAAAAACACCAGCCAATGTGTTAGTGGGGTTCAGCACCGCCAGCTGTTCCCCTGCTGTGTAGTCGGCAACGTGTCCAGCACAAGCCACGCTGGCACAACCGACCAAAAGCTGCCACCAGTGCAGGCTTCGGCCTACACTTTGCTCCTCTCCTCCTCCTGCTGACCCTGGGCTCAAACAACGCCAGTTTCTGCCCGGACATGCTAGCTGCACAGAGAAAAACACCAGCCAATGTGTTAGTGGGGTTCAGCACCGCCTGCTGTTCCCCCGCTGTGTAGCCGGCATCGTGTCCAGCACAAGCCACGCTGGCACAACCGACCAAAAGCTGCCACCAGTGCAGGCTTCGGCCTACACTTTGCTCCTCTCCTCCTCCTGCTGACCCTGGGCTCAAACAACGCCAGTTTCTGCCCGGACATGCTAGCTGCACAGAGAAAAACACCAGCCAATGTGTTAGTGGGGTTCAGCAACGCCAGCTGTTCCCCTGCTGTGTAGCTTGCAACGTGACCTGCAAACGCCACGCAGGCACATGAACTGAAATTGAAGGGAGCCTGCCCCCCACCCACAGGTGTTTCTATGTATATCAGCCACCTTGTACAGCAGTACTGCTGCATTTGTACGAGGTGGCTGACTTTTTCTCCTTGCCCACGTGGAACTCAACACGTACAAAATGTGTCTCATTAGAGACCATTACAATGTCCCTGAGGTGTGACTTTCCTTTGTAATGACACGCAGCACCCCCATTGTTAGCGCTGCCCGTCTCCTGACATCATTGGTTGGCTGGCTGTGCCTGTGCGTCCCCCCTGCCCGACACAACGCCCCCCGTTGTCTCATATATTTTGACTGCGAGGGTGTGATTGATGGGCACGAGCAGTGCATATGTTCCCCTGTTTTCACTCCCCTCCTTCCGCCTTCTTCTGACTGTGCGGCCTCATGGCCGCGGCATGCGATAAGGGATCAGCTGAGGCCGCCCAGTCTGAAGCAGGTGTAAGGACATGTGTGAGCGGCGAACATATTTACTGCACAAGGCCACGAATCCCAGCACCGCAGTGTGACTTTAGGAAAAGCCACTGTGGGTCTGGGATTTATGGCCATCGTTAACCGCACCGGCCAACATGAAATGAGGTCATGAGACGGCCTGCACTAACAGGGTATTGCCAAGGGATAACACAAGAGCGCAGACTCCTGTACAGCAAATAACAACGCTCAGGAATCTGCGCCCAGTACCTAGGTGCAAATTTTGACACCTGTGCTGCGTCTCGTTAAAAAGACAAGTCACGCCTCCACAACTGTTTGACAGTATAATGGGCTAAATAGTGTACGTGTTTAATTCAGCGTGTGCAAGGAGCAAAATTAAATAGAGCAACCTTTGACTTGTGCATCATTAATGCTGTTCAAGGTGTGGCTCTTGTACCTTGCAACACCTGAGGGGGGGGTTAAAGGTAACCTTTGAAATTGGTTCAACTAGGCTTCGGCCTACACTCTGCTCCTCTACTCCTCCTGCTGACCCTGGGCTCAAACACCGCTAGTTTTTGCCCGGAAATGCTAGCTGCACAGAGAAAAACACCAGCCAATGTGTTAGTGGGGTTCAGCACCGCCAGCTGTTCCCCTGCTGTGTAGTCGGCAACGTGTCCAGCACAAGCCACGCTGGCACAACAGAACAAAAGCTGCCACCAGTGCAGGCTTCGGCCTACACTTTGCTCCTCTCCTCCTCCTCCTGCTGACCCTGGGCTCTAACACCGCTAGTTTTTGCCCGGACATGCAATCTGCACAGAGAAAAACACCAGTCAATGTGTCAGTGGGGTTCAGCAACGCCAGCTGTTCCCCTGCTGTGTAGCTTGCAACGTGACCTGCAAACGCCACGCAGGCACATGAACTGAAATTGAAGGGAGCCTGCCCCCCACCCCCCCAGGTGTTTCTATGTATATCAGCCACCTTGTACAGCAGTACTGCTGCATTTGTACGAGGTGGCTGACTTTTTCTCCTTGCCCACGTGGAACTCAACACGTACAAAATGTGTCTCATTAGAGACCATTACAATGTCCCTGAGGTGTGACTTTCCTTTGTAATGACACGCAGCACCCCCATTGTTAGCGCTGCCCGTCTCCTGACATCATTGGTTGGCTGGCTGTGCCTGTGCGTCCCCCCTGCCCGACACAACGCCCCCCGTTGTCTCATATATTTTGACTGCGAGGGTGTGATTGATGGGCACGAGCAGTGCATATGTTCCCCTGTTTTCACTCCCCTCCTTCCGCCTTCTTCTGACTGTGCGGCCTCATGGCCGCGGCATGCGATAAGGGATCAGCTGAGGCCGCCCAGTCTGAAGCAGGTGTAAGGACATGTGTGAGCGGCGAACATATTTACTGCACAAGGCCACGAATCCCAGCACCGCAGTGTGACTTTAGGAAAAGCCACTGTGGGTCTGGGATTTATGGCCATCGTTAACCGCACCGGCCAACATGAAATGAGGTCATGAGACGGCCTGCACTAACAGGGTATTGCCAAGGGATAACACAAGAGCGCAGACTCCTGTACAGCAAATAACAACGCTCAGGAATCTGCGCCCAGTACCTAGGTGCAAATTTTGACACCTGTGCTGCGTCTCGTTAAAAAGACAAGTCACGCCTCCACAACTGTTTGACAGTATAATGGGCTAAATAGTGTACGTGTTTAATTCAGCGTGTGCAAGGAGCAAAATTAAATAGAGCAACCTTTGACTTGTGCATCATTAATGCTGTTCAAGGTGTGGCTCTTGTACCTTGCAACACCTGAGGGGGGGGGTTAAAGGTAACCTTGGAAATTGGTTCAACTAGGCTTCGGCCTACACTCTGCTCCTCTACTCCTCCTGCTGACCCTGGGCTCAAACACCGCTAGTTTTTGCCCGGAAATGCTAGCTGCACAGAGAAAAACACCAGCCAATGTGTTAGTGGGGTTCAGCACCGCCAGCTGTTCCCCCGCTGTGTAGCCGGCATCGTGTCCAGCACAAGCCACGCTGGCACAACCGACCAAAAGCTGCCACCAGTGCAGGCTTCGGCCTACACTTTGCTCCTCTCCTCCTCCTCCTGCTGACCCTGGGCTCTAACACCGCTAGTTTTTGCCCGGACATGCAATCTGCACAGAGAAAAACACCAGTCAATGTGTCAGTGGGGTTCAGCAACGCCAGCTGTTCCCCTGCTGTGTAGCTTGCAACGTGACCTGCAAACGCCACGCAGGCACATGAACTGAAATTGAAGGGAGCCTGCCCCCCACCCCCCCAGGTGTTTCTATGTATAACAGCCACCTTGTACAGCAGTACTGCTGCATTTGTACGAGGTGGCTGACTTTTTCTCCTTGCCCACGTGGAACTCAACACGTACAAAATGTGTCTCATTAGAGACCATTACAATGTCCCTGAGGTGTGACTTTCCTTTGTAATGACACGCAGCACCACCCTTGTTAGCGCTGCCCGTCTTTTGACATCATTGGTCAGCTGGCTGCGCCTGTGCATCTCCCCTGCTCGAAACAACGCCCCTCGGTGTCTTATTTTTTTGGACAGCGAGGGTGTGATTGATGGGCATGTGCAGTGCATATGTTTGCCTGTGTTCACTCATCTCCTTCCGCCTTCTTCAGACTGGGTGTCCTCATGGCCTCGGCAGGCGATAAGGGATCAGATGAGGCCGTCCAGTCTGAAGCAGGTGTAAGGACATGTGTGAGCGGCAAACATATTTACTGCACCAGGGCACGAATCCCAGCACCGCAGTGTGATTTTTTAAAAACACACTGTGGGTCTGGGATTCATGTCCATCGCTAACCGCAACGGCCAACATGAAATGAGGTCATAAGACAGGAAGCGCTCACAGCGCATGGCCAAAGGATCACAAGAGCGCAGACTCCTGTACAGCAACTAACAACGCTCAGGAAGCTGCGCCCATGCAAAAAGGTGTTTTCGACACCTGTGCTGCTTTTCTTTAAAAAGACAAGTCACGCCTCCACTACTGTTAAACAGTATAATGGGCTAAATAGTCTACGTGTTGCATTCAGCTTGTGCAAGTAGACAAATTAATAGAGCAACCTTTTACTTGTGCAGCATTAATGCTGCAGAAGGAGTGGCTCTTGTTCTTTGTAACACCTGAGGGGGGGTTAAAGGTAACCTTTGAAATTGGTTCAACTAGGCTTCGGCCTACACTCTGCTCCTCTCCTCCTCCTGCTGACCCTGGGCTCTAACAACGCTAGTTTTTGCCCGGAAATGCTAGCTGCACAGAGAAAAACACCAGCCAATGTGTTAGTGGGGTTCAGCAACGCCAGCTGTTCCCCCGCTGTGTAGCCGGCATCGTGTCCAGCACAAGCCACGCTGGCACAACCGACCAAAAGCTGCCACCAGTGCAGGCTTCGGCCTACACTTTGCTCCTCTCCTCCTCCTCCTGCTGACCCTGGGCTCAAACACCGCTAGTTTTTGCCCGGAAATGCTAGCTGCACAGAGAAAAACACCAGCCAATGTGTTAGTGGGGTTCAGCAACGCCAGCTGTTCCCCCGCTGTGTAGCCGGCATCGTGTCCAGCACAAGCCACGCTGGCACAACCGACCAAAAGCTGCCACCAGTGCAGGCTTCGGCCTACACTTTGCTCCTCTCCTCCTCCTCCTGCTGACCCTGGGCTCAAACACCGCTAGTTTTTGCCCGGAAATGCTAGCTGCACAGAGAAAAACACCAGCCAATGTGTTAGTGGGGTTCAGCAACGCCAGCTGTTCCCCCGCTGTGTAGCCGGCATCGTGTCCAGCACAAGCCACGCTGGCACAACCGACCAAAAGCTGCCACCAGTGCAGGCTTCGGCCTACACTTTGCTCCTCTCCTCCTCCTCCTGCTGACCCTGGGCTCAAACACCGCTAGTTTTTGCCCGGAAATGCTAGCTGCACAGAGAAAAACACCAGCCAATGTGTTAGTGGGGTTCAGCAACGCCAGCTGTTCCCCCGCTGTGTAGCCGGCATCGTGTCCAGCACAAGCCACGCTGGCACAACCGACCAAAAGCTGCCACCAGTGCAGGCTTCGGCCTACACTTTGCTCCTCTCCTCCTCCTCCTGCTGACCCTGGGCTCAAACACCGCTAGTTTTTGCCCGGAAATGCTAGCTGCACAGAGAAAAACACCAGCCAATGTGTTAGTGGGGTTCAGCACCGCCAGCTGTTCCCCTGCTGTGCAGCTTGCAACGTGACCTGCAAACGCCACGCAGGCACATGAACTGAAATTGAAGGGAGCCTGGCCCCCACCCCCAGGTGTTTCTATGTATAACAGCCACCTTGTACAGCAGTACTGCTGCATTTGTACAAGGTGGCTGATGTTTTCTCCTTGCCCACGTGGAACTCAACACGTACAAAATGTGTCTCTTTGAGACCATTCCACTGTCCCTGAGGTGTGACTTTCCTTTCTAATGATACGCAGCACCCCCCTTGGTAGCGCTTCCCGTCTTCTGACATCATTGGTTGGCTACTTGCGCCTGTTCGTCCGCCCTGCCTGAATAAAATGCTCCTCGTTGTCTTAATTATTTTGACTGCGAGGGTGTGATTGATGGGCACGAGCAGTGCATATCTTCGCCTGTCTTAACTCATCTCCTTCAGCCTTCTTCAGACTGTGCAGCCTCATGGCCGCGGCATGCAAGAAGGGATCAGCAGAGGCCGCCCAGTCTGAAGCAGGTGTAAGGACGTGTGTGAGCGGCCAAAATATTTACTGCTCAAGGCCACGAATCCCAGCACCGCAGTGTGGCTTTATGAAAAGACACTGTGGGTCTGGGATTTATGGCCATCGTTAACCGCACCGGCCAACATGAAATGATGTCATAAGATGGGCAGCGCTAACAGGGCATTGCCAAGGGATAACACAAGAGCGCAGACTCCTGTACAGCAAATAACAACGCTCAGGAAGCTGCTCCAAGCACCAAGGCGTTATTTTGGACACCTGTGCTGCGTCTCATCAAAAAACCAAGTCACGCATCCACTACAGTTTGACTGTAGAATGGGGTAAATTGTGTATGTCTTTCATTCAGCGTGTGCAAGTAGACAAATTAATAGAGCAACCTTTCACTTGTGCAGCATTAATACTGCACAAGGTGTGTCTCTTGTACTTTGTAACACCTGAGGGGGGGGTTAAAGGTTTCCTTTGAAATTGGTTCAACTAAGCTTCGGCCTACACTCTGCTCCTCTCCTCCTCCTCCTGCTTCAACACGGGCTCTAACATCGCTAGTTTTTGCCCGCAAGTGCTAGCTGCACAGAGAAAAACACACGCCATTGTGTTAGTGGGGTTCAGCAACGCCAGCTGTTCCCCCAGTGTGTAGCCGGCAAAGTGTCCTGCAAACGCAACGCAGACACAAAGCTGCCTCCAGTGCAGGCTTCGGCCTACACTCATCTCCCCCTGCTTACCCTTTGCTCCAACACCGCTAGTTGGGGCTCTAGGAAGACAATCTTTAATAGGCAAGGCAACGCATCCGGGTTCCAGCACCGCCAGCTGGTTCTCGGCAGTGTTTTTGTCACAGGTACTCCCTCGTGCCAAGCCTGGTTTCAGCACCGTCAGCTGTTTCCGGGTTGTGTCAAGCTCACTGAGACACCTATGCTTGCCTCGTCGTGGTGCGGTCGGGTTAGCCAACTCCAGGGTGCCTCCAGTTTAGGAGCTTCCTATGTGGGCTGCGTGAACTGGTAGTCAAGGCTGGTTCTGTAGTGCCAGTAGGCCCAGCTCCCCCTGTAGGACTGTTGGGGTTCGGTAACTGCGGCTGCCTCGCGGCCTAGCTGTTCTCTCCTCTCCTGTGGACCTTCGGGTCCACCACCTGGTTCCAGCACCGTCAGCTGGTTCCGGGCCGAGCCTTTGGCTTAGGTGCCTCCTCCTGGGTATCCGAGTTCCGCCAACGCCAGGCGGTCCTTGGTAGTGCTTTTAAGCGCGGGCACCTACAGCTTAGTAACCGGGTTCCAGCACCGTCAGCTGGTCCTCGGTCGTGCCATTGGCTCTTGCACACTGGGGCAACGCATCCGGGTTCCAGCACCGCCAGCTGGTTCTCGGCAGTGTTTTTGTCACAGGTACTCCCTCGTGCCAAGCCTGGTTTCAGCACCGTCAGCTGTTTCCGGGTTGTGTCAAGCTCACTGAGACACCTATGCTTGCCTCGTCGTGGTGCGGTCGGGTTAGCCAACTCCAGGGTGCCTCCAGTTTAGGAGCTTCCTATGTGGGCTGCGTGAACTGGTAGTCAAGGCTGGTTCTGTAGTGCCAGTAGGCCCAGCTCCCCCTGTAGGACTGTTGGGGTTCGGTAACTGCGGCTGCCTCGCGGCCTAGCTGTTCTCTCCTCTCCTGTGGACCTTCGGGTCCACCACCTGGTTCCAGCACCGTCAGCTGGTTCCGGGCCGAGCCTTTGGCTTAGGTGCCTCCTCCTGGGTATCCGAGTTCCGCCAACGCCAGGCGGTCCTTGGTAGTGCTTTTAAGCGCGGGCACCTACAGCTTAGTAACCGGGTTCCAGCACCGTCAGCTGGTCCTCGGTCGTGCCATTGGCTCTTGCACACTGGGGCAACGCATCCGGGTTCCAGCACCGCCAGCTGGTTCTCGGCAGTGTTCTTGTCACAGGTACTCCCTCGTGCCAAGCCTGGTTTCAGCACCGTCAGCTGTTTCCGGGTTGTGTCAACTTCACTGAGACACCTATGCTTGCCTCGTCGTGGTGCGGTCGGGTTAGCCAACTCCAGGGTGCCTCCAGTTTAGGAGCTTCCTATGTGGGCTGCGTGAACTGGTAGTCAAGGCTGGTTCTGTAGTGCCAGTAGGCCCAGCTCCCCCTGTAGGACTGTTGGGGTTCGGTAACTGCGGCTGCCTCGCGGCCTAGCTGTTCTCTCCTCTCCTGTGGACCTTCGGGTCCACCACCTGGTTCCAGCACCGTCAGCTGGTTCCGGGCCGAGCCTTTGGCTTAGGTGCCTCCTCCTGGGTATCCGAGTTCCGCCAACGCCAGGCGGTCCTTGGTAGTGCTTTTAAGCGCGGGCACCTACAGCTTAGTAACCGGGTTCCAGCACCGTCAGCTGGTCCTCGGTCGTGCCATTGGCTCTTGCACACTGGGGCAACGCATCCGGGTTCCAGCACCGCCAGCTGGTTCTCGGCAGTGTTCTTGTCACAGGTACTCCCTCGTGCCAAGCCTGGTTTCAGCACCGTCAGCTGTTTCCGGGTTGTGTCAACTTCACTGAGACACCTATGCTTGCCTCGTCGTGGTGCGGTCGGGTTAGCCAACTCCAGGGTGCCTCCAGTTTAGGAGCTTCCTATGTGGGCTGCGTGAACTGGTAGTCAAGGCTGGTTCTGTAGTGCCAGTAGGCCCAGCTCCCCCTGTAGGACTGTTGGGGTTCGGTAACTGCGGCTGCCTCGCGGCCTAGCTGTTCTCTCCTCTCCTGTGGACCTTCGGGTCCACCACCTGGTTCCAGCACCGTCAGCTGGTTCCGGGCCGAGCCTTTGGCTTAGGTGCCTCCTCCTGGGTATCCGAGTTCCGCCAACGCCAGGCGGTCCTTGGTAGTGCTTTTAAGCGCGGGCACCTACAGCTTAGTAACCGGGTTCCAGCACCGTCAGCTGGTCCTCGGTCGTGCCATTGGCTCTTGCACACTGGGGCAACGCATCCGGGTTCCAGCACCGCCAGCTGGTTCTCGGCAGTGTTCTTGTCACAGGTACTCCCTCGTGCCAAGCCTGGTTTCAGCACCGTCAGCTGTTTCCGGGTTGTGTCAACTTCACTGAGACACCTATGCTTGCCTCGTCGTGGTGCGGTCGGGTTAGCCAACTCCAGGGTGCCTCCAGTTTAGGAGCTTCCTATGTGGGCTGCGTGAACTGGTAGTCAAGGCTGGTTCTGTAGTGCCAGTAGGCCCAGCTCCCCCTGTAGGACTGTTGGGGTTCGGTAACTGCGGCTGCCTCGCGGCCTAGCTGTTCTCTCCTCTCCTGTGGACCTTCGGGTCCACCACCTGGTTCCAGCACCGTCAGCTGGTTCCGGGCCGAGCCTTTGGCTTAGGTGCCTCCTCCTGGGTATCCGAGTTCCGCCAACGCCAGGCGGTCCTTGGTAGTGCTTTTAAGCGCGGGCACCTACAGCTTAGTAACCGGGTTCCAGCACCGTCAGCTGGTCCTCGGTCGTGCCATTGGCTCTTGCACACTGGGGCAACGCATCCGGGTTCCAGCACCGCCAGCTGGTTCTCGGCAGTGTTCTTGTCACAGGTACTCCCTCGTGCCAAGCCTGGTTTCAGCACCGTCAGCTGTTTCCGGGTTGTGTCAACTTCACTGAGACACCTATGCTTGCCTCGTCGTGGTGCGGTCGGGTTAGCCAACTCCAGGGTGCCTCCAGTTTAGGAGCTTCCTATGTGGGCTGCGTGAACTGGTAGTCAAGGCTGGTTCTGTAGTGCCAGTAGGCCCAGCTCCCCCTGTAGGACTGTTGGGGTTCGGTAACTGCGGCTGCCTCGCGGCCTAGCTGTTCTCTCCTCTCCTGTGGACCTTCGGGTCCACCACCTGGTTCCAGCACCGTCAGCTGGTTCCGGGCCGAGCCTTTGGCTTAGGTGCCTCCTCCTGGGTATCCGAGTTCCGCCAACGCCAGGCGGTCCTTGGTAGTGCTTTTAAGCGCGGGCACCTACAGCTTAGTAACCGGGTTCCAGCACCGTCAGCTGGTCCTCGGTCGTGCCATTGGCTCTTGCACACTGGGGCAACGCATCCGGGTTCCAGCACCGCCAGCTGGTTCTCGGCAGTGTTTTTGTCACAGGTACTCCCTCGTGCCAAGCCTGGTTTCAGCACCGTCAGCTGTTTCCGGGTTGTGTCAAGCTCACTGAGACACCTATGCTTGCCTCGTCGTGGTGCGGTCGGGTTAGCCAACTCCAGGGTGCCTCCAGTTTAGGAGCTTCCTATGTGGGCTGCGTGAACTGGTAGTCAAGGCTGGTTCTGTAGTGCCAGTAGGCCCAGCTCCCCCTGTAGGACTGTTGGGGTTCGGTAACTGCGGCTGCCTCGCGGCCTAGCTGTTCTCTCCTCTCCTGTGGGCCTTCGGGTCCACCACCTGGTTCCAGCACCGTCAGCTGGTTCTCGGCAGTGTCTTTTGCTCTTGTACCTTCTGCTCCCCATCCTGGTTCCAGTACCGTCAGCTGGTTCCGGGCAGAGCCTTTGGCTTAGGTGCCTCCTTCTGGGTATCCAAGTTCCACCAACGTCAGGTGGTCCTTGGTAGTGCTTTCATGCACGGGTACCTCCTGCTTAGTAACCGGGTTCCAGTAACGTCAGCTGGTCCTCGGTAGTTCCATTGGCTCTTGGACCTTCGGCTACCCATCCGGGTTCCAGTACCGTCAGCTGGTTCTCGGCAGTGTCTTTTGCTCTTGTACCTTCTGCTCCCCATCCTGGTTCCAGTAACGTCAGCTGGTTCCGGGCAGAGCCTTTGGCTTAGGTGCCTCCTTCTGGGTATCCGAGTTCCGTCAACGTCAGGCGGTCCTTGGTAGTGCTTTTTAGCACGGGTACCTCCTGCTTAGTAACCGGGTTCCAGTAACGTCAGCTGGTCCTCGGTAGTTCCATAGGCTCTTGAACCTTCGGGTAGCCATCCGAGTTCCAGTTCCATCAGCTGGTTCTTGGCATTTTCTCAGCCTTCTTGTACCTTCTGCTACATTTCCAAGTTGAAGACCCTAACGTCGACGACCCGGAAGACCACCACGATGACGACGACACGGAAGACCACCCCGATGACGACGACGACGACGGCGGAGATGACGACACTGGAGACGACGACCCTGGAGACGACAACATGGAAGACCGAGAAGCAGAAGAACAAGAGGCTGCAGAACAAAGAGCAGAAGAACATTAAGCATAAGACTTAATATCAGAGCAAAAGATATTATCTAAATTATATGCAGAAGAAGACTAAGCAGTGTATGGGGGTGAGTCCGTTCCTCCTCGTGGTGCCCCTGGATAAAGCCTGATGCTGCAGGCCAAACTGAACGCGGACAAATGTAACTTTTGTGACTGGCAGAACGGAAGGTGTAATCTTCAAACTTTTATAGATAACAACTACGGGAATGCCTGTCACAAATGAGAATATGATGAAGAAGTAGAATAGGAAGAATAATAACAGTGGAATAAAAAGAATATGTAGAATAAGAAGAATAATAATAGTTGAATAAAATGAATATGAAGAATGTAATAAAAAAAAAAAAATAGGTAGAAGATGAAGAAGAAGATGAATAAGGTGAAGAAGTTGATGTCAAAGATGCTGATGATGATGAAGATGAAAGTGTGGGAAAAGAAAAAAAAAAAGAAAAAAAAGAAGGGGAAGGGCGTGGAATAGTGAAACATCAATATCTGACAAAATAAAAAAAAAATTTACATAGTCAATATCTTTGTCACTCCGAACGTCTTAAAAAAAAACAAAAAACATGCTATTCTATTTGATTGGGATAAACCTCTATGACTTTAATGTCTCCGCCACCTCCCCAAATACATCCGGCATTATTCTTAGTTGTTTTCCTTCATGTAGAATGAACCTACAAGGAAAGAAAGGGTTTATTTTAATTCCGATATTTTGGTCCCATTGACTTGCATTGGGATCGGGTATCGGTATCGGCGATATCCGATATTTTTTGAATATCGGCCGATCCAAACCGATACCGATACTTTCCGATATCGGAAGGTATCGCTCAACACTAGTCATCAGTCATTTATTATTAAAATAAATGTTTTACTGAGAATCCAGGTGCCAGGATAACAATAAAGATGAACAATTAGGGCACTTGACCTAAAAAGAGGACAACATTTTCATTGCAGAACTAAATAGACCACAATTCCTTGGTAAATGAGCTTTGACAAAGAAAATTCAGAGTCTCAGAGAAAACAAAAGTGTGTTTTGTGCATCAATAAATCTTTTTCCACCTATACCGATGAGTTAAATCATGTACAGGAAGAGAAGAACAATTGCAAGGTCATTAAAGATGACAGCCTCCTGAGAAATATGATGAATGACATATATTCAGAAAAGTACATACCAACCACAGTAATAAGAACACATCCTTACATAAAACTTCCCAGAATGTATTTAGAGTTTTTATTTTACAATGCACAGTTGAAAGTGAATTCTAAATTCGCAACTGTGCCACCCCGAAGATCGTGCTAAACATTCAACATCCCCCTCCTGTTGTTCCTGAATTATTTGCTTCCTGTTACAGACCAGCCACCAACAAATACATGAACATAAAGAATTGTTTTTCTCAGCAGCATCTAAAAAGAGCTGACCTAGATCTGCAGTTTATATAAAATAATAATGGAAAGCAATATACCAAAAACTGCATGGACTTGGAAACAAACCAAAATCTATTCCAATTATTGCTATCACAATAGCAATAATTAGGTTAATAGAATGCACAACTCATGTTTTAATAATTATCAAAAAGAGGGCTTGTCAAAGCTCTACCTCTTCATAGGTCATGTAATTAAAAGTACCACTTAAAACCAAAATTAACCATATTAATAGTTAAAGGTCTAACACATTACATTGCTGAGAGTCCTCATTGAGTTAAGCTGCAAGTTGCATATGCAGCCTGCTGCTTCATGTAAAATCTATAACCATGAAGATGCCAAAATAGCCAATTCCCCTGATATTTAAATTGTTCAAATAACTGTGGTGGAACCTACACCAATCTGAGGGCATGTTTCCACAGGCTGTAAACGCAGCGGGTTTTATGCTGCATACAGCCGCAGCGTTGAACCCGTAGCATCCACATGTTACAGCATAGTGGAGGGGATTTCAAGAAATCCGATCTCCACTATGCGTTAAAAGACGCCGGCGGCCCCTTGCGTAAACGGACATGCTGCTCGTCTTTCCAGACTGCAGCATGTCTATTTATGTTGCGGAGATGCTCAGTCTCCGCAACATTAATTTCACATAGACTATCATTAGATGCGGTAAAACCGAATCAACTTTATAGTCACATGACTAGTAAGTGCGGAAACACATCTTACTATTCGTGTGTATTCATTTAAATAATGTTTTACCTTGTTTCAGCCAGAACTTCGCATACACTGCATTACTTGCGATGAGATCAGCTGACCGTGAGGACTGCCGTGCAAGTGACCGCCCGAGTTATCTCCGGTCTCCAGCAAAGTTCTCACAGTCTGCTGACCATGAGATCTGCAGTGCAGGTGACTGCCAGAGACTGAGTTATCTCCGGTTGTCATCTACAAGCTGTGCTGTGTCTGGATGTCAGGCTGGATGGTGGCATAATGCCACCATTCAGCCAAAGGCATCTAGATGTAGCAGAGCTGGACTCCTTGTTGGACACTTGGTAATTGGACTATTGGAGTATTTGTGTTGGCTTGTTATTTTATTTTTTTGCAGGAGATTGAGGGCGTCGAGGATTAGGCGATGCAGTAAGTATGGTTAATTAAGATCATTAAAGGACTTTATTCTGGGCATGTCTTTATTAACCATATAACTATAGGATTAGTAATGGATAGGTGGGGTTGATATCACTTGCCAATACAAAGGTGACATCAACCCCACAAACATTTCCTCACTTGCCACCGCTACAGAACAAGTGAGAAGAGCTAGGTAAAGTGCCACAAATGGTGCACCTTTGGATGTGCCAGTTAAGTGGCTGTGGGCTGCTCTTTTTAGGCTGGTGAGGGCCAAAATCCATGCACCTCGCCAGCCTGAGAATACCAGGCTGCAGCTGTCTGCTTTTTCCTTGGCTGGTTAACAAAAATAGGGGGACCCCTGTTGTGAATTCTGTGGTCGGGCGCCCTCCTGTGGTCATGAGTGGTACTTCGGCTGGTTCTGTCTATGAGCTTCCTTTGGTGGATGTGAGTGGGGCTGCGGCTTCTGAGTTTCCTTCCTCAGGTGACGAGGTTAAGTCATTAGGTGCTGCTCTATTGAACTCCACCTAGTTCTTTGTTCCTGGCCTCCAGTCAATGTTCCAGTATTTGTCTTGCTCTCTCCTGGATCGTTCTTGTGGCCTGTCTGCCCTGCATAAGCTAAGTTCTGCTTGTGTTACTTTTGTTTGCTATTTTTTCTGTCCAGCTTGCTATATTGATTTGTTTTGCTTGCTGGAAGCTCTGGGACGCAGAGGGAGCACCTCCGTACCGTTAGTCGGTGCGGAGGGTCTTTTTGCGCCCTCTGCGTGGTTGTTTGTAGGTTTTTGTGCTGACCGCAAAGCTATCTTTCCTGTCCTCGGTCTATTCAGTAAGTCGGGCCTCACTTTGCTAAAATCTATTTCATCTCTGTGTTTGTATTTTCATCTTTACTCACAGTCATTATATGTGGGGGCTGCCTTTTCCTTTGGGGAATTTCTCTGAGGCAAGGTAGGCTTATTTTTCTATCTTCAGGGCTAGCTAGTTTCTCAGGCTGTGCCCGAGGCGCCTAGGTCTGGTCAGGAGCACTCCACGGCTACCTCTAGTGTGGTGTGATAGGATTAGGGATTGCGGTCAGCAGAGTTCCCATGTCTCAGAGCTCGTCCTATGTTATTAGTAACTATCAGGTCATTTTCAGTGCTCTTAACCACCAGGTCCATTGTGGTTCTAAATCACCAGATCATAACAGACCCCACGCCGTTATATTTGGAGGGGATCCCGCTATATTTGCTAACCATCCAAGGTAAGCAGACTGCTAGGCCGGGTATTATCAAGCTGGCAAGGTTCATGGATATTGGATCCAGCCTGAAACACTAGTCCAAGTAGTCTGCTTTACTCTGGCTGGTTAAAATGATTATTTATTAAAAAGGAGGGGACCTCTCTGTGATTTCCTCCACTTTCTGTGTCATGTACGTCGGGCTGTGTCCCAAGATTCACCCTTATGTAAATTAATACACATGCCTTGTAAGCTGAGTTCCCGCACTTAATACATATGTGACTAGGAAGATAATGCAGTTTTATCACATCTAATGATAGTGTATGGGTAATTTACGCAGCGGAGATAGAGCGTCTCCACTACATAAATTGACATGATGCGGTCTGGAAAGAAGCACCGCATGTCCATCTTTGTGGGTGAGCTGCGGGCATTGGTACACACATAGCGGGCATGGGATTTCTTGAAATCCCATCCACTATGCATTAACAGCTGAGCACTGCGGGTTGGGCCCTGCAGATGTACGCAGCAAAAATTTTCATAATTGCCCAGAGACTCCAGTACAAAACCCTAACCATGACGTACAAAGCCATCCACAACCTGTGTCCTCTGTATATCTGTGAGCTCGTCTCAGGTACTTACCTGCACGCAACCTCCGATCCTCACAAGATCTCCTTCTCTACTCCCCTCTTATCTCCTCTTCCCACAATTTCATACAAGATTTCTCTCGCGCCTCACCTCTACTCTGGAACACTCTACCACAACACATCAGACTCTCGCCTACCATCAAAACCTTCAAAAAGAACCTAAAGACGCACCTCTTCCGACAATCCTACAACCTGCAGTAACCAACGATCGTCCAAACCGCTGCACTACCAGTTCTACCCTCACCTACTGTATCCTTACTCATCCCTTGTAGATTGTGCACCCTCTCGGGCAGGGTCCTCTCTCCTCCTATACCAGTCGTGACTTGTATTGTTTAAAATTATTGTACTTGTTTTTATTATATGTACCCCTCCTCACATGTAAAGCGTCATGGAATAAATGGTGCTATAATAATAATAATAATAATAATAATAATAATAATAATAATAATAATGCTAACAATAAAAATGCAATAAGGAAAAATGATCTGCAGGTGGCACCACACTACCCCAAGCACAATACCACAAGGCTGAAACAAATCCTAACATTTGCCTTGGGGACTTTCCAACTTGCCAAACTTCTTGTCCGGCCAATTTCAGGCAGGTACATATAAAATATTTGCTGCGTATGTGTGAAGTAGAATAAAAGTAAAACTTTACCTGTTTAAGACCAGCTTTAAAACTGGCGATAACAATTAATGCAGCCTAAAAGGGACCGGACAGGTTCTGAGCCATCAGATTATCCGTATTATTGGACAGTCATTGACAAGTCTATCTTCCTTCTAAGATTGCAGCTTATTGGTGACCTGGAGTTACCTCTGGTTCCAACTAAGTAAAAAACTGCAGCGTTGACATAACTCAGACTGTACATTGTTTCCCGATGGGCGAGATTGGTGGAAACAACCTTGCAAACATTGAAGAAGAAAAACAACCGTAGGAGAAAAAAAAGGTAAAATAATCTGCAGATATTACTTTTTTTAAAGGGATATTCCCATTTATTATACAATGGTGTGAATACACTCAATTATGGGGTCAATCCTCCTTCATAATTTTTACTGTCAAAGTGGCACTGCTGTATAGGGAGCTGCTCCGTTCACATACATACGGCTGTGTTACACTCTCCTACAATGCAGATAGATGGCAGAGCTGCTGTGGAGGGGAAAAAATGCTGCTGCCCCTGTTCTTTTGCAAGGTCCTGACAATCAGACCTCTTCTGATCCGTAAGTAAAATACCATTATGTTTAAAGTTGGAGGATCTCCTTTAGGCTGGAGGAACACACAACGTATATAAAAAAAAAAATCGGTCAGTTTTACACGGATGACAATTGCAGAAATGTTCCCTGAACAGTGATCCGTATGTCATCCGTGTGCAATGCGAGAATGCAATTTTCTCACATGTAAGCTTCTGTATGACATCCGTATGGCAAGATTTTCTCGCCAGCTTGCAAAATGGACATATAATGGATCCATGGGCTCAAATAATCATGAAAACATATATAGTCATATATGTCAATATATACAGTTATATGAAAAAGTTTAGGCACCCCTAATAATCTTAAGCTTAATGTTTTATAAAAATTGTTTTTTTTGCAACAGCTATTTCAGTTTCATATATCTAATAACTGTTGGACACAGTAATGTTTCTGCCTTGAAATGATTTTTATTGTACAGAAAATGTGCAATCTGCATTCAAACAAAATTTGACAGGTGCATAAGTATGGGCACCCTTATCATTTTCTTGTTTTAAATACTCCTACCTACTTTTTACTGACTTAATAACGTACTTTTTTTTTGTTTTCTAACCTCACTGAGCTTTCACCTTCATAGCCAGGTGTATGCAATCATGAGAAAAGCTACTTAAAGTGGCCACTTGCAAGTTGTTCTCCTGTTTGAATCTCCTCTGAAGAGTGGCATCATGGGCTCCTCAAAACAACTGTCTAAAGATCTGAAAACAAAGATTACTCAACATAGTTGTTCAGAGAAAGGATACAGAAAGCTGTCTCAGAGATTTAACCTGTCAATTTCCACTGTGAGGAACATAGTAAGGAAATGGAAGAACACAGGTACAGTTCTTGTTAAGGCCAGAAGTGGCAGGCCAAGAAAAACATTAGAAAGGCAGAGAAGAATGGTGAGATCAGTCAAGGACAATCCTCAGACCACCTCCCGAGAGCTGCAGCATCAATTTGCTGCAGATGGTGTCACTGTGCATCGGTCAACTATACAACGCACTTTGCACAAGGAGAAGCTGTATGGGAGAGTGATGCGAAAGAAGCCGTTTCTGCAAGCACGCCACAAACAGAGTCGGCTGAGGTATGCAAAAGCACATTTGGAGAAGCCAATTTCTTTTTGGAAGAAGGTCCTGTGGACTGATGAAACTAAGATTGAGTTTTGTCATACAAAAAGGCGTTATGCATGGCGGCCAAAAAACACAGCATTCCAAGAAAAACACTTGCTACCCACAGTAAAATTTGGTGGAGGTTCCATCATGCTTTGGGGCTGTGTGGCCAATGCCGGCACCGGGATTCCTCTCAGTATCAGCAGATTCTTGACAATAATGTTCACGAATCAGTGACAAAGTTGAAGTTACGCAGGGGATGGATCTTTCAGCAAGAAAATGATCCAAAACACCGCTCCAAATCTCCAAATCCATCCCAGTCCCCAGACATGAATATCATTGAACATCTGTGGAATCATTTGAAGAGGGCTGTCCATGCTCGGCGACCATCAAACTTAACTGAACTGGAATTGTTTTGTAAAGAGGAATGGTCAAAAATACCTTCATCCAGGATCCAGGAACTCATTAAAAGCTACAGGAAGTGACTAGAGGCTGTTATTTTTGCAAAAGGAGGATCTACTAAATATTAATGTCACTTTTCTGGTGGGGTGCCCATACTTATGCACCTGTCAAATTTTGTTTTAAATGCAGACTGCACATTTTCTGTTAGTACAATAAACCTCATTTCAAGGCAGAAACATTACTGTGTCCAACAGTTATTAGATATATGAAACTGAAATAGCTGTTGCAAAAAAAACAATTTTTATAAAACATTAAGCTTAAGATTAATAGGGGTGCCCAAACTTTTTCATATAACTGTTTATATATATATATACTCGCTGAAGAGCCCGGCGTTGCCTGGGCATAGTAAATATCTGTGGTTAGTTATAGCACCTCACTTCTCTTATCTTCCCATCATGCCTCTCATTTTCCCAATCACATCTTTCATTTTCCCCCTCACATCTCTCATTTTCTCCCTCACACCTCTCATTTCCCCCCTCACTCCTCTCATTCCCCCCTAACACTTGTCATTTCGACCTCACATCTGTCATTTTCCGATCACTCCACTATTTTCCCTCACTCCTCTCATTTTGCACTCACACCTTTTCATTTTCACCTCACACCTCTCATTTTCACCTCAGTATATACATGTTTGTCATCTCCCTTATATATAGTATACACCTGTATGTCATCTCCTGTATATAGTATATACCTGTATGTCATCTCCCCTGTATATAGTATATACCTGCTGTGTGTCATCTCCCCTGTATATAGTATATACCTGTTTGTCATCTCCTCCTCTATATAGTATATACCTGTGTCATCTCTCCTGTATATAGTATATATCTGTGTGATCTCCCCTGTATATAGTATATACCTGTGTGTCATCTCCCCTGTGTATAGTATATATGTGTGTCATCTCCCCTGTATATAGTATATACCTGTGTGTCATCTCCCCTGTATATAGTATATCCCTGTGGCATCTCCACTGTATATAGTATATATCTGTATGTCATCTCCTGCTGTACATAGTATATACCTGTGTCATCTCCCCTGTATATAGTATATATCTGTGTGTCATCTCCTCCTGTATAAAGTATATACCTGTATGTCATCTTCTATATATAGCATATACCTGTATGTCATCTCCTCCTGTATATAGTATATACCTGTAGGTCATCTGCTCCTGTATATAGTATCTGCTCAGTATTTTTACCTCAGTATTTGTAAGCTAAATTGGCAGCCTGATAAATCCCCAGCCAACAGGAAGCCCTCCCCCTGGCAGTATATATTAGCTCACACATACACATAATAGACAGGTCTTGTGACTGACAGCTGCCGTATTTCCTATATGGTACATTTGTTGCTCTTGTAGTTTGTCTGCTTATTAATCAGATTTTTATTTTTGAAGGATACCAGACTTGTGTGTGTTTTAGGGCGAGTTTCGTTTGTCAAGTTGTGTGTGTTGAGTTGCGTGTGGTGACATGCATGTAGCGACTTTTGTGAGATGTGTTTTGTGTGGCAACATGCGTGTAGCAACTTTTTGTGTGTCGAGTTGCATGTGACAGGTTAGTGTAGCAAGTTGTGTGCAGCAAGTTTTGCGCATGGCGAGTTTTGTGCGTGGCGAGTTTTATGTGTGGCGCCTTTTGAGCATGTGCAAGTTTTGTGTGAGGCAACTTTTTCATGTGTTGCAACTTTTGTGCATGTGGCAATTTTTCCGCGGGTGCAAGTTTTGCGTGTGGGGAGTTTTCCATGAGG
This sequence comes from Ranitomeya imitator, assembly GCF_032444005.1. Lineage (NCBI taxonomy): Eukaryota > Metazoa > Chordata > Amphibia > Anura > Dendrobatidae > Ranitomeya > Ranitomeya imitator. The sequence goes on along the minus strand of NC_091283.1, from coordinate 686,413,108 downwards.
TGAGTTTTGCACTTGTGGCGAGTTTTGCGTGGGCCTAGTTTTTGCATGTGGCGAGTTTTGCGCGTGGTGAGTTTTGAGCGGCGACTTTTGTGTTTCGACTTTTATGTGGCGAGGTTGGTGTATGTGTGGTGAAATGTGTGCTGAGGGTGGTATATATGTTCAAGCATGTGGTAGTGTGTGGCGCATTTTGTGTGTGTGTTCATATTCCCGTGTGTGGTGAGTATCCCATGTCGTGGCCCCACCTTAGCAATTGTACGGTATATACTCTTTGGCGCCATCGCTCTCATTCTTTAAGTCCCCCTTGTTCACATCTAGCAGCTGTCAATTTGCCTCCAATACTTTTCCTTTCACTTTTCCCCATTATGTAGATAGGGGCAAAATTGTTTGGTGAATTGGAAAGCGTGGGGTTAAAATATCACCTCACAACATAGCCTATGATGCTCTCAGCGTCCAGACGTGTGACTGTGCAAAATATTGTGGCTGTAGCTGCGACGGTGCAGATGCCAATCCCGGACATACATACACACACACACACACACACACATACACACACACATTCAGCTTTATATATTATATATATATATATATATATATATATATATATATATATATATATATATATATATATATATATATATATTATTATTATTAATATTATTATTATTTATTTATATAGCACCATTAATTCCATGGTGCTGTACATGAGAAAGGAGTTACATACAGGGTTATAGATATCGATTACAGTAAGCAGGTTTACATTGACAGACTGGTACAGAGGGGAGAGGACACTGTCCTTGCGGACTTACATTCTATGGGATAGTGGGGAGAGACAGAAGGTAGGGGCGAGGCGGCGGCTCTGGCGATGGCGAGGCGGTGGCTCTGGCGATGGTGAGGCAGCAGAATGGTTATTGCAGACTGTAGGCTTTCTTGAAGAGATGGGTTTTCAGGTTCTGTCTGAAGGAGCCGAGGGTGGTGGATAGTCGGACGTGTTGAGGCATGGAATTCCAGAGGATGGGGGATATTCGGGAGAAATCTTGGAGGCGGTTGTGTGAGGAACGAATAATTGTGGAGGAGAGTAGGAGGTCTTGTGAGGATCGGAGATTACTTGAGGGAAGATATTGGGAGATTAGTTCAGAGATGTAGGGAGGGGACAGGTTGTGGATGGCTTTGTAGATCAGTGTTAGTAGTTTGAACTGGATTCGTTGTGGAATTGGGAGCCAGTGGAGGGATTTGCAGAGGGGAGAAGCAGGGGAGTAGCGAGGAGAGAGGTGGATTAGCCGGGCAGCAGAGTTGAGGACAGACTGGAGTGGTGCAAGAGAGTTAGCGGGGAGGCCACAGAGGAGGGTGTTGCAGTAGTCTAGGCGGGAGATGATGAGGGCATGCACAAGAGTTTTGGTAGATTGTGGGCTGAGGAAGGAACGGATTCTGGCAATATTTTTGAGTTGGAGGCGACAGAAGGTGGCAAGAGTTTGGACGTGCAGTTTGAAGGACAGGGCAGAGTCAAGAGTTACCCTGAGGCAGCGGATTTCAGGTGCGGGAGAGAGCGTGATGCCATTTACCATAATAGATAGGTCAGGTAGGGGGATACGTGAGATGGGGGAAAGATGATGAGTTCAGTTTTGTCTACATTGAGTTTTAGGAAGCGAGACGTGAAGAAGGAGGATATGGCTGACAGACACTTCGGGATTCTGGACAGCAGAGAGGTGACATCTGGGCCAGAGAGGTAGATCTGAGTGTCGTCCGAATACAGGTGATACTGGAAGCCATGGGACTTTATGAGTTGTCCTAGGCCAAGAGTATAGATGGAAAAAAGTAGGGGCCCTAGGACAGAGCCCCGAGGGACTCCAACAGAGAGAGGGCGGGATGAGGGGGTGGTGTTGGAGTGGGAAACGCTAAATGTGCGGTCGGAAAGGTATGAAGCAATCCAGGACAGGGCAAGGTCTTTGATGCCAAGGGAAGAAAGAATCTGTAGCAGTAGGCAGTGATCGACTGTGTCGAAAGCAGAGGACAGGTCAAGAAGGAGGAGGATGGAGAACTGTCTGTTAGCTTTGGCCGTGAGTAATTAGTAATTTTTGTCAGGGCAGTTTCGGTGGAGTGGTGGGGGCGGAAGCCAGATTGGAGGCTGTCAAGGAGAGAGTTAGATGAGAGGTGGGAGGAAATTTGAGCATGGACTTGCTGCTCAAGGAGTTTTGAAGCAAACGGGAGCAGTGATATGGGGCGGTAGCTGGGCATAGCAGTTGGGTCAAGGTTAGTTTTTTTTTGAGGATGGGTGTGATGGTGGCATGTTTGAAGGCCGAGGGGAAGGTACCAGAAGAGAGCGATAGGTTGAAGAGATGGGTTAGGGCTGGAATGAGCATGTTAGTGAGGTTGGGGAGCAGGTGGGAGGGGATGGGGTCAAGTGCACAGGTGGTGAGGTGCGATTTGGAGAAGAGGCAAGTAAGCTCTCCTTCAGTGATGTTGGAGAAGTAACCGCTTCCAGGCTCCAGGGTGGATGATGCCTGGAGATAACTCTGCCTCCTGAGATTATTTGAAATATAAGGGGGAATTGCCATTGTGATGTCACATAGTTACCACTGTTACCAGTGTGATGTGTAATGGCCGCTCTCTGCTCTCCTGATAACTGACACATCCGCAGGTTGCTCTCAGCTTCAGCCTCCATCTCACAGGCAGACAGGACAGCAATATTGTTGCAATACAGCAGAGCTCAGAGAGAAGCAGAAAATGTGTTTGCAAGAAGACAAATTTAATTTCTCCTGTTCTGTGTTAGTTATTTGTCTTGCACTGGTAACTCCACCTTTAAGTTAAATAATCTCTAATCCAGAGTCATCTCCAGGCACCATCCGCCCCGGAGCCTGGAAAAGGTCACTTATATAAAGCAATATGAGAATTTCACAGCAATAACACAGCTAATATGAGGCACACAGGGAGGACTGTTCTCAGCAATCTATATCCTGTATGGCAATATTAGTAGTTTAGATAGGTCAAATGTGGTGACATATTCCCTTTAAATTGTGGCTATATGCCCCTAGTGTTCATCATGAGACAACCCCTTTAATCTGTTACCACCAAGCCTCTATGGCCTATATAACACGACTCCATAATTCAAACCTGTCATGTGTCACTTTATGTGGGAATACACTTTTAATACAATGACTTATCAAGAATCCTTTTGTATTATAGAATATACTTTCAGTTAGTGGTTAATTTTTGTCAATACATTCTGGAAGTGATTCATCAAAGCATTTTGCCAGACTTCTGGCAATAAAATAGCTTTGAGAAGTTGCTTTTTTAATCTCAAATGTTTTTACACAATTTACACCCCAGCTCCAACAAGATGGGTAGAGCTGGGGGAAACCAAACCCCCACACAACAAATTCATAACAAGCAAAGGTGTTTGTTAAGTCACAAATTTTACTCCAGCAGGGACTGAAGCAACATTTTTGTTGATACGTGTTGCAGAGTGCGTCTTCTTGCAGTCACCACTGTACTTAGGAGAGCTTCAATCAGCAAGATATCTTGAGTAAACAGTATTTACTTCATACTGGATAAACATGAGATACAATTCAGTGTCACACAGTCCGTGCACTGAAGACAACACATTCATGAAGAAAAGCAAAACCGAAAGTAAGAAAACAACCAACCACTGAGAGCTTCCCTCCCCACATTACAGAAAGTATATGACTTTACACACTATCGCCATCTGCTGTCTGGTTAGTATAAAGTCCTCCTTTTACTTATAATAAGTCCTAATCTGTTGCATATGCCAACACCCTTTCTCAACAGTAAGGACTTATTCAATCAAACCCAACTTTTTTATTAGTCTCTGATGTTTATCAGCATTCAACGCCTTCGTGAAAATGTCTGCTGTCATTTCTTCAGTAGGACAGTACTCTAACTTCAAGACTCCTTGTTCCTGATGATGTCTCAAGAAATGATATTTCACATCAATATGTTTGGTTCTTGGATTGACTCTTTCCATCTGAGCAAGAACAAGACATCCTTGATTGTCCTTTTTCAGTTTTGTTGGTGCCAACTGTGGTTGTCCTAATTCTGTCAACAATTGTCTTATCCACAGTACTTCTTGACTCGCGTGTGCTGCGGCAACATATTCTGCTTCTGTTGAAGATAGTGTGTTTGACAACTGGAGCAAATGTCTCATCATAGTCTTCTCCAACAGGCAGTTTAGATATTTCTTCCCAAGAAGTAGGCTCATAGATTTTTCTTGTGCTTGTCTTGTATGAGAGACGTTTTGGTGGTTTTCCTTTGTTCTCTCTCATTGAACGTCTTGGTTCTGTGTCTGTTTGTAGTTGTGATTCTTCACTTTCAGTATTTTGTTCTTCATTAATTTCTACTTCTTTCTCATCAGATATTTCTTCAGTTGTGTCATTATTGGTTTTCTCATTTTTTGTTTCAACTGAAATCATAATGTCTTCATTTAAATCTTCAATGAATGTCACACTGTTACTCACCGTAACTCTGTCTGTTTTGGGATCTAGGATTCTGTATCCTTTGCAATTTTCACTATATCCAACAAATATTCCTTCCATGGATCTGTTTTGAAGTTTGGAACGTTTTTCTGTTGGAATGAATATTAAAACTTTACATCCAAAAACTTTTAAATGATTGACATTTTTTGGTGTTCTATCCCATTTTGTCTTAAGTAGTCTTCTATTCTGTGACCTGTAAATTCACCTCCATTATCACTTCTGATGACAATTGGCTTCCTTTGAAATTTGTTACTTGATCTTGTTACATAGTCTACAAGTTTATCAAAAACTTCACTTTTGTTTTTAATTAAGTATGTGACTGTGTATCTTGAGTAATCGTCTATAAAAGTCAACATGTATCTATTGCCTCCTGATGTATGCACTTTCATGGGTCCACATACGTCAGTATGCACCAAATCAAGTGGTCTTTCGCTTTTCATCTCACTTTCTTTTGGAATAGATATCCTTGTGGCTTTGGATTTTATACAACAATCACATCTTATGGTAATTGAGCAATCTGATATCTTTAAATCTTTTGTCAATTCTTTTCTCTGTAGTTCCCTTATACTGTCAGGGTGTCTATGTCCTAGACGTCTATGCCACATGTGAATACAGTTTTTGTGATCATGTGTACATACCTTCATCTGTTCCTTTGGTGTGTCAAAATTATATAATTGTTCATCTGCCTTGACTTTGGTTATCACCTTGTTTCCTGCAATAATTGCACACTCATTGTCTTTGAATTTCACTGTAAGTCCTTTTGCTGTTAAACGTTTCACAGATAATAATCCGCCTTCCAATTTTGGAACATACAACACATCTTGTACAAGTATCTTTGAATCTTGCCCGAACTTGTTTGAACAATTTAGCATACCTTGTCCGATACCTTCTGCGGTTATTTTGCTTCCATCTGCGAGATAAATGGCTTCTTTCTTATCTAAATCAAGATCAGTAAAGAAATTCTTGTCACTTGTCATATGACTCGTTGCTCCTGAATCAATAAACCAACCAAGTGATGATTTCTTGTCTGTTACTTAAATGTGCCATTCCAATTATTCTCACATGAATCGAAAATTGTGTTTTTTACTTTCTCTGTATGCTTTTTATGTTGTAATTTTTGTTGTTCTGCTTTCCATATGGTACAGTCTTTCTTTAAATGACCTTTTTTCTTACATCTGAAGCATTCTCTTGTCTTTATTATAGGGTTTTTGGAATTCTGTAGCTTTAAGAGCGTTTTCACTGTCCTTTTCAGTAGAAGAATCATTTCTTTGTTCTTTTCTTCTCTTATATTCATCTATTAGTCTTGTTTTCACAAAATCTAATGTAATGTCAGTTTCTGGTCTCGTATCAAGGGCATTTATCAAGGCTGTATATGAATCTGGTAAACTGCACAACAATATAGCTGCTACATGACTTTCTTTAATATCTTCACCAATAGATCTTAGCTGTGATATCACTTCCATCATTGAGAATATGTGCTTCTGCATATCGTCATTTGCACTCAATCTCATACTGTACAGCTTTCTTAATAAAAACAACTTGTGATTCAAGCTAGGTCTTTCATACAGTTTTCTTAATGCTTCCCACATTCCCTTAGCTGTTTCTTCATTTCTTATATGTATTAATTGAGCATCATCCACTAATAAGCTAATGGTGGCTCTCGCTTGTATATCCTTCTTATCCCATGTCTGATTATCTTGATCTGGTCTTTCTGTAACAATTACTTCCCATAGATCATCCTTAGATAACAACATCTCTACTTTGAATTTCCATAACTGATAATTTTCACTATTCAGTTTAGCTACTGTAAATTTCAGTTCTGTGTTACTCATCATCTTTATATAGTCTTACTTGTTTAGAGAGTTGTACTGAAGATATTCTCCTGTATGTCCTGTGAGTTCTCTGCAATTATATCCAGCTCCTGGGATGCTGAATTCCTCTGTCACTCTGTATCTGGATTTAGTTCCTTCTGTTTACAGAGCTTATCTGTGTGCTCCGTTATCTGGGCTATAAACCAGGATCCTTCTGCCTGAGCTTGTAGTGCAGACCTGTAGTGTCTGGGGTGCCTGGAGTTGTCTGGGGTGCCTGGAGTTGTCTGGGGTGCCTGGGGTTATATGGGCTTATCTGGGATGCCTGGGGTTATCTGGGCCCATAACCTGTTGCAGAGTGCGTCTTCTTGCAGTCACCACTGTACTTAGGAGAGCTTCAATCAGCAAGATATCTTGAGTAAACAGTATTTACTTCATACTGGATAAACATGAGATACAATTCAGTGTCACACAGTCCGTGCACTGAAGACAACACATTCATGAAGAAAAGCAAAACCGAAAGTAAGAAAACAACCAACCACTGAGAGCTTCCCTCCCCACATTACAGCAAGTATATGACTTTACACACTATCGCCATCTGCTGTCTGGTTAGTATAAAGTCCTCCTTTTACTTATAATAAGTCCTAATCTGTTGCATATGCCAACAATACGCATACCCCTAAACACCTTGCCTGATGCATTAAGAGGTGTGAGCTTATTAAAAGCAACCTGACAGCAGGATTGTGCACAATAACCTACAAACAGTGTAAGGTTGGCGCCATTATAATGATTAAAATGAAATCTTGGTTGATGAAATCTGTCTCGTGGTTGTTAAATCTTTATTTTCAGTTTTGAGTTAATGATATTCTCTTGCCCGGGGCGGCCTGTGGGGGGTCTGCATGTTGTGCTCTTCTTAGGTATTCATGAGTATGGCTTCTGACAGGTCACTGATCACTCACTGACCTGCCTCCTTTAATGATCAGGAGAGTCTGATCCAACATGCCCCTTCATCAAGGCTAATGATGAATCAGGCTTTTTGTGTTTAGTTCAGAAATACACCAACTTTTTTTATTAAAATTTCCCAAGCCACTAATTTTAGCCACCAGTTAAGCTCTGAAGTGGTTTGAGGGGCCTATATATTAAAAATCACACATAATTCACTAGTTTTTCAAAACTGGGAAACTCAGACTATTGAAAATAGCTTATAAAGTATAAGAATCATTTTAATTTTTATTTTAAAAATCAATAACACAAGTTAAAATGAGCAACTTTGTAATATATATAATCAGAGAAATCTGCTTCATTCTTCATCATTCTTCATTATTATTATTATTATTATTATACATTTTTATAGCGCCATTTATTCCATGGCGCTTTACATGTGAATACGGGGCAAATATAGACAAATACATTAAACATGAGCAGATAACAAGGCACACGAGTACATAAGGAGGGAGGACCCTGCCCGCGAGGGCTCACAGTCTGCAGGGGGTGGGTGAGGATACACTAGGAGAGGAAGAGGGAATGATCATTCATAGTGATGTGGAGCATGCTCAGAAGTGCTCGCCCGAGCATCTCACTGCTTGAGATGCTTGGCGGGAGCTCAGGTCCCTGCCCTGCATGGTTAGCACTCTTTACAGAGCCAATCAACATGCAGGGATTGTCTGCCACACACTGTAATGCCACAGCCATGTTGGTTCTGGCATTACAGTGACTGGCTTGCAGCACAGCATCATCAGGTCCATATCAGACCTGGCGCCGCCATGCTCATCACAGTCAGCTCCAGAATCACGCAGTGTCTAAAGAGTTGCTGCAGAGATAGGGACAGATTTGGTGTTATTTTAGTTAATGTGGGTATACCATCTTTCATACACAAATCCATCTAAAACAACAGTCCTTCATAGATATCAGTGCTAGGTAGGCAGGCAGTGTATGTGGCAGACTTCATTGCATATAGCAAGAGGGTCTATTCCAGTACTGTCTGCTGCTGCTGCCTATTACAGATATTTACAGTATATACTTAGCCCCAGGTATCAGGGTCCAGGAATATTTTTTTTTGCATCTTAATCCTGATTATTTTCTTCAAAAGCAATCCAGAGCATACCATGTTTTTTGCTCCATTTGCTTGTTGGCACTGCAGAATACAGCCAGCCTAGATCCTTTTCATATTACAGTGTGAAAATCCAGCTATTTTAAACAGGGGTTTGGCCGTCACAGGGTTCACATCTGAGTGCGCTGAAAATTCTGCCATTTCTGGGCTACTGTAAAGCGTTGTTGGAGTGTATTATACAACTTATTGACACCAGTTTGCTGAAAAAAAGTTACCTACAGGGCTTTTATTTTAAACAGGGGTTTGGCAGTCACAGCGATCCCATCTGAGTGTGCAGAAAATTCTGCCATTTCTGGGCTACTGTAAAATTTTGTTTGAGTGTCTTATACAAGTTATTGACATCAGTTTGCTGAAAAAAAAAGTTACCTACAGGCCAGCTATTTTAAACAGGGGTTTGGCCATCACAAGGTTCACATCTGAACATAATAATAATAATAATCTTTATTTTTATATAGCGCTAACATATTCCGCAGCGCTTTACAGTTTTGCACACATTATCATCGCTGTCCCCGATGGGGCTCACAATCTAGAATCCCTATCAGTATGTCTTTGGAATGTGGGAGGAAACCGGAGTGCCCGGAGGAAACCCACGCAAACACGGAGAGAACATACAAACTCTTTGCAGATGTTGTCCTGGGTGGGATTAGAACCCAGGACCCCAGCGCTGCAAGGCTGCAGTGCTTAACCACTGAGTGCACTGAAAATTCTGACATTTCTGGACTACTGTAAAATTTTGTTGGAGTGTCTTCAACAAGTTATTGACACTAGTTTGCTGGAAAAAAAAGTTACTTACAGGCCAGCTGTTTTAAACTCACTCATTTGTAGTGACCGTTCAAAATATTGTCCTCCATTTAAAATCGGCAAGGCACGTGGCAAGGGATGGGGAACTGAACGTGATGGTGCTGGTGCATGCCAACGCCAAGGCCAGGCTGAAATTATGACACAACCAACACCCTCATCTTCTCACCCAACTTTCCTGACCCAATTACTAGGGGACCGCACAGCACACCACTATTGAACTCAAAGCAGTGTCAAAAGGTTGTTGGTTGAATAGATGATAATGCTTCCAATCACTTTGCCACCATCACAGTGTCTTCCACACAGTCAAGTCTGAGTAGCCGTGAGTCTGGACTGCATATTCCTTACCCTGATCCTCTTTCCTCCCACCATGCATAGTGCCCGGAGACAACTGAATCCACACTTGGATACTCCAAAGAGCTGTTTACTTTTCCATTTATAGATTCAGGACTTTCGCCCAGTCCACTTGAAGCGGGGCAAGAGGAGATGGCCGTTTAGCGATGGTCAAATATTTGAACAGCCAGAATCACACGAAGGCGATGGTGGGAACGTGTCACAAGAGGTGGACGATGATCAGACACAATTGCCAGAAAGTCAGTAGGAAGACCAGGGTGCGGAAGTGGAAGACGAGGTGGTGGATGATATAGTAACAGACCCAACCGGGCAGGAGGACATGCCAAGCAAGGACAGCAGCAGCACATAGGGGGAAGGGAGACATAGCACCCCAACAGGTGCAAGAAGCAGTGTGGTGGCTGCAGAAAGAAGGCGGGCAACCGTTCCCCGTAACATCAACACAACGGACGTTGCCAGTACAACTGTCAGATCTTTCCGAGTCTCGTTATTTTTTAAAGACTATGCCAATAACCTCAAAAAGGCCATTTGCACCAGCATCAGCAGGGGTAGCAAAACTACCAGCCTTACCACCACCAGCATGACCAGGCACATGACAGCAAAGCACCTGACTTTGACCCCAGGGTCAAGAAACACTGTCTGCAGGTGACACCACTGCTTCTTCCGCTGTTGTGCGTGCAAGCCAAGCCCCTGTCCATGGTGTATGCAAAGATGCTTCCTGCCCTGCATCTGTCGTTGCACACACTCAAGTAGCACCATCATCAAGCATGTCCATGTCCTTGTCTCAGCGCAGCGTTTAGTTGTCCATACCCTAGTCCTTGGAATGAAAGCGCAATTACGCAGCCAGTGCCCCACAGGCCATGCTACTAGTTCACACATTTCTCGACTGCTTGCGCTCGAAATGTTGCTTTTTACACATGAAAGTTATTTTTTTCTGGCCATTTTGAGAGTTTAACGGAACCAACAAATGTAATGCTCCAGATTCTCAACTAGCTCAAAGGAAAGTCAGGTTTATAGGTTCTCTAATCAACCAAACTGTATTCAGATGCGCTAACATAGTTGCACAAGAGTTTTCAAGGGTATTCTAACCAACGATTAGCCTTTTTGCACAGTTAGCAAACGCAAAGTACCATGGAGTGATGGTTGTTGGAAATGGGCGTCTAACACGTACGAAGATATTGCATTATAAACCAGACATTTGCAGCTAGAATATTCATTTACCACATTAACAATGTATAGAGTGTATTTCTGAATCATTTATTGTTAGCTTCATTGGAAAAAACTGTGCTTTTCTTTCAAAAATAAGGAAATTTCTAAGTGACCCTAACCTTTTGAACGGTAGTGTATATAAATCAAATCCAACTTATATTTAAAAATGGATGCTTTGCTGAATACTAAAATCGTGTAGCTTTAATGTTCTCTGATTCATCATTTGTCACAAGACTTACTTCTAAGTTGTAAGTTCATAATTCTCATTAAGTTACAAATGAACTATGAGATGGTTGTATAACCCACCTAGCTTATTTTGCCGCTCTCATAAACCAAAGATTGATGCAAAGACAGATGTCAGCTTGACCTAACAATAACCATTAGAGTAATAATCCTATAGTAATGAAGATAATGACATGGAACATGTGTAATCAGCAATGTGATGTAGCGACGTCCTTGCTGTGCAGTGAATAGGCAGTGACCCATATAAAGTTCAAACAAAGTCTTGTTTATTACACAGCATACTCACAAACCGGAAAAGAAAGCAAACAAGTCCTTCGGTATGCAGCCTGGAAAAAATAACAACAGTCCATAGTCCGCTGCCGTGAGCGTATTACACCCCCCATGTACGCTGGGGTGTCTGGCTTTTCAGGCTGTGCCTGGCCCGTGTTTCACCACACGGAAGGAGCTCTGCACAAGCCTCCTCCTAGGTCTGACTCCCAGACCAGACTGACACACCCCAAACTCTCTTGCTGGGGTTTTATTTTCTATCCTCCAGATTCTATGGCCATGGGCCACTATAAGATCTGGGCTGGAGGAAACGGACCGGCCCCACTACCATCCTGCAGTCCGTTTCAAAATAAAAGCCCATACCAGGTTTTCCTGAATAAATTCTGGGACAAATAACTTGACCCAGTTCACACTTACTTTTATTCTTCCCTGTGTCTCACAGGCAAACCTGTTGTGAGCACAGGGCACTCCAGCGGATCTAATATGCTTCTAAGCACATCCTGGGGGACACATAGCGACCCTCGCATATGACACCGGTCACTGCCTCACATACCCCCCCCTCTGTTCAGACTTGTGGGGTTGAACATTTGTCAGCATACATGGTGCCCGTGACAGGGCATCTGCATTTCCCTGTGATTTCCCAGCCCGATGTTCCACAGAGAAGCTCAAATTTTGTAGGGACAAGAACCATCTGGTGACTCGGGCATTCCTTTCCTTTGCATTTCTCATCCAGACAAGGGGTGAATGGTCTGTTACCAACCGAAACTGACGCCCGAGCAAATAGTAGCGTAGGGACTCCAAGGCCCATTTGATCGCCAAGCACTCCTTCTTCACTACGCTATAATTTTTCTCTGCCGGGGTCAGTTTCCTGCTTAAATAGGTGACTGGATGCTCATCCCCGTTCACCTCTTGCGACAGCACCGCTCCTAAGCCTACCTCTGAGGCATCGGTTTGCACAATAAAGGTTTTCTTGAAGTCGGGGCTGATGAGGACCGGCTGTCCACACAACGCCGACTTCAGAGACTGGAACGCTTCCTCTGCTTGAGGATTCCACTTGACCATCACCGTTTTCTTCCCTTTTAACAGGTCCGTTAGGGAAGCCGATTTACCAGCAAAATTGGGTATAAACCGACGGTAATACCCAATGATGCCAAGGAATGCCCTCACTTGTTTGGAACTTAAGGGCTTGGGCCAGTTTTGAATGGCCTCAATTTTGTTCACTTGAGGTTTGATAACCCCCCGGCCGATCACGTATCCCAAGTACCGGGCTTCCGTGAGACCTATCGCACATTTCTTTGGGTTTGCTGTTAACCCTGCGGCTCTAAGAGACTCTAGCACTGCTTGTACCTGGGACAGATGGGTATCCCAGTCGGTACTAAAGATGACTATGTCATCCAAATAGGCTGACGCATAGTCTCTATGTGGCGCTAACACAATGTCCATCAGCCTCTGAAATGTGGCCGGAGCTCCATGTAACCCAAAAGGTAAGACAACGTATTGAAAGAGACCCTCTGGGGTTATAAAAGCGGTCTTTTCCTTCGCTGACTCTGTTAAGGGAACCTGCCAGTAACCTTTCGTGAGATCCAGTGTGGTGAAGTACTGGGCCTTCCCCAGTCTCTCAATTAGCTCGTCCACCCGTGGCATGGGATACAGGTCAAATTTTGATACTTCATTTAACTTCCTAAAGTTATTACAGAAGCGTAATGACCCATCAGGTTTTGGTATTAGTACAATGGGGCTAGCCCACTCACTTAGGGACTCCTCAATGACTCTCAACTGAAGCATTTGCTTTACCTCGGCCGCGATGGCTTGCCTTCGGGCTTCTGGCACTCGGTACGGTTTCATCCGCACCTTTACCCGGGGCTCAGTGACAATGTCATGCTGAATCACTGAGGTTCGCCCCGGCAGCTCTGAGAATACATCCATATTCTGCTGTACCAAAGCTCGAGCCTCCCTCCGCTGCTGTTTTGTGAGGGCATCATTGACTTTTACCTCACACCTGGCTGTGTCCTTGGCCAGGGCCAGAGGGACCTCCGATGGTATGACCATAGTTGCATCCGTGACCAAACATTCTCGGTCCTTCCAGGCCTTTAGCAGGTTTACATGGTACAACTGCTCGGGTTTTCTTTTCCCGGGTTGGTACACTTTGTAATTCACTTCCCCCACCTTTCCCCGTATCTCATACGGCCCTTGCCACTTGGCCATGAGTTTACTCTCTGGGGTGGGCACTAGTACCAACACCCGGTCTCCTTCTTTAAAGGACCTGACCGTGGCCCTTTTATTATAGGCACGGCTCTGAGCGGCCTGGGCATCCAACAGATGCTCCTTTACGATGGGTTGCACGACTGCAATCCGATCCTGCATACTTGCCACATACTCGATAACACTCTTATGTGGAGTGGGCTCCTGTTCCCACGTCTCTTTGGCTACATCCAGCAGCCCCCTCGGGTGCTTACCATACAATAGCTCAAATGGGGAGAACCCCATGGACGCCTGCGGTACCTCGCGTATGGCGAACATGAAATATGGCAATAACATATCCCAATCCTTCCCATCCTTGGCGACCACCTTTTTGAGCATGGCCTTGAGGGTCTTATTAAACCTCTCGACCAACCCATCGGTTTGTGGATGGTACACTGACGTACGCAACTGTTTAATTTGGAGCAATTTACATAGCTCCCTAGTCACTTTAGACATAAAAGGGGTTCCCTGATCTGTAAGGATCTCCTTGGGAAGCCCAAGACGACAAAACATGGCAAACAGTTCACGGGCTATTAGTTTAGCCGAAGTGTGCTGAAGCGGTATCGCCTCTGGATACCAGGTGGCGTAGTCTACGACTACTAATATGTGCTGATGGCCCCGGGCGGATTTTACTATTGGTCCCACCAGATCCATCGCTATCCGGTCAAAGGGTACTTCTATGATGGGCAGAGGTACTAACGGACTCCGGTAGTTCGTGGTGGGTGAGGTTAGTTGACACTCAGGACATGTGTCACAGTACTTTGTAACCTCAGCGTAGACACCAGGCCAAAAGAACCTCTGTAATATGCGCTCTAATGTCTTTTTGGCCCCCAAGTGCCCCCCAACATGTGAGTGTGAGCCATGTCGAGCACCGCCCGACGATAGGGTTGGGGCACTACCAGTTGTTCTACCACCTCATCCCGGATTTTATCAACCCTGTACAGTAACTCCTGGATGACCGCCATCCGGGGAAACTCCTTTTCTGCACCAGGTTGTTGTGCCACCCCATTTACCTCGATTACTCTTTCCCTTGCCCGGGTCAGAGTGGGATCCTGGAGCTGGGCAGTCCCAAACTTACCAGGTGACACCTCCAGCTCATGAATTGGTGGATTCTCTTCCACTTCCCCTGCCAATACCTCTAGGGGAAACCTATCGGGATTACACACTGTCCCTATCGTGGCGACCCCTACGGCAGGTATCCCTGACTCGGGATCTTCGGGTTCTGCACCCGGAATGCTTTTTACCCTGAGAGGGTTAACTCTGGTCTCCCAGAGGGACCAGAACAACGGTAAGTCTCTATCCATCACAGTCCCATACGGAAGAGTTTTTACCACTCCCACCACATGTTTTATCTCTCCACATGGGGTGGAGAACGTGACCTCCACAGTCAGGTACTCTCGGAGGTCCCCATGTATGCACACTACCCCCACTTTCCGTCCAATAGGACTGTCCCCAGCAACTAAGGACCCGTGTACCAAGGTCACCAAGCTCCCCGAGTCCAAGAGAGCATCCGTCTGGTACCCATTAGCGAGCACTCTGCACAGCTGAGGTTCGGTACCGGCAGGGTCTGTAGTGGCAATGCAGACTGGCTGGGCATACATAGACACACGGCGGGTATACCCGCAGTCCATGGGTTCTGTTAGGGGACAATTAGAAACCACATGTCCAGGTTCTTGGCACCGCCAACACGTAACGACTGTGGCACGAGGCAACCTTGGAGCCAGTTTAGGGGACACAGGTCTGTGGTCACTCTCTTTCCGAGACAACCCCTCAGCACGGACTCGGTCCGGTCTTGTCCCAGTGGAGGGCCGTGGACTTTTCTCAGACTCCTGAGCTGGCGGAGCCTTACGTGACAGCCGAAGCGGAGCAGTGTCCCGTATAAAGTCCTGGGTGGCCTTGTATCGCTCTATCAGGCCTACAACCTGGTCTAGGGTACCCGGGTCCCCTTGACCCACCCAACGCTGAATGGCCGCTGGCAGAGCCCTCACCAGTCGGTCGACCACCACCCTCTCCACTATCTGACTTGTGGATAAAGTCTCAGGTTGGAGCCACCGTTTCACAAGCTGCAATAAGTCAAAAATCTGAGACCGGGCAGGCTGGGCTTCCACAAAAGTCCAAGAAAACACCCGTTGAGCTCTCACATAAGTATTAACCCCCAGTCGGGCAAGGATCTCACCTTTTAACTTGGAATAGTCCTGGGCATCCTCCCGACTGAGGTCAAAGTAGGCCTTTAGCGCATCACCCCTCAAGAACGGAGCCACAACTTCAGCCCACTGTGCTGCTGGCAGATTCTCCCGTTCTGCCGTGCGCTCATAGACGGTGAGGAAAGCTTCCATGTCATCTTCCGGACTCAATTTCCTCAAAGCGGAGCGGACCTTGTCACGGGCATCGCGACGTTCCAGGGTCGGTGCTGGAGGTGCCTCTCGCAGGGCTGTAATTTGCTGAAGCAACAGATTATTAGTTTGTTGCTGTTGTTGCTGTGTGAGGACTAGCTGCCTCAGGATCTCCTCCATTTTGTCTGTAGGCCTGAATTGCAATGTAGCAGGCTTAATAACAGACATGCAAATGGCGTTGGGGTATGCCTTAATTCACACTGCCCGCATTCTCCACCAAATGTGATGTAGCGACGTCCTTGCTGTGCAGTGAATAGGCAGTGACCCATATAAAGTTCAAACAAAGTCTTGTTTATTACACAGCATACTCACAAACCGGAAAAGAAAGCAAACAAGTCCTTCGGTATGCAGCCTGGAAAAAATAACAACAGTCCATAGTCCGCTGCCGTGAGCGTATTACACCCCCTGTGTACGCTGGGGTGTCTGGCTTTTCAGGCTGTGCCTGGCCCGTGTTTCACCACACGGAAGGAGCTCTGCACAAGCCTCCTCCTAGGTCTGACTCCCAGACCAGACTGGCACACCCCAAACTTTCTTGCTGGGGTTTTTTTTTCTATCCTCCAGATTCTATGGCCATGGGCCACTATAAGATCTGGGCTGGAGGAAACGGACCGGCCCCACTACCATCCTGCAGTCCGTTTCAAAATAAAAGCCCATACCAGGTTTTCCTGAATAAATTCTGGGACAAATAACTTGACCCAGTTCACACTTACTTTTATTCTTCCCTGTGTCTCACAGGCAAACCTGTTGTGAGCACAGGGCACTCCAGCGGATCTAATATGCTTCTAAGCACATCCTGGGGGACACATAGCGACCCTCGCATATGACACCGGTCACTGCCTCACAGCAATAACTGCAAAAACTTGCAATAATTATTAGATGAGCAAACAAATGAAGTAATGTGGAAACCACCTACATTTTCTCAATAAATACTGAGCTGTTCGACCAATAAAGATCAGAAATCATTTTGAGACACAACTGCTTGCATTTGTTCTCTGATTTCTCCAGCCGTAAGCTTCTCATATACAATTTGGCAGCAGACAATTAAGATGAGAACACACGCATCCCATGTGCCATAATACCTCAGCCAAGTGGCAACAGGCTGTGCTGACGCTAATATGCTTTGGTGACAAATCGGACAATGCTGAAGAGTTCTGAACAGCTCTTGCCGTGCATCTGCAGCATTTGCAGCTTCCGGCTCATTGACTGGTGTGTGATATTCTCACACATTGGAACTCTACACTGCAGATGTTGGAAAGGACTTGTGAGCAGAAGAGGGCAATTGTTGACTATCAGCATCAACAAGGCTGTCGGTATTCAGTTCAGACTCCACACATAAGACCTCAGGAGTGGACTCCACCAAGATGGTGAGCAGCGATGACGCCATAATTAGCATCACCATCCCACTTCTCTGTCATCTGAAATGCTCTCTGCTCACAATCAAAGAGGATGCATTGCAGGAGGAGCACGACGAGATGGAGCAAGGAACTATACAGGCTGAATACACACAGCCCAGCATCATCTCATCCCAACGTGGATTGGGTGACGATGAGGAAGAGGAGGAGGAAGTACAGTAGCTAGTTTCATGCTCTATAAATGGTAGTACCTACACATCTGTCAGACCGTCTGTTCAGCGTGGATGGCCTGAGGACAGGGACAAGGAGGAGAAGAGCATAGTCAGTCATCCTCTTGGTGAGGTCATGGTAGTCTTGGCTGTTACCAGTCTGGCACATATGGCTGAGTTTATGTTACGCCACCATGACCGTGACCCTCGCGTTATCAAAATTTTGGGTGACAGTCATTACTGGTTGGTGACACTTCTAGACCCTCACTACAAGGAGAACTTTCTCTCTCTTATTCACGAGGCAGACAGGTCTAGTAAAATGGGGCAGCACCAGAAAGCCCTTGTTGCGGAATTATTAAAAAAATTCCCATCTGAAAATGTTGGCGACAGAGGTCACTGTTCTTTCCAACCAAGGAGTACAGGCAAGAGAGTCATAACTCCAATCTAGCAGAGTCAGGGGAACACTCTCAAAGTTCTGGGATAGTTTTCTCAGACTCTCCCATCGCACTGGCCCTGAGGAGACGGGCACTCACAAGGAGTGCAAAGTTTGGGAAGATGCTGAGAGAGCACCTTGCTGACCGTACCAACATTCTCCGTGATTCCTCTATGTCTTATAATAATTGGGTCTCAAAGCTGGATACGTGGCATGAACTGGCTCTCTATGCCTTGGAGGTCCTGGCCTGTCCTGCTGCTAGCATTTTGTCAGAGCACATTTTTAGTGCCGCTGATGGAATTATAACTGATAAGCACATCCGCCTGTCAACTAAAAATGCTGACAGGCTGACTCTTATAAAAAATGAACAAGGGCTGGATCGGGCCAGACTTCTGTATACCATCAAATGATAGCAGTGTAACAAACTCAAATCCAGTGTCTTTTTTGGACATGCACCTCTTCACACCCACACCTTGGTATACGTTTCCTGATTTTGGCTATTTGCTGTTGTCCTCCTCCTTCTCCTCATCCTCATCATTCACCACCAGATCACCAGGGTGACCGTGGTCCGTGATGCAACACCAACATAATTTTTTAAAGGTTGTTTATAATTTCCTTACAAAAAATAATGTTTATACAGTATGTTCATGTATACCCCCAAGGGTAAATGTTTGTCATCCCATATACTTAGTGTATGAGCATTACAAGTATAGGAGACCAGCTCTTTTATAATGGGAAACTTTTTCGTGAGGCACCCCTCTATGTCTCTTCAAAGGGGCATTGGAGTGGCTCAAATTTTTTGCCAGCCATTGTATTCACTGCATAGGCAAACAGTATGGGAGACCCACTTCCTAATAATGGGAAAATTGTTTTATGAGGTCCTCCCCCACCTCTCTTTCAAGGGGTTTTGGGGTGTGTCCAAATTTGTGGCAGCTCTTGCATTCACTGAATAAGCAAACAGTATGGGTGCCCCACCCCCTTTTTGCCCTCTGCCCCACAAGTATGGAGTGTGCTACTTTCCCACGGAACCTTCCATCTCATGGTATCTCTCGACAAGTCCGACCAGTTCATCGGCATTCCGGGGATCACCCTGGGCAACCCAAGTGTGTACGAGCCTCTGCAGGGAGTGCAAAAACCAGTCCATCACCACCCATTCTGCCATCTGCGCAGGCTTAGAGGACTCAGGCTGCATCCACTTCTGGACCAGGTGCAACAGGTCAAACAATTTGGGAGAGCGGTGGTTTGTCCCGGTGAGAAGCCCAACGGTGAACTCACTGTGCCCTGATAGTAATGGTTACCCCCAAGCGTGCAAGAATTTCTGTTTTTAGCTTGCCATAATCTATAGCGTTCTGCAAAGCGAAATCATAGTATGCTTTATGGTGTTCCCCCGTCAAGTATGGCGCAAGTCTATCCACTGCTCTGGCAGGAGTTTCTCCCTCTCGGCGACCCTTTCAAACAACGTCTGGAAAGCCTCAACATTGCAATTCTCAATTGTAGAATCTTCAGCCTCAACAATGCAGTTCTTCACTGCATGTTGTTCAGCTTCAACAATGCAATTCTCCACTGCAGGTTCTTCAGCTTCAATATTGCAATACTCCAGTACAGGTTCTTCAGCCTCAACATTGCAATTCACTGCAGGTTCTTCAGGCTCAACACTGCAATTCTCCACTGCTGGGTCTTCAGCTTCAACACTGTAATTCTCCACTGCAGGTCCTTCAGCTTCAACACTGCTATTCTCCACTGCCGGGTCTTCAACCTCAACACTGCAATTCTCCAATACAGGTTCTTCAGCGTCAACACTGCAATTCACTGCAAAGCAATGCTAAAGATGGAAAACGCATAAAAAACGATACGTGTGAACATAACGCAAGTGTTGGAGGAGAATTTTTGTTTTTGGTTATTTAACCCCTTCATGACCCAGCCTATTTTGACCTTAATGACCTGGCCGTTTTTTGCCATTCTGACCAGTGTCCCTTTATGAGGTAATAACTCAGGAACACTTCAACGGATTCTAGTGGTTCATGTTAGCGGTAAATTTAGGTCAATAATTTTTGCGCTTATTTGTAAAAAATGGAAATTTGGCGAAAATTTAGAAAATTTCGCAATTTTCAAATATAGAATTTTTATTCTGTTAACCCCTTTCTGACATTAGACGTACTATCCCATCGAGGTGGGGTGGGCCCCCATGACCACCGACGGGATAGTACGTCATATGCGATCATCAGCGCTAACCCCCCGATTGCGGCCGGGTGTCAGCTGTTTATCGCAGCCGACATCCGGCACTATGTGCCAGGAGCAGTCACGGACCGCCCCAGCACATTAACCCCTGGTTAAGATGATCACAATGTGCCGGCGGTATAGGGAAGCTTCCCGCAGGGAGGGAGCTCCCTGCGGGCTTCCCTGAGCCCCCCGCAGCAACGTGATGTGATCGCGTTGCTGCGAGGGTCTTACCTCCCTCCCTGCCTGCTCTAGCCCCGGATCCAAGATGGCCGCAGATTGGGGTCCTGCAGGAAGGGAGGTGGCTTCACAGAGCCTGCTCAGAGCAGGCACTGTGAAGCCTGCAGCACTGTAAGTCAGATCAGTGATCTGACAGAGTGCTATGCAAACTGTCAGATTATTGATCTGTGATGTCCCCCTCGGGACAAAATAAAAAAGTTAAAAAAAAAATTTCCAAATGTGTAAAAAAAAATTAAAAAAAATATTCCTAAATAATGGAAAAAAAAATATTATTCCCATAAATACATTTCTTCATCTAAATAAAAAAAAACAATAAAAGTACACATATTTAGTATTGCCGCGTCCGTAATGACCCATCCCATAAAACTGGCCCACTAGTTAACCCCTTCAGTAAACACCGTAAGGAGAAAAAAAAAAAAAACGAGGCAAAAAACAATGCTTTATTATCATACCGCCGAACAAAAAGTGGAATAACACGCGATCAAAAAGACAGAAATAAATAACCATGGTACCGCTGAAAACGTCATCTTGTCCCGCAAAAAACGAGCTGCCATACAGCATCATCAGCAAAAAAATAAAAAAAACTATAGTCCTGAGAATAAAACGATACAAAAATAATTATTTTTTCTGTAAAATAGTTTTTATCGTATAAAAGCGCCAAAACATAAAAAAAATATATAAATGAGGTGACGCTGTAATCGTACTGACCCAAAGAATAAAACTCCTTTATCAATTTTACCAAACGCGGAACGGTATAAACGCCTCCCCCAAAAGAAATTCATGAATAGCTGGTTTTTGGTCATTCTTCCTCACAAAAATCGGAATAAAAAGCAATCAAAAAATGTCACGTGCCCGAAAATATTACAAATAAAAACGTCAACTCGTCCCGCAAAAAACAAGACCTCATATGACTCTGTGGACCAAAATATGGAAAAATTATAGCTCTCAAAATGTGGTAATGCAAAAAATATTTTTTGCAATAAAAAGTGTCTTTCAGTGTGTGACGGCTGCCAATCATAAAAATCCGCTAAAAAACTCGCTATAAAAGTAAATCAAAACCCCCTTCATCACCCCCTTAGTTAGGGAAAAATTAAAAAAATGTATTTATTTCCATTTTCCCATTAGGGCTAGGGCTAGGGTTAGGGCTAGGGTTAGTGCTAGGGTTAGGGTTAGGGATAGGGTTAGGGCTAGGGTTAGGGTTAGTGCTAGGGTTGGGGCTAGGGTTAGGGCTAGGGTTAGGGCTAGGGTTAGGGCTAGGGTTAGGGCTAGGGTTAGGGTTAGGGCTAGGGTTAGGGTTAGGGTTAGGGCTAGGGTTAGGGCTATGGTTAGGGTTAGGGTTGGGGCTACAGTTAGGGTTGGGGCTAAAGTTAGGGTTTAGATTACATTTACAGTTGGGAATAGGGTTGGGATTAGGGTTAGGGGTGTGTTAGGGTTAGAGGTGTGGTTAGGGTTACTGTTGGAATTAGGGTTAGGGGTGTGTTTGGATTAGGGTTTCAGTTATAATTGGGGGGTTTCCACTGTTTAGGCACATCAGGGGCTCTCCAAACACGACATGGCGTCCGATCTCAATTCCAGCCAATTCTGCGTTGAAAAAGTAAAACAGTGCTCCTTCCCTTCCGAGCTCTCCCGTGTGCCCAAACAGGGGGTTACCCCAACATATGGGGTATCAGCGTACTCAGGACAAATAGGACAACAACTTTTGGGGTCCAATTTCTCCTGTTACCTTTGGGAAAATACAAAACTGGGGGCTAAAAATAATTTTTGTGGGAAAAAAAAAGATTTTTTATTTTCACGGCTCTGCGTTATAAACTGTAGTGAAACACTTGGGGGTTCAAAGTTCTCACAACACATCTAGATGAGTTCCCTGGGGGGTCTAGTTTCCAATATGGGGTCACTTGTTGGGGGTTTCTACTGTTTAGGTACATTAGGGGCTCTGCAAACGCAATGTGACGCCTGCAGACTATTCCATCTAAGTCTGCATTCCAAATGGCACTCCTTCCCTTCCGAGCCCTCCCATGCGCCCAAACGGTGGATCCCCCCACATTTGTGGTATCAGCGTACTCAGGACAAATTGGACAACAACTTTTGGGGTCGAATTTCTCCTCTTACCCTCGGGAAAATACAAAACTGGGGGCTAAAAAATAATTTTTGGGGGAAAGTTTTTTTTTTTTTTTTTCACGGCTCTGCGTTACAAACTGTAGTGAAACACTTGGGGGTTCAAAGCTCTAACATCACATCTAGATAAGTTCCTTAGGGGGTCTACTTTCCAAAATGGTGTCACTTGTGGGGGGTTTCTACTGTTTAGGTACATTAGGGGCTCTGCAAACGCAATATGACACCTGCACACCATTCCATCTAAGTCTGCATTCCAAATGGAGCTCCTTCCCTTCCGAGCCCTCCCATGCGCCCAAACAGTGGTTCCCCCCCACTTATGGGGTATCAGCGCACTCAGGACAAATTGGACAACAAATTTTGGGGTCCAATTTCTCCTGTTACCCTCGGGAAAATACAAAACTGGGGGCTAAAATATAATTTTTGTGGGAAAAAATTTTTGTTTTATTTTTACGGCTCTGCATTATAAACTTCTGTGAAGCCCTTGGTGGGTCAAAGCGCTCACCACACATCTAGATAAGTTCCTTAGGGTGTCTACTTTCCAAAATGGTGTCACTTGTGGGGAGTTTCAATATTTAGGCACATCAGTGGCTCTCTAAACGCAACATGGCGTCCCATCTCAATTCCTTTCAATTTTGCATTGAAAAGTCAAACGGCGCTCCTTCCCTTCCGAGCTCTCCCATGTGCCCAAACAGTGGTTTACCCCCACATATGGAGTATCAGCGTACTCAGGACAAATTGTACAACAACTTTTGGGGTCCAATTTCTTCTCTTACCCTTGGGAAAATAAAACATTGGGGGCAAAAATATAATTTTTGTGATAAAATATGATTTTTTATTTTTACGGTTCTGCATTATAAACTTCTGTGAAGCACTTGGTGGGTCAAAGTGCTCACCACACCTCTAGATAAGTTCCTTAGGGGGTCTACTTTCCAAAATGGTGTCACTTGTGGGGGGTTTCAATGTTTAGGCACATCAGTGGCTCTCCAAACGCAACATGGCGTCCCATCTCAATTCCTGTCAATTTTGCATTGAAAAGTCAAACGGCGCTCCTTCCCTTCCGAGCTCTCCCATGCGCCCAAACAGTGGTTTACCCCCACATATGGGGTATCAGCGTACTCAGGACAAATTGTACAACAACTTTTGGGGTCCAATTTCTTCTCTTACCCTTGGGAAAATAAAAAATTGGGGGCAAAAAGATAATTTGTGTGAAAAAATATGATTTTTTATTTTTACGGTTCTGCATTATAAACTTCTGTGAAGCACTTGGTGGGTCAAAATGCTCACCACACCTCTAGATAAGTTCCTTATGTGGTCTACTTTCCAAAATGGTGTCACATTTGGGGGGTTTCAATGTTTAGGCACATCAGGGGCTCTCCAAACGCAACATGGTGTCCCATCTCGATTCCAGTCAATTTTGCATTGAAAAGTCAAATGGCGCTCCTTCGCTTCCGAGCTCTGTCATGCGCCCAAACAGTGGTCTACCCCCACATATTGGGTATCGGTGTACTCAGGACAAATTGTACAACAATGTTTGGGGTCCATTTTCTCCTGTTACCCTTGGTAAAATAAAACAAATTGGAGCTGAAGTAAATTTTTTAGGAAAAAAAGTTAAATGTTAATTTTTATTTAAACATTCCAAAAATTCCTGTGAAGCACCAGAAGGGTTAATAAACTTCTTGAATATGGTTTTGAGCACCATGAGGGGTGCAGTTTTTAGAATGGTGTCACACTTGGGTATTTTCTATCATATAGATCCCTCAAAAT